>NC_072432.2:89882045-90195227 GCF_028878055.3 Symphalangus syndactylus
CCTCCAGCCCTGGGGATCAGGCCCAGGTGTAGGCAAGGAAGGAGAGCTGGGCATGCAGAGGCTCTACCACACGGGTCTGAAATGACAGAAGGATCTGTAGTGGCTGCCCAGGGGCAGGGCATCCCAGCACATGGGTGAGAGGAAGCATGGATAAGGTGGGCAGAGAGACAAGGCAGGGGCTGTGGCTTTTATACTATCGTCTCTACCCTTTAAAGATGTTCTGTCCCCATCCCCCAACTGACGAGAAGGTCAAGACAGAGTGGCCAGAATGAGGGTAAAGCTCACTCCAGAGAGGGTGACAATGTCTCAGACCTCAGGCCGGGTAGGGTGGAGTGTTTTGGACTATGCTGGGATCGGAGCTAGGGGAGCACCCTAGCTCCTCTGCTGTGAGTGGCAGGTTTGGGGGTGGGGGGGGGTTAAAGGGCAGGGTCCGCTGGGCTCTATGGTGGGTCAGGGAGGCAGACATCCTGACTGGAACTCACGCAACTCCAGGAGCAGGGCTGAGGGAGGGTGGGAGCCACCCACCTGTTGTTGAGCAGGGCCAGCAGCTCCCCGGCATGATACAGGTCATTCTTGGAGACTTGGCTAAAGCGGAACTCGTTGAGGTTGCACAGCGTGACAGCAGGGAAGGTAAGCTGAGAGGCAGCCACCTCGTCGAGCTTGGTGACATGGTGGTAGTGGAAGTAGTACTGCACACGCTCCGTGCACACACACAGCAGCACAGCCAGCGAGCCCAGGAAGCACAGGGCCCACAGTGCCCGCTTCAGAGACAGCCGCTCGTAGGAGAAGATGTGGGCCAGGCCGTGCAGCGTGGAGCTGCTGGCGAAGGCCTGGATGCTCACCGGCTGGACGCCACCCACCTCCTCCTCCTCGGCCTTCAGTTCCATCCTTGTCGAGGGGATCCTGGGGGAGGAGGGAGGGACAGTCTATCATTGTCCTGGGATGAAAGTACACATGGGGCCCCTCCACACGTGCCCATCCAGAATCCTCATCTCCAGAGGTCACCACTCCTCCGGCAGAAGACTTCCCTGCTTTGCAAGCCCAGAGGTGGCTGACCAAGGGACACATCCAGGGTTCCTCCAAATACAGAGGCACAGGGGGTCAGGTCAGGCCAAGAGAATGCTCCCCAGAGAAGCTTCCCAGGCCCGGGGAGACCCCAGATATAGTCATCCGAGGTTGAGGGGGAAGTCCTGATGCACCCATAGGCAGGCGCAGGAGTTCCCTCCAGATGTGGGGTCACTCTGGGACAAGAATATCCACCCCATCCTGGAGATGAAAACTCACCCAGATGGGCTGACCCCGGGGTAAGGAGCTCCTGTCCTGGTCACGGGTATTCCCAGGACGGGGCTGTGGTCCTAAGAGCTAAATTGGGGCCAGAAAACCCCCAGGGAGGTGGCTACCTCTAGGGAGGGGCCCAGCCTGAGTCCTCACCCGCGGGTGTCTCCAGTTCTCATATAAGCGCAGGCTGTGTGTATGTTGGGAGTGGGGGGTGGCGGGCTGCCCGAGGCGGATGTATGGAGGGGGGGCGCGGTTCCCTATGACAGCGAGCTGTCCCCGCCCCGGACGCACCCCCGCCCCCCCCCAGTCCAGCTTCTCGTCGCAGTCGGATCCCCAGCTCAGCCCCCGCCCCCCTCCCCAGCCATCGAGCCGCCCCAGCAGCAAGGGAAATCCAGAGGGAGGAGAGTCCCGGCTTCGGGGTACCAAGGAGCCTCGCGGCCAAAGGCAGGGGTATCGGAAACCCACCTGAGGGGGCTTCGGCAAGCCGGCGGCCGGCGGCGGGTCCTGGGGCGCTGGACCGGTCGCGGGCTCAGCGCCGAGTCGCGGAGGGGCTCATGGCCCGGGGCCGGAGCCCGCGGCCGCCGCGGCACGCCGCGCAGAGCCCTGCAGGGAGCGGCCCGCCCGGCCCCGCTCGGCTCCGATCTGTCCGCCCGCCCGCGCGCGCTGGCTCGCTAGCTCCCTCGCCTCGGCTCGGTGTGCCCGGGCTCGGCGCGATGCGCGGTGCTCTCAGCCCTGGGATCTGCAGGGATCCATCGTCCGGCCGGGAGGCGGCGGGAGGGGAGGGGGAGGGAAGGGGGAGGGGAGAGGGTGCGCGTGCGCGCCTACGAGTGTCTGCGAGGCTGTCTCCGGGCCGGTGTGCGCGCGGGGCCCCGGACCCGGGAGCGGGACCCAGGGCTCCCCGCGCCGCCTCGCCCCTCCTCGCGGCCGCTTTCGGAGGCGCTGCCTCTCTCCAGTCCCGGAGCCGTCTCCCTGCCTCCGAGGCCCTATGGCTTGTGTGTGTGACTCTGTGTGTGGTGTGTGTGCGCGCGCGCGTGTGTGCGCGCAGAAGGGAGGGTGTCTGCCCCTAGCGTCCCCCTCCCCGCGCTGTCTCCTTCGGATCGATTCTCCTGCCTCTTGCTGCTGCTTCCTCTCGTGGCACACACGCGCGTACACACACACATACACACACACACACACGCTCCGAGTCACACTTGACTAATTCAAGCACTTAGCCCATATGGAGACAGACACACATACCGACCAGAGTCACACCACACCATTCACAACCACACCCCCCCTCAGCAGATGTCCACGTATCCCGGGGGCCTGACCCACATGGCAAGCACTCACCTGCTCTTAGCCCTGCTCCCACCTACATGTGACACATATCCACGTGCACATATGTGAGCCAACACGCAGCCTTGACCACTCAGATCCCATCCTTGTAGCTCTGGGCTTGTGGGGGGCATGGTCGCAACCCCTCACTGCCAAATCTCCAAAGAAGGAGCAGAGAAAAGGAAGGAAAAATAGCCAGAGGTCAAGGGAACCTGGACAGAAGGAAGGGGGCAAAGGGAGTGAGGGGGACAGGGTGAGGAAGGGTTGGAACGGGGAGCTATGCTCAGGGATGGAGCCGAAGGCTCAGCACAGAACCCAGGCCTGGGGACTGCTCCTGTGGCTCTCACCTTTCTCCTTCCCTGCCTCCCTCCTCTTCTCTGAGAGGCCTTGGGGAGGGGGACCCTCCCTATCCAATTAACAGAGAAGGAGCAATCAAGGGGAAGTTGTTAATTTGCTGATGCTCATTAGGGGCTCTTAGCACAGAGGCTGTTGAGGTCTGATGGTGTCAGATGATGAGGAGGAGGGTGCGGGGGACCAGAATTCTGTCTCTAGTGGCTCCTTCGCTCTACTTGCAGGCTGGTGCGGCTCGGGGGGAAGGATGGTGAGAGGTGTATTCCTAGGACATGGTGCCGGGCTTTAAGTTAGAAGAAAGAACCTGTAAGGAGAAGGTGATGGCACATTGGAAAGAAGTTGGATGACAAGTTGGGAGTAGTGAACATGTAGGAAACCAGAGAAGGGGTCTGGAGATCCCTAGTGGGAGAGTGGACTTAAGACTGTGGAGGAGGGAGGTCGAGATCCATTTACTAGGGGACTGGACACGGAGCTGACAAAAGGAAGGGAAGATCTTCCATTCAGGTCTTGGGGAGCTGTTCAGCGGTACCAGGCAGTGCTGGAGGGTTGCTATGCCCCCGGGCAGCCACTGGGTGGCAGCCCTCTCCCAGATACTTCGAATCAACTCGTGGGGGCATTTGGGAGTGGGAAATCACCTGGGAGGGTCCCAGAGACCTGAGGAAGCATCAGGCAGAGTCTGATTCCTGAATTCCAAATATCTTCAGGGGGGAGGGGAACACCATCTTGGAGCATCTGTAATTTCCCCACCTCCCGGCGGCTCGCAGGCTGACTGACACGTGGAGCCTCTTCAAACGGCTGCAAATTGCTTCAGTCACCTGGGATGTTACTGAGGGAGCAGCGGGGGTGGAGGGAAGGTGATGAGGTGAGGTGGAGGCAGGCAAGGACTGATTGAGGCCAAGGAGCAGCCTCAGGAGGAGTCTGGGGGAAGACAGAAGGTATGAATCAGGAGAATCAGCTTCCAGACCTGGCCCTGCCATTCATTAGCATAGGCAGGCCCCTTGACCTCTCTGGGCCTCGGTTTCCTCATCCGTAAGGCAGAGATAATATTTATTTCACAGGATTTTTTTGAGGATTACATGAGCTAATGCATGGAAAGTGCTTAGTACATGGGCATGTACCTAGTAAATCCCAATAAGTAAATAACTATTATTAGTATTAGCATTTGGATCTAGTGGTAAAACCACCAGTGCAGCCAAACCAGGGCAGAATCCAAGGCACTGGTTCTTAACCCAGGCTGCACATTCGAATCACCTGGGGAGCTTTTTAAAACTGCAATGCCAGCTGGGCGCGGTGGCTCACTCCTGTAATCCCAGCACTTTGGGAGGCTGAGAAGGGTGGATCACTTGAGGTCAGGAGTTCGAGACCAACCTGGCCAACATGGTGAAACCTAGCTCTACTAAAAATACAAAAAATAGCTGGGCGTGGTGGCGGGTGCCTGTAATCCCAGGTACTCGAGAGGCTGAGGCAGGAGAATTGTTTGAACCTGGGAGGCGGAGGTTGCAGTGAGCCGAGATTGTGCTATTGCACTCTAGCCGGGGCGACAAGACCAAAACTCCATTTCAAAAAATAAAAATAATAAGATAAAACTGCAATGCCAGCCAGGTGTGGTGGCTCACGCCTGCAATCCCAGCACTTTGGGAGGCCAAGGTGAGTAGATCACCTGAGGTCAGGAGACCAACCTGGCCAACATGGTGAAACCCTGTCTCCACAGAAAATACAAAAATTAGCCAGGCATGAAGGCAAGCACCTGTAATCCCAGCTACTCAGGAGGCTGAGGCAGGAGAAGCACTTGAATCTGGGAGACAGAGGTTGCAGTGAATCGGAGATCGTGCCACTGCACTCTAGCCTAGGCAACAGAGTGAGACTCTGTCTCAAAAAAAAAAAACAAACCAAAAAAAAAAAAAAAACACCAAACAACAACAACAAAACTGCAATGCCATGGCTCCACTTTAGACCAGTTAAATCAGAATCTCTGGGGCTGTGGCGTGATCTCGGCTCACTGCAAGCTCAGTCTCCTGGGTTCACGCCATTCTCCTGCCTCAGCCTCCCAAGTAGCTGGGACTACAGGCACCCGCCACTATACCTGGCTAACTTTTTTGTATTTTTAGTAGAGACGGGGTTTCACTGTGTTAGCCAGGATGGTCTCAATCTCCTGACCTCGTTCGTGATCCGCCCATCTCAGCCTCCCAAAATGCTGGGATTACAGGCGTGAGCCACCGCACCCGGCCTTTTTTTTTTTTTTTTTTAAGATGGAGTCTCACCCTGTCGCCCAGGCTGGAGTGCAATGACACAATCTCGGCTCACTGCAACCTCCGCCTCCCCGGTTCAAGAGGTTCTTCTGCCTCAGCCTCCCGAGTAGCTGAGATTACAGGCGTGCGCCACGACGCCCGGCTAATTTTTTGTATCTTTTGTAGAGCTGGGGGTTTCACTATGTAGGCTTGAACTCCTGACCTCAGGTGATCCACCCACCTTGGCCTCCCAAAGTGCTGGGATTACAGGCATGAGCCACTGTGCCCGGACAATCGCCCAACTTCCTGAGGCCTTTAACATATAGCCAATCTTGAGCAACCTGCTCTTCAGAACCTATGGGTCTGAATTATGGTTTCATAGTGTCACAGGCCCCAGTCTTAGGAAGTTCCTTCTTATATACAACCTAAATCCCTCATGCTGTTGTTTCTTCTTCGTTTGAGAAGTGATGGGTCCTTGCACACACACATCCCCTCATCCCTACCCTGTACATCGCAGCAAACCTTCACCGAGGGTTTTCCTGGATCAAGCCCCAAGACTGGCCCTGTGGACATAGTGAGGATTGGCGGAGTCCTTGCCCTCAAAATATCCCGGTGTGGAAAGAGAGACAAACATGTTGACTAGTGACTCTAGTGCAAGGGCCAGGAGTGAAATAGAAGGCTGAGCCAGGGCTGCCAGCAGAGAGAGGCAGGGGGGCAGTCACTCTGACAGGGGTTTGTGGGACAGGGATGAGGAAAAGAGGAAGTTGGTGTTGGCAGGGCCTTAGTAAGATAACACTTGAGGGATCCAAGGGCTGTGATTAGTGTCTCATTACCTTTTTCTGCTTCTCTGGCCCACCCACCCCTTGACCAAGTCCTGACAGAGGATACTGGCTCCTTCAGCATCCTCCCAGCTTCTTCTCCATGCTTCGTTTTCTCTGGCCCCTGCAGTCCTTAGACCTCAGTACCATTTATCCCCACCAGGCACTAAGAGGGAAACAGGCCTGAAGATATTCCTCCCTCTGCTGGCAGGAGGCATCTAGCTAGGACCCACTTAGGACTTTGGCCTTGTGCTCACCTGGGTTCAAATCTCAGCTCTGTCACACCAGTGCTGTGTGGCCCTGGGCAAGTAACCTAGCCTGAGTCTCACTTTTCTCCAGAAACCATAAAACCCAGCTAATGCCCATGCTGTTGAAACAATGTGTGTCTAGCAAACAGTAGGGGGTGTTCCATCAATAGTGGCAAGCATTATGATCATCCCTGAAAGGCTGATGGGGGCAAATTCCCCATGGATGCTTCCCTTGCAGATGGCCCCATCTGCTCTAGGTGCAGAAGCGCCCTCCAGCCTCTCAGAGATGGGTGAAGAGGGAGGGTAAAGAGGGGAACAAGAACCCCTGGGATTTCCAGGCAGCTCTTCTCCGCTCCCCCGTGCGTGAAATCACACGCGCCCCAATCTGTCTGCATCCACTTCATCTGCCAGCTCAGCAAATGCAGAGACAATTAAGGAGTTAATTAGCATGCATTGGGAAGGGGCTGGGGACCTAAGGCTGATGGGACCCAGCAACACAGCCTCCCCCACCCTCCACACTCAACGTTGCCCCCCCACCTGCCCACCCATAACCCTCATCTTTTCTACTGCTTTCTCTTTTTACTAGTCCAAACGCTCCTCTTACCCCACTCCCACACTTACCTGCTGTCCTCACCCTTTCTCCCCCACCTTATGCTATCCTGTCTCTTTTCTCTCATGCCTCTCTCTAATCTCCTCTCTCCTCCTCCACTCAGCTTTTCTCCCTTTTCCCACTCAAGTCTCTGTCTTCTCCATCCTTCTAGGACTCACCCTTTCCTCCTCCCCACTTCCTCCTTCTAATCTAGCCCCCTCTTCACTCCCCATCTCTTCTCCCTCTCCTATTCATCACCTTTCCCTCTCCAACTTGAATATGGGTCTCAACAGATGTGCCTTGTCCACTGGTTCATGAACATGCGGCTCTGTATCTGCTACAGGAGTCCATGGGTTCCAGGTTGCCTGTCAGGCAGGTGTCTGCCTCTGCAATCCTGAAGGAGTGACCTCTGGTCCTCACCGTTCCCCAGCACCTCTCTCATTCCTGGCTCTCTCAGTGTCTCAGGCTGTCTTTCTTGTGCCAGTGCATCTCTGGGGGGCTCTCTCCCCATACTGCTGCCTCTGTCTGGGTCTCAGCAGTTTGTCTGCACATCTAGGACCATGTTGAACCCTTCTTTTTTCTCCCCAATTAGGGGGGTGGGGGACAGCAGATGGCCACCTTCCTTCTATGGCACATTACAATTTGTGTGTCAACATATCATTCGGGGGAGTCAAGACTTCAGAAGGGAGGTATCATTAAAGAGACAATAGGCTGGGCATGGTGGCTCACCCTTGTAATCCAAAGCACTTTGGGAGGCCGAGGCAGGTGGATCACTTGAGGGCAGGAGTTGGCCAACATGGCGAAACCCCATCTCTACTAAAAATACAAAAATTAGCCGGGCATGGTGGTGGGCACCTGTAATCCCAGCTACTGAGGAGGCCAAGGCAGGAAGAACTGCTTGAATCCGGGAAGCGGGGTTTGCAGTGAGCCGAGATTGCGCCACTGCACTCCAGCCTGGGAGACAGAGCGAGACTCCGTCTCAAAGAGAGAAAGAGAGAGAGAGAGAAAATATACACACAGAGAGAGAGAATATATATATAGAGAGAGGTGGAGAAATCGGGGCCAAGGCAGAACTTCAAAGGGCAGATGGACACACAATATGGAGTGAGAGGGAGGAGTGGAGACAGAGATGGAGAGGCGAGAGAAGAGAGAAGGTAGGGAGGGATGGAAAGAGACCTCGAGATAAGGAAGAGACTGTTAAGGTCCTTCCCTGCTTTCAAATTCTGGGTCTCTGAGAACAAGCAAGAAAGGAGAGAAACAAAAGGTTCACATAGTGCCTGGGGTTATTTCGCCTCGCAGGAAACTTCCCTGGTTATCTCCCTACCCTAGCACCGACCCCCACTTCCCCCGTACACCACCTGCCCTAGTTTCTCTGCTTTGGGAGCTCTGGCTGGCCTGGGAGCAGATCTGTCCTCTCTCCTCCTCTTGCACCCCCTCAAGTCGGGGTGCTCCCCCAGAGCGAGCAGCGGCTGTCTTGACTACTACAGGAGGTGAGAGGGGAGGAATGTGGCTGAGACAGGCCCGGTGAGAGGAATGCGCCCAGGGCCAAACACAGCCCGCGTTCGGTAGATGCATTGTATTAAGGGCGCCCTCAGGCGGGACTGGCTCTCTAGCTCTGGGGTGCTGGGACCTGGCCTGAGTCTGGCAATTGCAGCCTCTCAATAGCGTTTAATGAATTGTATAATAAGGAGCACCCCTGCGGGGGTTCTGGCCGGGTCTGGGCTTCCCAGGGCCTGGGGACACCTTCTTCCCCTGCATCAGTTGGCTTTTCAAGGCGCTGTGTCTCTGAGCTGTCCCCCAGCTAAGTACAGTCCTCCTGTCTCCCCATCCCCCATAGGAAGACCCCTCTACAGCCTGCTGCCCTTCCCAACGGACCCCCCTCCTACCCTACCCAGGCCCCTCTGGAAGGCGCAATCTCAGCGCCCAGGGCGGCCGCCCAGCCAGAGGAGGCAGTGCCGGTGAATAATTCATGGGGCTGGGAGGCCCTTATCTCCCTGGCCGGCCCCACCCGGGGCCCCGGCGCTGGGCCGCCGTCCCGCGGCTCCCCGCTTTATCTCGACGCCCAGCTTGTAATGCAGCCCGCCATATCACAGGCAGAAGGGGAGATTAATTTTCTGGTTTTGCATGGGCGGGGAGGGGGAGGGGGTGAGGGGAGGTGCTGGGGAGCAGAAGCCGGGATCTTTCCGATTTCAGACGCCAGCGGCTTAATCCTCTCCCAGGCCTGCAGGAAGGGGAGGAAGAGGGTGTTGCAAGCCAAATTTCATCATCAGCGGCAGCCCCAACAGAGGGAGGAGGCGGCGAGGGGCAAACAGACGGGAGAGGCAGCGGCGCTGGCGCAGAAAGGGGAGTTGTTTGGAAACAGGGTAATAGGCGGCCCTCTCAGCCTCGGCTCACATGCGGCTCAGCTTGTTGGGAGCTGGAACTCGAGGCCGTGTGGGGCGTGCACGTGGGCACATGTATGTGCATACACAGGAGCTCCGGGCATATAGGCATACTCTTTGGGAACTGACACCAGGCTGGTGTCCGCTGCACCTCACACAGTGCCTGGCACAGAATAGACAAAAAAAAAAAAAAAAAATGTTGACTGACTGAGGGGCTAAATGTCTGAGAGAATGTTGATGAGCTGAGCACACACAGCTCCACATGCTCCTGGAATCTGGCTCTGCCGTCTTCTTGCCATCTGCTCGGTGGACCCTGCACGTACAGACTGCTGGCTTCCTTAGTTTTCTGTACCCTCATGGTCTACACAGGTCAGTGAGGGTGGCCTGGGAAACCTGCAGGTTCCTGCTGTTTCTGCTTAGATGACACAACTACCCAGGGCTAGTAGAATCCACCATCTGTTAGCTGAGCACCTATTACATGCCAGGCCTTGGGCTGGGCAGCCCTGTGTTTCCCAAGATCAATCAGAAGTGGGTCCTGCCTTCAAGGAGCTTATGGGTCAGCAGGAATGACCAGACACATAGGTGTTTGGCTCTGACGCACGAAAGAATGCGATGCTTGCCAAGAAAGAGGTACTAATAAAGAGTTCAGAGGCAGGAGACAGTTGGAGATGACCATGAAAGCATATTGGAAGAAGTGGTATTTGAGATATTTGAGATGGGTTTTGTTTTTTTTTGTTTTTTTGGTTTTTTTTTGAGACGGAGTCTCGCTCTGTTGCCCAGGCTGGAGTGCAGTGGTGCAATCTCGGCTCACTGCAAGCTCTGCCTGCCGGGTTCACGCCATTCTCCTGCCTCAGCCTCTCCGAGTAGCTGGGACTACAGGTGCCCGCCACCACGCCCGGCTAATTTTTCGTATTTTTAGTAGAGACGGGGTTTCACCGTGGCCTCGATCTCCTGACCTCGTGATCCGCCCGCCTCGGCCTCCCAAAGTGCTGGGATTACAAGCGTGAGCCACCGCGCCCGGCTGAGATGGGTTTTGAAGGATGATAGGAGTTTGCAATGGCCTTAATGGCATGGGAGGGAGGCAAGGCATTTCAGGTGGAGGGATAGTGTGAAAGAAATGATGATGATGGGGGACCAGGGTGAAGCATAGGGAGGAATTTAATCTGTCTGGTGGGCTGGAGGTGGCAGGGAATAAATAGTGAGGGCCAAGGCTGAGAAGTAGGAAGAGGTGAGGACATGAGTGTAAAGGAAACTGGATTTGCCCGGGGGTCACTGGAGAGCAATTAAATGGTTTTGAGCAGGAGGTGGCATAATGAAGGTAGTACTGGGATAAGATAAAGACAGCCAACATTTATTTAGCAAGTATGTACTGGGCATTGTAGTAAGTGCTTCAAAACGAGTTATTAAATCCTCACAACCACCTTCTTAGGCAGTATCATCCCATTTTATAGATGAGGAAACAGAGTCACAGAGATGCAAGCAATAGAATGGGGATCAATTGAAGACCCAGAAATCAGAGACACAAAGCTTAGGATAAATTCTTTAACACCCCGGGTGCTTGTGGGAATGGAAAAAACTGTTTGTTATTTTTTGTACTTTGATGTCCAATTTATTAATCTCTATTCAAGTAATATTCCCCAAATACTCCCATACTATTTATACAACCAATAAATCAAAACTCACAAATTTAGCAGGCTATGTTTCCTCAAATATTTAAACATTGATTGCAGATGAAATCAAATATCAAACTCTTCATAAATCTGTTTTTCTTTTCTTTTTTTTCAGAGACAAGATCTTACTCTGTTGCCCTGTCTGGAGAGCAGTGGCACAATCATAGTTCACTGCAGCCTCAAACTTCTGGGCTCAAGCAATCCTCCCTCCTCAGCCTTCCAAGTAGCTAGCATTACAGACGTGTGCCACAACTCTTGGCTAAGTTTTGTTTTTGTTTTTTTGAGATGGAGTCTAGCTCTGTCACCCAGGCTGGAGTGCAGTGGCGCAATCTCTGCTCACTGCAACCTCCACCTCCCAGGTTCACGCGATTCTCCTGCCTCAGCCTCCTGTGTAGCTGGGATTACAGGTGTGCGCCACCACGCCTGGCTAATTTCTATATTTTTAGTAGAGATGGACCTTCACCATGTTGGTCAGGCTGATCTCGAACTCCTGACCTCGTGATCTGCCCGCCTCGGCCTCCCAAAGTGCTGGTATTACAGGCCTGAGCCACTGCGCCCTGCCTAATTTTTGTATGTTTTGTAGAGACCAGATCTTGCTGTATTGCCCAAGTTGGTCTTGCTGTATTGCCCAATACAGGTCGGTCAGTACAGGTCAATCGGGCAATACAGGTCTTGCTATATTGCCCGAAATCCTGGCCTCAATCCTCCTGCCTCAGTTTCGCTTATAAGCTTTAAACACCTTCAAAAGCAGACAAAACATACAATACAATTATTGCAAAAAAATCCACCCACCCATTATGAATTTAAATTTGTCTGTTTAATATTTCTAATATTACTTTCTTTATTTTTATTCTTTTTTCTTTTCAGAGATAGGATTTTTTGTGACTTAAACTAGGGAGTAGAGGTTTACCTTCTCCAATAGGCTGAGGCTGCAGAAGGAGTTGATTGGAGATGGTTTGGGACCGGGCACACAAATCCTGGCAGGGTGGGGCTTCCAAGGAGATTCTCGGGGAGTTCATTATGCAGCTCTTCACCTATTTCATCAGAAATTGTCCTCTTTATGCTCAGACCAATCATAGGTTCTAGTTTTGTGTGCGTGTGACCCTAATCTTTTCTCCAAATAATTCTAGTTTTGAGTGCCTTATCTTTACAGCACAGCCCACCACGTAACCACTGTTCTGAGTGGAGCCTGGTCTGGTTCACTTAAGTCGAAAGCCCTTGGTCAATTGGTTAACTGGAACTACATCCCTTCGTTCTCATCAACTGCTAAGACCTACAATATTGTCAGCTAGGGTGCTGAAGCAAGGGTCTAAGACGTGGTATTAAGAGCTCGAATTAGGGCAGTGGCAATGGAAATAAAAAGGAAATGACAGTTTTCAGACACTTCATGAAGGCAAAATTGACTTCTGTTAAATGGGGGATAATAGCTTACCTCATAGAATCAAATGAAAACACACGTGAAGTCCTTTGTACCTTATAAGCACCATTAAGTCCTAGTTGTTTCGGCTTTTGTTATGTTACTATTACAAGCCGTCAAGGAGGAAACCTTCGGGGTTTCATCAAAATTTAAGGGGTAAACAGAGAGGGGATGCAGATAAGGGGCTGAAAGACAAAGGGACCTGAGAAAGATTGGCCAAAGACATGGGAGAAGAACAGGAGAGGAGGAATGTCCCTTAGGCCGAGAGGGTGGGAGGCAAGGGAACAGTTACAGAGGCCCAGGAGGGAGGTGGTGAAGGCCTGAACTAGGTGGGAACCATCTGGGTGTGTTAGGATGTCTCCTGGGACACACCTGGGCTGTAGGTCTTAGCGGTTGATGAAACAAAGGGCTATCTTAGGGGGAATTGCAGATGATGGCTGACTGTACGCACTGATGAGTGTGAGGGAAAGCTGGCAATTGTAAGTTCGTGTACTTGGGGCCTGGCCAGGTGCAGAAAAGGAAGGTTGGGGTGGCCCTAGGTTCCTACAATGCACAGAAAAAAGGTACCCTATTGTGACTAGGCTTGACTCTCCTTTGCAAACAGAAACTACTGTCTTAACCATGTGGCCCTCAGCCTTCTAGTGCAGCTGGCACCTTCTGCTCAACCTCCACCCTTTTCCTGGGAAGCAGAATTATAGAAGTTTCTTTTTTTCTTTTTCTTTCTTTCTTTTTTTTTTTTTTTTCTTGTGAGATAGAATCTCGCACTGACACACAGGCTGGAGTGCAGGGGCACAATCACGGTTCACTGCAGCCTCAACCTGCCAGGCTCAGGTGATCCTTTCACCTCAGCCTCCTGAGTAGCTGGAACTACAAGCACATGCCACCACACCTGGTTAATTGTATTTTTTGTAGAGATGGGCTTTCACCATGTTGTCTAGGCTGGTCTTGAACTCCTGAGCTCAAGTGATCTGCCTGCCTTGGCCTCACAAAGTGTTGGGATTATAGGCGTGGGCCGTCACGCCCGACCATTTTTTTTTCTAGTACAATATTTATCTTAAAATTTTTGGCCAGGTACAGTGGCTCATGCCTGTAATCCCAGCATTTTGGGAGGCTGAGGGAGGAGGATCACTTGAGGTCAGGAGTTTGAGACCAGCCTGACCAACATGGTGAAACCCCATCTCTATTAAAAATACAAAAATTAGCTGGGCCTGGTGGTGCGTGCCTGTAAATTCCTGCTACTCAGGAGGCTGAGGCAGGAGAATCACTTGAACTTGGGAGGTGGAGGTTGCAATGAGTCAAGATCGCAGCACTGCACTCCAGCCTGGGCAACAGAGCAAGACTCCATCTCAAAAACAAAACAAAAAAACTGGCATAAATTGCAAGGTTATCTATGTAAGTATTAACCTTTTTTCCCTTCCTTCCCCTTGTTTATGCATGTATTTGAGACAGGGTCACTCTATGTTGCCCAGGATGGACTTGAACTCTTGGGCTCAAGGGATCCTCTCACCTCAGCCTCCTGAGTAGCTGGGATTACAGGCATGTGTTTATGGAACTGGCAGGGTCTTTAGAAATGGTCTAATCCAGGCCAGGCGCGGTGGCTCACACCTGTAATCCCAGCACTTTGGGAGGCCGAGGTGGGCGGATCGTGAGGTCAGGAGATCGAGACCATCCTGGCTAACATGATGAAACCCTGTCTCTAGTAAAAATACAAAAAATTAGCCGGGCGTGGTGGCGGGCACCTGTAGTCCCAGCTACTCAGGAGGCTGAGGCAGGAGAATGGCGTGAACCCGGGAGGCGGAGCTTGCAGTGAGCCAAGATCGCGCCACTGCACTCCAGCCTGGGTGACAGAGCAAGACTCCGTCTCAGAAAAAAAAAAGAAAAAAAAAGAAATGGCCTAATCCATCTTTCACCTTTGTCATTTAACAGACAAGGATACTGAGGCCAGAGAGCATCACAGGCATGATTAGTGACAAAACTGGGATTAGAATCCTGGTATCTTGACTCCTTGTCTAATATCTTTTCCCCCTGGTTACCCTACTGCAAGAGAACTTGGCCCCCGTATTACCCATTATCACCTGGCTGCCTGAAGAGATTTTTCTATATAATTAGTCCTTATTATGGCTTGCCAGGCCTAAAAGCCCTGGCACTGGGGTCTTATTAGGGGGCTCATGGTGATCATCGCAGGGATAAGCCTTCAGAAAAGATGAGTCCTGGCCGGGCACGGTGGCTCATGCCTGTAATCCCAGCACTTTGGGGAGGCCGAGGCGGGCGGATCACCTGAGGTCAGGAGTTGGAGACCAGCCTGGCCAGTGTGGCGAAACCCTGTCTCTAGTAAAAGTACAAAAAAATTAGTCGGGCGTGGTGGCGGGTGCCTGTAATCCCAGCTACTCAGGAGGCTGAGGTAGGAAAATTGCTAGAACCCTGGGGGCAGAGGTTGTGGAAAGCCAAGATCGCAACACTGCACTCCAGCCTGGGCAAGAAGAGCAAAACTCCATTAAAAAAAAAAAAAAAAAAGGAAAAGAAAAGTAAATATGACTGCTTTCTGTGCTTATCAAAAACAGGGGTGGGCCAGGCCCAATGGCTCATGCCTGTCATCCCAGCACTTTGGGAGACTGAGGCAGGCAGATCGCTTGAGGTCAGGAGTTTGAGACCAGCTTGGCCAATATGGTGAAACCCTGTCTCTACCAAAAATACAAAAATTAGCTGGGCATTGTGGCGGGTGCCTGTAATCCCAGCTACTCGGGAGGCTGAGGCAGGAGAATTGCATGCATCCAGGAGGCAAAGGTTGCAGTGAGCCAAGATCACACCACTGCACTCCAGCCCCAGCCTGGGCAACACAGTGAGACTCTGTCTCAAAAAACAAACAAACAACAACAACAACAACAACAAAAACCAGGAGTGGTTTTGGGGAATTTCAAGAAATAGGAGATCATCTGAAGTAGGGAGAGATTAGAGGTAGGAGATGGAGGCCGGGGCTGGAGTGGATGGGCTCTCATGGGCTCAGTGAAGCTCTGATCTAAACCCTATGTGAAAGACCAAGAGAGGGAAGATAAAGTGATGGTGGGGTGGGCGGTGTCTACAGCGGTGTGGTAGACCAAGGATATGGGGTTCAGTATAGAATAGGGTAGATGGCTTTATCCAAGTTGAAAGAACCACAGTCCAGCCCCCAAACTGGCAGCACCTCTCCAACCCCCCTGGGCCTCTGACCACTCTTTCCCCATCCCCCTTGGACTGCTGGAGGTAATTGCTCTCCATTTGGCCATTACTTAGCTCATTAATTGTCTAAAGAGGAAGAGCAGCCTGGAGTGAGAGTAGTTGGCAGAGAAAGCAATGGGTAGCGAGGACTCTAGGGGAATGGATGTGGGCCTGGACCTGGAATGGGGCTGGAACATTGTGGGGAAGAGTGGGTCTCATATATCTGGCTCAGGCCAACTGAATGCCCCTGCTCAGATCCAGTGTGAAGGAACCACTTTTCAATTCTAATAGGCCACCAATGCTTTCACTCGCAAATACCCCAGCACCCCTGATCTAATCACCACTCTCCAACTTCTCTACTGTCGCCTTCACCACCATCGCCGTTGTGGCAGGCATCCTCTAAGATGGCTGTCAGTGACCCCTGCTTCCTGGCATTCATGCCCTTCATTGCATGGCATTCATGCAATCCTATCCCTTTGAGTGTGGGTTGTATTGAATGACTCACTTCTAGTGAATAGACTTCAGCAGAGGTGATGGGATGTCACTTCACGATTAGGCTACAAAAACACTGTGGCTTCTGTCTTGGTTACTCTCTCACTTGCACTGAGGAAAGCCAGCTGCCATGTTGTCAGCTACCCCACAGAGAAGCCCACATGGCAAGGAACTGAGGAAGACCCCAGGCCAACACTCATCAAGGTCCAAGAGCCGAAAACGAACTGAATCCTGCCAACAATCATGTGTGTGAACTTGGAAGGTTGTTTCAAGTCGACACAACAGATGAGGCTGCAGCCCCTGCTGACACCTTGGTAGCAGCTTTGTGAGAGCCCCTGAGCCAGAGGCATCCAGCCCTAAGCCATGCTCCAATTTCTAATCTATGTAAACTGCGAGGTAATAAATGTATGTTGTTTTGAGCTCCTAAATTTTGGGGGTAATTTGTTATGCAGCAATAGGTAACTAATACAGCCGCCATCACCACAGCCATCTTCAAATTCACATCATCAGTATCACCATCACCACTCCCAACACTACCATGTTCTCAAACTCACCACCAAAACTGCCATCATAGCCATCACCACCACTACTTTATACTCAAATATGGATTCTATCATAAGCATCGTGACTACAATCATCACCAGTAACTGCAAAATTCATCCTAGTATCCAATATGTCCCAGACCTTATGTAAGCCCTAAGGTTATGAAGGGGCAAAAGACATAGTCTGTGCCCTCAGAGAATCAGCTGGGGACTCTAGTGAAGAGATTAGAACACGTTCATAAAAAGTGGCTCATGCCTATGATCCCAGCACTTCGGGAGGCCAAGGCAGGCAGATCACTTAAGGTCAGGAGTTTGAGACCAGCCTGGACAACGTGATGAAACCCTGTCTCTATCAAAAATACAAAAAAATTAGCCAGGCATGGTGGCAGGTGCCTGTAATCCCAGCTACTTGGAAGGCTGAGACAGGAAAATCGCTTGAACCCGGGAGGCAGAGGCTGCAGTGAGCTGAGATCACGCCACTGCACTCCAGCCTGGGCAACAGAACGAGAGTCCACCTCAAAAAAAAAAAAAAAAAAAAAAGTGAATGCTAAGTCAAGAAAGCCTATGCTTATTGCTACTGTGGGTCAGAGTGGGAGGGAAGGCCTCACGGAGGAGGGGACCTCAAATCCAGGGGATCAAAGAGATCTGGATAGGCAGAGGAGGAAGGGGAAGACATGAGTCAGCCTGATAGTTCATGTGAAAAATGAAGTGAGGAGATCTAGCCAGAGGGAAGGCCAAGCAGGAGAGCAATGAGAGATGAGGTTGGAACCAGAAAAGAAGCATATGAAGGTATAATGTGTTGTAAGTTTGTGCATGACTCTATGCTTTCCAGAGCATTCTCTGTGCCATCCTCTTTAACAGATGAGAAAACTATGGTTTAGAGCAATTTAAGGATCTGTCCAGTTTTTAGCTCAGGCATGGGGAGACAGGCCTGGGGCTGAGGCCTCCAACCCTCTGCTCCAATGGGAGGCAATGTGGAATGATGGGATCCATCCAACCTGAGTCTCGATTCCTTCCAGCTGGTAACAATGGGCAATTATTCAACGGCCACATCCACTATACCTACCTCTCAGGCTGTAGTATGGGCCAGATATATGAAAAACACTTCCTATATCTGCATGGTGCTTGGCACATGGCAGCCTGGTCATAAAAATTAAATCCATCCCCTAGCCTCCCTCCACCATCTCCTCTCCATCACCTTGTCCACTCACTGGAGGCTGGGTGGAAGTTGTCTCGTTCTGTATCCAGGTAGGCCTGCCACCCTGCACCACTCCGGGGGGCACCATTCACATGAGGACGTGAGGGTAAGAGGAGTTAGGAATGAGACACTATTGACCAACTGGCTCTCAAACCTCCCCCTCTAGAACATCTTTCCGGATTGGTCTGAGGAGAGTTGACAGCTACTCCTCTCAGTTCAGGATTGTTTGTCCAAGAAACTGCCTTATCTCCTTTCCCAGACAGACTGTGCCCTCACCCCACTTCGGGAGGGCAGGGCCCAGGACTGGGATCCTAAGACAAGATGGGACCCTGTGGAGCCAGGTCCAGGCCCAGCCTTCCTCCAGGGAACACACCAGGAATCCCATTGTCTTGTAACAGGACAATGCTATTGGCACAATTGTTTACAACTTTCATATCTCCGGCTTTGTTGATACTCGCTATCACCTTAGGACACAGGCCTTATATTTGTGTCACTCGTATTTTATAGATGAATAAACCGGAGCTCAGAGAGGTTAAATGATGTTGCCCAAGACCAGTGAAGCAGCGAGTGGCTGAGCCTCCGCTAGGGTCTAGGGATGCCGAATGCCGTTGTTCTCTCCCTCACCCGCACTGCCCCAAGGCTTAGAGAGGCTCAGTGACTTGCACGAAATCCCTGCACGGGGAAGCGGTAGGGGGGTTAGAACCCAGGCCTCTTCTCCAGCCCCCAGAGCAGTGTTCTTTCTGCTCCATCACCCTGCACTGGGTAGAAAAACTGCTGCGGGGAAACAAGTTTGGCAGTTGAGAGGCAGAAAGGAGGGGAGGGGAGGAGGCGGGAGCTTGGGCTCTGCTGGTGACTGCAGAGGATGGGGTCGATATAGAGATGGGAGGGTTGGGACACCAGGGTCCCCAGGTGGCAGGGCCTGGGACCAGCCCTCCTCACTCTTTCAGGCCTGGGGCTGCAGGCTGCCAGTGCTCTTCCATCAAGACCCCCGGAGAGTCTGAAATCAAATATTCCTCCTCTCCTGCTCAGGCAGGCTTATTGCCATTGACAGCAAATGTATTGCTCTAATCTTTTCTCATTTTGCCAGGATGGGCTCCATTCTGACCTCCCTCCCAGCCTTGAAGGCTTCACAGAGGCAGGAGGGAGGCACAGAGGAACAGAAGGAATGAGACGGGAGGGAAGAGCAGGGCTTGGGCTGTAAATGGGGCAGCCGCAACGATTCCAGGTTTCATACGGCCTCATCTCTAGAAGGCTGGAAGACACTTCGAATTTGGAGGAAGTCAGTTCCTCTGCGTTCCCTAACTGAGGGTTTCCCTGGGAAAGCAGAAGGGAAAAGCTTGGTAAGCAGTAAGGAAGCAGGCCCTGGGGCCCCGGAGAAACAGACCAGGCTGGGTGTGTGTGGGTGTGTGGGGGTGGATGCTGAAGCCAAAATTCCAAGCTTGGGAGACTGTCTGTTGAGAAGGGGGGTAGGTTGTGTGTGTGCACCCTCTCCAGAGTGGCTGGCCTGCCCGCCTGTTCCACTGTCCTCTGCCACCCAGGGAAGCCTTGCCAACATGAATGTTGCTCTTTTGCCTGCTCTTTTGCCTGCCTCTCCTTCTGGTCTTCTCTGCTGGGAAGCACTCACTTGGGAAACCTCAGACAGGCATTGTGGGAGAATCAGAGGTGTGGGAGGGTGGGAGGGAGAGTCCTGGGAGGCACTTGGCCTGGGGGACAGGGATGGTGCCCAGAGCTCAGGCAACGGGTGAAGGGGCAGGTAGGGCAGAGGGGTTGTGGGAAAGAATTAGAAGCTCAGAGCCAGCTGGGGTCCATGAGAAGGGAAGAGCAGATGAGTGGGGCTTGGCTGGGAAGGGGAAGGGTGGCACCTCTAGAGCAGGAGTGAGGCAGGCAGAGGCCAGTGCTCCGGCCTGAGAAGCTGGGAAGCCAGAGGCCCTCGATTCCACTTCATTTGTTCTGCTAAAATCAGCCCTGAGCGTGTGTGTGTGTGTGTGTGTGTGTGTGTGTGTGTGTATGTGTCTGTCTGTCTGTCTCTCCCAGGGTAGGGTACAGTCCCTGTGCCCCATCATGGTGGGCGTCCCTTTGTCTGAGTGTATCTTCGAGTTGGGCCAGAAAGTTTTCTGGGTCCTGATGGTTTATGAGTGGAGAGAGCCTCAGCCTCTGGCGGTGGGTAGGGGCGGGTGTGAGCTGCCTTGTCCTTTTGAGGCTCTCTGGCCCTTCCCAGGGAGAAAGTCCTGGCTGAAGTGGCTGAGCTGGGTGGAGCTCTGCCCAGGGTTCCTCCCAGTCCTCCCTTCTGGCAGTGAGCTGCTGCCTTCTACTGCTGGGCAAGGCAGGCCCTACATGTCAGCAAAGATCTCAGAGTTGTTACCTTTCTAGACAGACCCCCCTGTCTGGCATGATCTTCCTTCTCTCCTCTGATTGTCCCCAGCTCCACTTTCAGAATGGCTTCCCTGACTCCATAGGTCTGCAACCATTCCCTGCACTTGCGAGGTCCATGGGAAGCCACTCACTTGGGACAGCCATCTCGCCTTCTTAGGAACATTTCCTCCTCTCAGTGCCTTCTTGTCTGAGGATAGCTGAGGTGGAATTTGAGAAATTCTCCAAGGTCCAACCAGACAGGAATGACTACTGGCTGCCACAGGAGCCCCCATGCAGGTGTGGGTCCAGTGCTGCGGGCCTGGGACAGGTCACCCCACCCTGGGCCCCTTACCTCCCGCAGCTCTGGAGAGACACCTCCCTTACAGAGTACTTACGTCTAACAGGTCTCAACTGTGGTCTACAGAGCCTGGGCCAGAACCTTGACCCCACCCCTCTCTCTGTTTAGAGCAGCCTGCTCACCACGGGCCTCAGCTTCCACGTTGCACAAGGGCTGCAGCGCCCCCTGGTGGCCCAAAGTCCTTTCTCCCAGGTGGCTGCAGAGGATGGCAGCTGCTAAGGCCTTTAGGGGATATCTACACACCAGAGGCTTCCAACCTTTTTATTCTTTTATTTTTTAAATTTAAGCCGGGAGCGGTGACTCACGCCACCCAGTAATCCCAGCACTTTGGGAGGCTGAGTCGGGCGGATCCCTTGAGCTGAGGAGTTCCAGACCAGCCTAGCAAACATGGTGAAACCCATCTCTACTAAAAACACAAAATTCGCCGGGCATGGTGGCACTCGCCTGTAATCCCAGCTACTCAGAGGCTGAGGCAGGAGAATCGCTTGAACCCGGAAGGCAGGGGTTGCAGTGAGCCGAGATCCCACCATTGCACGCCAGCCTGGGCGACAGAGCGAGACTCTGTCTCAATAATAATAATTAATTTTTTTTTTTGCATTGATGGGATCTCACTATGCTGCTGTGGTCCTGCCTCAGCCTCTGAAAGCACTGGGATTACAGACGTGAGCCACCATGCCTGGCCCAACCTTTTAAATTTTTTATTTATTTTTAATTTTTAATTCTTCTAGGTAACTTACAGAACCCAGCATAACCTTTCTATTTCCAAAAAAATTTCCCTGACCATGACCATATGGCAATAGTTGTACTTCTGTTATCTTTTGACAGAGAAAATACATAATGATTGAGTTCTGGATCGCATCATTAAAGCTCATTTGGATCTCCTCTCCCAGCAATCACACAGTTACACAGTCAGTTACACACAGATGGGCTACTCAGTCTTTATGCAGGCCAGGGGCTGAGTCTCTCATGATCACTCCAAGGTTACTACAGTTTGGGAATCACAGATCTATATTCTTCTTATGTAACAGATGAGGCCTGGAAAGAGGAAGGAACCTGATAAAATTCACACAGCTAGAGAAGTTGCGTCAGAATTTGAATTCAAGATAGATGTTTGTCAAAGGGACCGCAGGAGCTTAAATAGGGAGGAAGGTGCAGACAGGGCTCGGAGGAGGGGGCAGCAGAACAGGGCTGTCTCCAACAGGGGCAGGGAACCCCCACCTTACTTCCTTACTATTCAAATTGAGGTAAGATATGCCCATAAAAAATGACCTATGGGAAGGAGATGTCAAAAGAACAAATACAGGGATGAGTGGAGAGGAGCAACCAGCTCTGCTTAAACCCCTTCCCCTACATACCCAGACTGTGCAGGTCATTTTAACCTCTAGGTTAAGAGTCATTTAACCTCGGCTAGGCGCAGTGGCTCACACCTGTAATCCCAGCACTTTGGGAGGCTGAGGCGGGCGAATCACAAGGTTAGGAGTTTGAGACAAGCCTGGCCAACATGGTGACACCCCATCTCTACTAAAAATACAAAAAATTAGCTGGGCGTAGTGGCAGGCGCCTGTAATCCCAGCTACTCGGGAGGCTGAGGCAGGAGAATCGCTTGAACCCAGGAGGCGGAGGTTGCAGTGAGCTGAGATTGTGCCACTGGACTCCAGCCTGGGTGACAGAGTGAGACTCTGTCTCAAAAAAAAAAAAAAAAAAATTACTTGCCTAGAGATTAAATGACTCTTTTTTTTTGAGATGGAGTCTTGCTCTGTTGCCCAGGCTGGAGTGCAGTGGCAGGACCTTGACTCACTGCAAACTCCGCCTCTCAGGTTCAAGCGATTCTCTTGCCTCAGCCTCCCGAGTAGCTGGGATTACAGGCGCTGCCCTCATGCCCAGATAATTTTGTATTTTTAGTAGAGATGGAGTTTCACCATGTTGGTCAGGCTGGTCTCAAACTCCGGACCTCAGGTGATCCACCCGTCTAGGCAAGTCACTTAAACTCTCTAGACTTAGCTTCTCAGTGGTAAAATGAGAGTGAACCATAATGTCTTTCTTACTCCTCATGACTGTTGTGAAAACCCAATTAGATATGTATGGAAGTTTTGGTAAATAGCAAAGTGATGGCTGGGTGTGGTGGCTTCATGTCTGTAATCCTAGCACTTTGGGAGGCCAAGGCAGGTGAATCACGAGGTCAAGAGTTTGAGACCAGCCTGGCCAACATGGTGAAACCCCGTCTCTAGTAAAAATACAAAAATTAGCTGGTCATGGTGACACACACCTGTAATCCCGGCTACTTGGTAGGCTGAGGCTGGAGAATCGCTTGAACCCGGGAGGCCGAGGTTGCAGTGAGCTTTGATTGCACTCAGGCCTGGGCAACAGAGTGAGACTCTGTCTCAAAAAAAGAAAAGAAAAGAAAAAAAAGGTTATGGATGCCAAGTTCCTTTCCCCAGTCACTTTGCTATTATTTATTTATTTTTTTATTTTTTTGAGACAGAGTCTCGCTCTGTTGCCCAGGCTGGAGTGCAGTGGCACAATCTCAGTTCACTGCAACCTCCGCCTCCCGGGCTCAAGGAATTCTCCTGAGTGCAGTGCCGTGATCTCAGCTCACTGCAACCTCTGCTTCTCGGGTTCAAGGGATTCTCCTGCCTCAGCCTCCTGAGTAGCTAGGATTACAGGCATGCGCTACCATGCCTGGCTAATTTTGTATTTTTAGTAGAGACAGGATTTCTCCATGTTGGTCAGGCTGGTCTCGAATCCTCGACCTCAGGTGATCCGCCTGCCTCGGCCTCCCAACGTGCTGGGATTATAGGTGTGAGCCACTGTGCCCGGCCCCATAACCTCTTACTTAATCTTCAGCTCAACCCTGTGAAGTAGGTTATGTTATTCTCATTTCACACTGGAGGTAACAGAAGCAGAGTGTAACAGAAACGGAGGGAAGTTGAATAGGGAGGAAGAGAGCTGAATTTGACTCCAGGTCAGACTAGGGAGAACTAGCTCCTAGCTTGTCTTTCAGAGTTAACAGTTAGTAGAAGTGGCACTTGTTACAATTTACGTAAATCTCTGGTCTGCTTTTTAGAACCAGCTACTTTCCTCTCACTCTTGGCAGCCCATTCCTCTATAGTTCCAGCCATCTTGAACCCAGAGCAGCAACGTGTGCCCTGAATAAAGTGCAGACAGGCAGTGGCCTTTGCTTGAGGCAGCAGTTAGCTGAGGTGGGCAGAGTACAGGACTGTGGGTGGCAGTAGAATGCCAAACCTATTTGCACATAAGAATCACCTGGGAAGATGATTTTTGGAAAATCTCTGAGTCCTACACCTCATGATTCTCAGCTTTGGACCTGTATTTTCAATGCTGATGACCAGCTGAACTTGGGAAGGGGACGGTGAGGCTACTTTACCGTCGCAGATACAGCCATTCGACATGTTGTTATAGAGCGGTGGTTCCAAATGTGGTCCCCAGATCTGCAACATCAGCATCATCTAGGAATGCATTCGAAATGAAAATTCTTGGGGTCCATGGAAGATGGATGGAATGAGGAACTCCATGATGGGTCCCAGCAATCTGTATGTTACCAAGCTCTCCAGGGGATTTTGATGCACGCTAAGGTTTGAGAAGCACTGGTATAGAACAGGGACTTACTGTGAGTCAGACACATTGTTCAGCAGGGGACAGGCTGGGGTGAATAAGCTACGGTCTCTGTTTTTTTTGTTTTTTTTTTTTTGAGACGGAGTCTTGCTCTGTCACCCAGGCTGAAGTGCAGTGGGGCGATCTTGGCTCACTGCAACCTCCACCCCCTGAGTTCAAGTGATTCTCCTGCCTCAGCCACCCGAGTGGCTAGGATTACAGGTGTATGCCACCATGACCAGCTAATTTTTGTGTTTTTAGTAGAGATGGGGTTTTGCCATGTTGGCCAGGCTGGTCTCGAGCTCCTGACCTCAGGTGATCTGCCCACCTTGGCCTCCCAAAGTGCTGACAGGCATGAGCCACCACGCCCAGCCTATGGTGTCTGTTTTTGTTCTTTAATTAATTTTTTTTTTTGAGACGGAGTTTTGCTCTTGTTGCCCAGGCTGGAGTGCAATGGCGCAATCTCAGCTCACCGCAACCTCTGCCTCCTGGGTTCAAGCGATTCTCCTGCCTCAGCCTCCTGAGTAGCTGGGATAACAGGCATGAGCCACCATCCCTGGCTAATTTTGTATTTTTAGTAGAGACGGGGTTTCTCCATGTTGGTCAGGCTGGTCTCAAACTCCTGACCTCAGGTGATCCACCTGCCTCGGCCTCATAAAGTGTTGGGATTATAGGCGTGAGCCATCATGCCCGGCGGTCTCTGTTTTCAAAGAGGTTGGACTCTAGTAGAGATGAGTTCAGCATGTCAATAACTATATCCCCTCCTCCAAGCAGGGCTCCCCAGAGCCTGGACACCCAGGAGAGACACCGGTGTGTTTCTAAAGGGGGACTTGTTTCTATTTGTTCCTATTAGAGTTTTGTTGTTATTGTTGTTTTATGGGTGGTTTGTTTTGTTTTGTATTTTTTGAAACAGAGTCTTGCTTTGTCTATTATAGTTTGACTTAGTTCAACACTTTATTGAGTGTGAAAGGGTGATTCCTAGGCATGGGGCAGGGAAACATTGTTTTTGATTTTTTTTTTTTTGATGAGAGAGAGAGAGAACATCAAAAAAAAAGAGGAAAGAAACAGAATTTTATATGTAAGTGCTTATTTAGAAATAAAATGCTTGTTCCCCGGTGCCACAAAGAAATAGCACTTAAACATAAATTTAATTCTCTTAGCAAAGCCGTTTTTGCTTTCTGCAGAAAGGGTGCTCATCGCAGATGGAACAATGGCGAGAGCACATTTGAACAAAAGAGGGAAGCAATTTTTATTCCTTATGCAGTTTTTCCCTGCTACTGTGTCTTGTCTCCACTGGCTGGAGCCAGACTGCACAATTTAAAACCCGATTGGTTAACAGTTTAAAACTTTTCTAAATAGGTAAAAGTAATGGAAGGATAAAGGAAAAGAAGGAGCTGCTTATGCCAAACAGGGAAGGGGCATAGGCTGCGAGCTGGTACCTGCCTGTGAGCATGTCCAGCACAAATATTTTGGTTAAGGTACAAGGACATAGAATGTACTATATGCCTGTGAGCGGGTTTAACAGCTACATAGCATAGGGCCCAACAAAGAGTTATTACCATAAAATAAAGAGGCTTAAAGGAAGTTAGTCTTTAAAATAAACTATTATTTCTAACATTATTTATTTTTTTAACAAGAAGGGAAACTTTGAAGAGGAAGTTTTTACTTTCTACAGATAGGAAGACAGAGGGATACAAAATAATTATAAGTAACACTCATGGAGTTTCTACGTGGCAGGCACTGTGCTAAGAGCTTTGCAAACACTCCTTTATTGCTCCCAACAGTGCTTTACACTATTATTATCATCCCCATTTAATAGATGTGGAAATGGAGGGACAGAGAAGTTAAGTTGCCCACTACACAGGTCATAAATGGTGGAAGTAGACCTTCACCCAGGGCCAAAATAACTCCAGGCCTGTGTGTTTACCCACTGTGCTTACTGTTTCTCTTAGAGAAATAAGAAGAAAACCTTCAATGGTTCACTAGTGCCTCAGGAATTACACTGAATTTATCTGGCCTGTCATTCAAGGTACCTCAGCTCTGCTCTCAAAAGTCCTTCCAGCCTGTGGGGTGTGGTGGCTCAGGCCTGTAATCCCAGCACTTTGGGAGGCCAAGATGGGAGGATCACATGAGGTCAGGAGTTTGAGACCAGCCTGGTCAACATGGTGAAACTCCATTTATACTAAAAATACAAAAATTAGCTGGGCATGGTGGCGCATGCCTGTAATCTCAGCTACTCAGGAGGCTGAGGTGGGAAAATCGCTTGAACCTGGAAGGTGGAGTTTCCAGAAAGCAAGATTGCGCCACTGCACTCCAGGCTGGGCAACAGAGGGAGACTCTGTCTCAAAAAAAAAAAAAACAAAAGCCCTCCCAGCCTTACCCGCTCCCCAACCAAGATCCTCTCACTCCAGTCAGGCTGGACTGACTTCCCTATTTCTCTCAGCACTTCCTGCCTACTTCAGTCCCCAGCCTCCTCCCTGTTGGGGTCCTATTCATCCTTCAAAGCTCAGCTCAGAGGTCTCTTCTTTGACAGTCTTGAGTCCCAGCCAGAGGTGGGCCCTCCCTCCCTGGACCCCCAGAACACAGCCCCCACCTCCGCACTCTGCGCTGCAGGCCCTGGCCTTGCACCCCGCATCGCCCCACCCCCCAACCCCTGGGCTTAGCGCACGGCCTGGAAGGCAAAAGGGCTCAAAGCTTCTTGGTGTAATTCACAGGGGGAACGATAATCCTGGATGGAAGGTAGGAAGCCAGACCTCCAGAGGACAAGTGAGAAGGCCGTGGGAGGCGGAACCTGGCGAAAGCGAGAGAATGAAGACACGCATCGGGCTGTGGCCAGACGGGTGGCAGCCAGGGATGGAGCCGAGCCTCCCTGCCCCAGAAGCCCGCGTCCAGGGATCAACGATGACAGTTCGCCTGTCGGGACATCGGATCAGGCGGCCGCCCCTGGGGAGGTGGGGGCCGGTGGGGCACGGCGCGCTCGGGAGGTCACCCGCAACCACCTATCAGCACCAACCCCATCATTGGTGCCCGGGCGCGGGGGAGCACGTGGGCGGGGGGCGCCCCCGCTTGCCGCCCCTGCGCCGGATAACAGGCGCGTTCCAGACTGACCTCTCCCGCACCTCGGAAACACCCAGAGCGCGGGTCTCGCCGGACACGGACACGGGAGATTAAATAACCGGATAGTGCACCTCTCCTAAGTGGCAGAGCCGGGAATCGAACCCAAGATTTCTGGCACCAGCTCTCAAAGCTCTCAAGCTTCTCCGGTTACAAGTGCAGCCCCAGGATCCCTCCCTACCCTGGAAGCTACAGTTTGGGAAGAAAGGGAGTTAGGAACCCGCGCCTCCCCGCCCCCTCCCCACGCCACCCCGCTTCATACACACACACACACACACACACACGCACACTTTTCCTTTGCTGCCTTCTCGCTGGGGCAAGTGCAGCAGGGAAGGAGATTGAGAGGAATTGGAAGGGTGGGTGGGATTTTGGGTAGAGGGAGGTGTAAGAGAGACAGAGTCTCCAACCCCCATCCATTATTTGGGACACCGTCCTACTGAACTTAACTCACCTCCATTACACAGCTATTTATTGGAGCTGCAAAAGCAAGACTAGTACATGGAAGGAGTACCATCCCTTCTTCTCTGGAAGTTCATAGTCTAGTAGGGAAAATAGGCATTGCAGAGTGTTTACGGTGGGCCAGGAACTGTGCTAAGTGTTTTATAAGGATAACTCATTTATTCCTCTCGACGACCCTAGGAAATAGGTATTATTATTATTATTATTATTATTATTTATTTTTGAGACAGAGTCTCGCTCTGTCACCCAGGCTGGAGTGCTGTGACACGATCTTGGCTCACTGCAACCTCTGCCTCCCAGGTTAAGCAATTCTCCTGCCTCAGCCTCCCAATTAGCTGGGACTACAGGCACACGTGCCACCACACCAGGCTAATTTTTGTATTTTTAGTAGAGATGGGGTTTCATCATGTTGGCCAGTCTGGTCTTGAACTCCTGACCTTGTGATCCACCCTCCTTGGCCTCCCAAAGTGCAGTATTATTATTATTATTTCCATTTATAGATGAGCGAGTCAAGCCACAGCTGACCTGTGGAAGGCCATGTAACAGTGACTGGAAGAACCAGGAAGACTAAAGGAATCAGGAATATGAAAGGGAGAGAACACAGTGCTGCGGGAGTTTATGGCAAAGGCACAGACCCAGGCATCAGCATTTAAGTTTAAGCTGTCTAGAGGGTGAGTAGAACTTATCCTGGTGAAGAGGCACTGGAAGTTCAGGAGAGTGCTGGGGCACAGGGAAGGGTGAAGGCCACAGGTGGAAATGGTAGCCAGGTGTGTGGAGGAACTGCAAACGAGCGTTGGGCAGTGCAGCTAGAGGGGCGAGAAAAAGCAGCCCAGGAGGGCCTTGTGAAGGATTTTGGTGTTTTTTTTTTTTGAGATGGAGTCTTGCTCTGTTGCCCAGGCTCGAGTTCAGTGGTGCAATCTCGGCTCACTGCAGCCTCCACCTCCCAGGTTCAAGCAATTCTCTTGCCTCAGTCTCCTGAGTAGCTGAGATTACAGGCACACACCACAACGCCCAGCTAACTTTTTTGTATTTTTAGTAGAGACGGGGTTTCACCGTGTTGGCCAGGCTGGTCTTGAACTCCTGACCTCAAATGATCTGCCTGCCTCAGCCTCCCAAAGTGTTGGGATTACAGGTGTGAGCCACCGCACGCGGCAGAATTTTGGTCTTTATTAGAAGGCAAGTTGAAGTCATTAAGGATTTTAAGCAAGGGAGATATATGATTAGAATCACATTTTTACTTTAAAAATTTTTTTCAAGTTTATTTTTAAAAATTGGCCGGGCATGGTAGCATCTGTAATCCTAGCACTTTGGGAGACCAAGGCAGACGGATCACCTGAGGTCACCAGTTTGAGACCAGCCTGGCCAACATGGTGAAACCCCATCTCTACTAAAAATACAAAAAGTAGCCAGTTGTGGTGGCGGGCGCCTGTAATCCCAGGTACTCTGGAGGCTGAGGCAGGAGAATCTCTTGAACCTGGGAGGCAGAGGTTGCAGTGGGCCGAGATCATGCCATCGCACTCCAGCCTGAGTGAAAGAGCAAAACTCCGTCTCACAAAAAAAAAAAAAAAAGACATAAAATTGTACGTATTTATCATGTACAACATGATGTTTTGAAGTATAATGTATATATATTATGGTTTTTGTTTTGTTTTGTTTCTGAGACAGAGTTTCACTCTGTCGCCCAGTCTGGAGTGCAGTGGCGCGATCGTGGGTTACTGCAACCTCTGCCTTCTGAGTTCGAGCAATTCTCCTACCTCAGCCTCCCGAGTAGCTGGGATTATAGGCATGTGCCACCATGCCCAGCTAATTTTTGTATTTTTAGTAGAGACAGGGCTTCACCATGTTGGCCAGGCTGTTCTCAAACTCCTGGCCTCAAGTGATCCACCCTCCTCAGCCTCCCAAAGTGCTGGGATTACAGGCATGAGCTACCACGTGCTCCCGGCCTATACATATATTATGGAATTATTAAATATAGCTTCTTTTTTTTTTTTTTTGAGACAAGGTCTTGCTCTGTCACTCAGGCTGGAGTGCAGTGGTGCAATCATAGCTCACTGCAGCCTTGAACCCCGGGGCTCAAGTGATCTTCCTGCCTCAGGCTTGCAAGTAGCTGGACTACAGCCAAGCCCACTACATTCAGCTAGTTTGTTTGTTTTAAATGAAAGCAAGTTTGTTAAGAAAGTAAAGGAATAAATGAATGGCTACTCCATAGGCACAGGAGCCTAATTTTTCAGTTTTTTGTAGAGAGGAGGTCTCGATATATTCCCCAGGATGGTCTTGAACTCTGGGCCTCTAGTGATCCTGTCGTCTCAGCCTCCCAAAGCACTGGGATTACAGGCGTGAGCCACAGCATGTCTGGCCAAATCTAGCTCATTAATTAAACTATGCATCACTTCACATAGTTACCATTTCTGTAGCAGAATTGCATTTTTTTTTTTTTTTTTTTTTTTTTTGAGACGGAGTCTTGCTCTGTTGCCCAGGCTGGAGTGCAGTGGCGCGATCTCGGCTCACTGCAAGCTCCGCCTCCCGGGTTCACGCCATTCTCCTGCCTCAGCCTCTCCGAGTAGCTGGGACTACAGGCGCCCGCCACCACGCCCGGCTAATTTTTTTGTATTTTTAGTAGAGACGGGGTTTCACCGTGGTCTCGATCTCCTGACCTCGTGATCCGCCCGCCTCGGCCTCCCAAAGTGCTGGGATTACAAGCATGAGCCACTGCGCCCGGCCGCAGAATTGCATTTTAATTTTTAATTTTTTTTTTTGAGATGGAGTCTCGCTCTGTTGCCCAGGCTGGAGTGTAGTGGCGCAATCTCAGCTCACCGCAACCTTCGCTTCCCAGGTTCAAGCTATTCTCCTGCCTCAGCCTCCCGAGTAGCTGGGACTACAGGCGCCTGCCACCATGCCCAGCTAATTTTTTGTATTTTTAGTAGAGATGGGGTTTCACCATGTTAACCAGGATGGTCACGATCTCCTGACCTCGTGATCTGCCCACCTCTGCCTCCCAAAGTGCTGGGATTACAGGCGTGAGCCACCATGCCCGGCCCTCAAATTTTTTTTTAATTAAATTAAATTTTATTTTTTTTGAGACAGTGACTTGCACTGTCACCCAGGCTGGAGGGCAGTGGCACAATCTTGGCTCACTGCAACCTCTGTCTCCCGGGTTCAAGAGATTCTCCTGCCTCAGCCTCTCGAGTAGCTGGGATTACAAGCACACACCACCATGCCTGGCTAACTGTTGTTTTTTGTTTGTTTGTTTGTTTATTTGTTTTTGAGATGGAGTCTTGCTCTGTCGCCAGGCTGGTGTGCAGTGGCGCGATCTCGGGTCACTGCAACGTCTGCCTCCTGGGTTCAAGCCATTCTCCTGCCTCAGCCTCCCAAGTAGCTGGGACTGCAGGCGCACGCCGCCACGCCTGGCTAATTTTTTGTATTTTAGTAGAGACAGGGTTTCACCATGTTGGCCAAGATGGTCTTGATCTCTTGACCTTGTGATCCGCCCACCTTGGCCTCCCAAAGTGCTGGGAATACAGGCGTGAGCCACCGTGCCCGGCCTAACTTTTGTATTGTTAGTAGAGACGGGGTTTCACCATGTTGGCCAGGCTGGTCTTGAACTCCTGACCTCAGGTGATCTGCCTGCCCTGGCCTCCCAAAGTGCTGAGATTACAAGTGTGAGCCACTGTGCCCTGCCATAATTACATTTTTATTTTTATTTTTTTGAGACAGTCTTGCTCTGTCACCCAGGCTGGGGTGCAATGGCACGATCTCAGCTCACTGCGACCTCTGCCTCCCAGGTTCAACCAATTCTCCTGCCTCAGCCTCCCAAGTAGCTGGGATTACAGGCACCCACCAGCACACTCAGCTAATTTTTTCTGCATTTTTAGTAGAGACGGGTTTTCACCATGTTGGCCAGGCTGGTCTCGAACTCCTGACCTCAAGAGATCCACAGGCCTCGGGCTCCCAAAGTGCTGGGATTACAGGCATGAGCCAACTCGCCCAGCCATAATTGCATTTTTAAAAGATCACTTGAGTAAAGAATGCAAGGGAGGGCAAACAGTTTCACTGGGTTGGACTACCAAATTGGACAAGGGTAGTGACGGGGGAAGGAGAAAAGTGGGCACACACAAGAGATCTGTACCTAGGAGTTTCACTCAGTAATTGAAGTGTAAGGGAAAGAGAGAAAGCTGAGGCATTCTACACTCCCCTGCTTCTCTCCCTCACCCCTGAGGTCCAATCATTTGATAAGTCCATTTCATTTCATTGATTGATTTCATAAATATCTTTCCCACCTGTCCCCTCCTTGTCATCCCCACTGCCACTGGCCTAAATAGTCTACCTTTACATTTTTCCCTTTCCAGACAATCCTGCTTGCCATTTTAGCATATGTTCTATCCAAAGACAAATCAGTCAAGTCAGTCCAAGTCCCATTGTCTTGTCATTGAGTACGTTACACGATCAAGTCCAATCCCTTCCTAGTGTGGTTTCATCCTACTTTGCCAGTCTCTCCTTTTCCTTCTCAGGCCAAAGCTACTCAAGAAGCATCACACTCACTGAACCCCCAACATCACCTGAAAGTTGAGGCAAATGTTCCTTCACAGCCTAAACCTTCATAAATGCTTTCTTGTGTATTGATTGATTGATTGATTGATTTGGGATGGAGTCACGCCCTGTTGCCCTGGCTGGAGTGCAGTGGCATGATCTCGGCTCACCGCAACCTCTGCCTCCCAGGTTCAAGCGATTCTCTTGCCTCAGCCTCCCGAGTAGCTGGGATTACAGGCGTCTGCCACCACGCCTGGCTAATTTTTGTATTTTTAGTGGAGATGGGGTTTCACTATGTTGGCCAGGCTGGTCTCGAACTCCTGACCTCGCGATCCACCCGCCTCGGCTTCCCAAAGTGCTGGGATTACAGGCATGAGCCACTGCGCCTGGCTTTGTGTATTTATTAAATATATACTTGCCTCATTCTTCAGAGGTCACATTGAGAGGTGACAGCATGCTGGCAGTCCTCACAGCCCTCGCTTGCTCTCAGCGCCTCCTCTGCCTGGGCTCCCACTTTGGCGGCACTTGAGGAGCCCTTCAGCCCACCGCTGCACTGTGGGAGCCCCTTTCTGGGCTGGCCAAGGTGGGAGCCAGCTCCCTCAGCTTGCAGGGAGGTGTGGAGGGAGAGGCGCGAGCAGGAACCGCGGCTGCGCGCAGCGCTTGCGGGCCAGCTGGAGTTCCGGGTGGGGGTGGGCTTGGCGGGCCCCGCACTCAGAGAGCAGCCGGCCGGCCCTGCCGGCCCCAGGCAATGAGGGACTTAGCACCCGGGCCAGCGGCTGTGGAGGGTGTACTGGGTCCCGTAGCAGTGCCAGCCCACCGGCGCTGCACTCGATTTCTCGCCAGGCCTTAGCTGCCTTCCCACGGGGCAGGCCTCGGACCTGCAGCCCGCCATGCCTGAGCCTTCCCCCGCCTCCGTGGGCTCCTGTGCGGCCGGAGCCTCCCCGATGAGCGCCGCCCCCTGCTCCACGGCGCCCAGTCCCATCAACCACCCAAGGGCTGAGGAGTACGAGCGCAACTGGCAGGCAGCTCCACCTGCAGTCCCGGTGCAGGATCTACTGGGTGAAGCCAGCTGGGCTCCTGAGTCTGGAGGAGATGTGGAGAACCTTTACGTCTAGCTCAGGGATTGTAAATACACCAATCAGCACCCTGTGTCTAGCTCAGGTTCTGTGAATGCACCAATCGACACTGTATCTAGCTGCTCTGGTGGGGCCTTGGAGAACCTTTATGTCTAGCTCAAGGTTTGTAAACACACCAATCAGCACCCTGTGTCTAGCTCGAGGTTTGTGAGTGCACTAATTGACACTCTGTATCTAGCTGCTCTGGTAGGGCCTTGGAGAACCTTTGTGTCTAGCTCAAGGATTGTAAATGCACCAATCAGCGCCCTGTCAAAACAGACCACTCGGCTCTACCAATCAGCAGAATGTGGGTGGGGCCGATAAGAGAATAAAAGCAGGCTGCCGGAGCTGGCAGTGGCAACCCACTCGGGTCCGGTTCCACATTGTGGAAGCTTTGTTCTTTTGCTCTTTGCAGTAAATCTTGCTACTGTTCACTCTTTGGGTCCATACTGGTTTTATGAGCTGTAACACTCACTGCGAAGGTCTGCAGCTTCACTCCTGAGCCAGCGAGACCACGAACCCACCAGAAGGAAGAAACTCCGAACACATCCGAACATCAGAAGGAACGAACAACTCTGGACGCAGCACCTTAAGAGCTGTAACACTCACCGCGAGAGTCCGCAGCTTCATTCTTGAAGTCAGTGAGACCAAGAACCCACTAATTCCACACACAACATGAGCTTCCTATTGCCAGTAATTTTCCACTCCCTTCTCTCCTGTAAATTCCTATTCACACAAGACCCAGCTCTGATATCAAGTCTCTGTAGGCTTTTTTAACACTCCCACTCCCCAGATAGGATTAATTGCTTCCTTGTCTGTGCTCCTAAAGCACTTTATACATGTCTTTGTCCTACTTATTTCATTGTATTATAGGTATCTAAGGAGGCACAGGCTAATGCAATCAATGAATGCCCCTGACCTTGAAAGGTTGAAATGCACAGTTTATATTTTCTTCATCCCTTTCTTAATAATAATAATAATAATCTGTATTACAATTTACCAAGTATAAAGTTTGATAGTGTACCACACTGTGTCTCAGTTGGTCTGGGAATAAACCTGTGAGTTAGAGATGGGATTATGATTTCTACTTTATACTTGGAGGAAGTGAAGTACAGAAGCATTAAAAAGTGATAATATGGGTGGGTCAGTGGAACGCCTGCTATTGTTCAAGGCCAGGTGGAGTGCTAATGCCTGTAATCCCAGTGCTTTGGGAGGCTCAGGTGGGAGGATCACCTAAGGCCAGGAGTTCAAGACTAGCCTGGACAACATAGTGAGACCCTTCTTTACAAAAGATAAACAACCAAATGAATTACTTTGAGCATGTGCCTCTAGTCCTAGGTATGAGGGAGGATCCCTTGAGTGTAGGAGTTCATATTTGCAGTGAGCTATAATTGTGCCACTGCACTCCAGCCTGGGTGACAGATTAAGACCCTGTCTCTAAAATAAAGAGTCAAGTTTTCGGGTTACAAAATTTGTGATGTGTTTTTTTGATAAAATACAATTTTATATATTTATGGTGATGTTTTGATATATGTATACACTGTGGAATGACTAAATCAAGCGAATTAACATCCATTAACTTTATTGAGGTGTGGGGTGAGAGCATTTAAGATCTACTCTTAGCAATTTTCAAATGCATTATACATTGTTATTAACTACAGTCACTGTGTTGTACAATAGATCTAAATTTTCCTCTAACTGAAATTTTATATCTCTTGACCAACATCTCTCTAATCTCCCTCCCCCAAATCTGTGATCTTTCTTTTCTTTTTTTTTTTTAATTAAGGACCAATGTGACAGTAAGTGATCTTTCCTTTAAACCACAGTGCTTCTGGTATGCTCCAGCCAGTATTTTTCCAAATTGCGGGTAGCCACGCGTTGTTGAGTAGTGAGTTCTGGGTACTTTGCGTGTAGTAAGGATGAGCAGAGTTTTCATTACCCGGTTGTAACGTAAAATGTATTTCTCACTGTGGGTCCAGAGTTTTTAAAACGCATGAAAACTCCTGTGCTAGCACAATGCCAAGTTCTAAATAACGTTTATTAAATGGAATTATAGTATTTTATTTTCATTTTGTATTTATTTTTGTTTCCTCAAGCTATCGCCTCCATTCGTAGCTACTGGACAGTAGAGACCACACCATCTTTATTTTTCCGATTCCCAGTGGAGTGCTTGTTATGATATGGGCTCACTTAATGTGTGTCAAATAAAAGTCTGAATGGATACGTCAGTGGAAGGGATAATATAGCTCAGCGAATGTGCTTGAAAGTAACTGCTGTTCTAACTCCTGGTATTCTTCCGATTCTACTGTGAGACCTGACATTGTTCAGTTAATCGTTTCCAAGGGCCCTAGTCCCGCAGACAGACCAAGAATGATTTGCACTCAAGAAGTACCACTTGCCCTTAGTCAATATGGCATCCTGAATGACTTTTTTGCGGTGCCGGAAAGGGCACCGCAAAAAAACAAAAAAACAAAAACCGTTGACATTAGTCAAAATGGCCATCTTTGGCTTCGCTTTGTCAGAATGCGCATGCCCATTCCCGTCACCTCCGCGTGACCCTGACGCTTACGTCACACCGTAGAGGGACGGCGCGGGATGAATAAATTTCTCTGTGATTGGTTGGTGAAGGTTTTCAAACCGGAGCTGGCGGCGCGGCGCTGCTCTGCCGTTGGGTGAGGCGCGGAGCGAAGTGAAGGGGCGGCCCAGGTGGGGCCGGGCTGACTGAAGTGAGTAGTGGGGGTGCCAGACCAGGTGCGTCTGGCGCTGGATTGTGATAGGAAGCAGAGTGTTCGTGTGGTGAGCCGTGGCCGCCGCGGGGGTCCGGGACGGCGGGACAGGCCGGCAGCCACAGCCTCTCCACTCGGGCTTTTCTGGGGCGGAGGTCGGGGCAGGCCGAATGGACGTGGCCTGGGAGGGTCGGGGGCTTCTGTCTTGGCTCCGGGTTTTGTGGAGAGCCGGGGGCATCTTTTTGAGGTGCTGGCTGGACCAGGGCAGGAGTCATCCTAAAGAAGAGTCTCTTAGTTAGATACGAGTTTAAGAGTGGCTGGAGTGACACCCCACCGTTTCGCCCTGGTGTTTGAGAGGCCCGGGCGGCCTGCAGTGGAGCCCCTCTACTTCGTGGGTCGCGTGTGTTTAGGGAGGCAAGCCGAGGCAATGACATCTTGTCCTTCTCATCCTAATTCTTAGCCTCAGTAACAACGAGGCCTTCCTTGCACGCTTTCACGTACATTTCTCTTCTCAGGATTTCATTCGTAGGCCGAGAGGTGTGTGTAGGAAAGGGGGGGTAGGTGGGTAGATAAGCCTTTTTTTTTTTTTTTTTTGAGAAAGCAGTATCTTTCTAATGTGTCGGGTAAATAAGCTTTCCAAGTTATTGTAGGTGTTTAGAGAAGGCGCCTTTCCTGTAGCTTAATCATTCAATAGGTGTTTATTTTTTGGAGGGGATTTAAAAAAAAATTGTATATTTAGGGGGTACAAGTGCAGATTTCTTACATACATATATCGCATCGTGGTGAGGTCTGCGCTCTCAGTGTCCCCATCACTCAAATAGTGAACATTGTACCCAATACTAGTTTTTCAACCCTCAGTCCCCTCCACCTTCCCATCTTTTGTATTCTCCAGTGTGTATTATTCCACTCTGTATGTCTGTGTACCCACTGATTAGCTTTCACTTATAAGTGAGAACATGCGTTATTTGACATTCTGAGTTATTTCACTGAAGAGAATGGCCTCTAGTTCTATCCATGTTGCTGCAAAAGACGTGATTTCATTCTTTTTTATGGCTGAGTAGTATTCTGTGTATGTCTGTCTATATATTACATTTTCTTTATCCAATCCTCCGTTGATGAACACTTAGGTTGATACCGTATCTTTGCTATTGTAAATTCTGCTGCGATAAAAATATCAATGCAGGGGTCTTTTTGATATACTGATTTCTTTCTTTTTTTTTGAGACGGAGTCTCGCTCTGTCGCCCAGGCTGGAGTGCAGTGGTGCGATCTCGGCTCACTGCAAGCTCCGCCTCCCGGGTTCACGCCATTCTCCTGCCTCAGCCTCCTGAGTAGCTGGGACTATCTGCGCCCGCCACCACGCCCGGCTAATTTTTTGTATTTTTAGTAGAGACGGGGTTTCACCGTGTTAGCCAGGGTGGCCTTGAACTACTGACCTCCTGATCTGCCCACCTCGGCCTCCCAAAGTGCTGGGATTACAGGCGTGAGCCACCGCGCCCGGCCGATATACTGATTTCTTACCCTTATACCCATTAGTGGGATTGCTGGATCGAATGGTAGTTCCATTTTTAGTTCTTTGAGAAGTCTCCATACTGTTTTCCATAAAAGTTGTACTAGTTTATTTTTTTTTTCTTTTTCTTTTCTTTTCTTTTTTGAGAATGAGTCTTGCTCTGTGGTCCAGGCTGAAGTGCAGTGGTGCGATCTCGACTCACTGCAAACTCTGCCTCCCGGCTTCAAGTGATTCTTCTGCCTCAGCCTCCAGAATAGCTGGAATTACAGGTGTGCACCACCATGCCTGGCTAATTTTTTATTTTTAATAGAGATACGGTTTCACCATGTTGGCCAGGCTGGTCTTGAACTCCTGGCCTCATGTGATCAGACTGCCTTGGCCTCCCAAAATGCTGGGATTAGAGGCGTCAGCCACCATGCCCGGCCTGTTTACTTTCATTCAATAGGTATTTCTTAAGTGCAAAGTGTAAGTAGAAGACAGTCTTATTTGGTCTTAAAGAATGTGCAGTTAATTTGGGGTAACAGAACTTAAAAAGATAACTGGTGAGTCTGGTAAGCCTATACATTGTTGAGAGTACTGTACATTAGTACTGTACATCCCTTTTAGAAAACATTTTGGCACTATTAAGAGCCATAAAAGGTTTTTACACCCTAATATAGCACTCCTAGCCTTGGAAATCTATTCTAAGGAACACAGTCACCTGAAGAAAAATACTGTCCATAGGAATGCTCAATTCATTTATTCACCAAATATTTATTGGTCATTTACCAAATGTCAGGTACTGTTCTAGGCATCAGGGAAGAAAACACAAAAATCTCTGCTTCCTTGGAACTTAAGCTAGAGGAGAAACAGACAATAAACTGAATAAATATGTAAGTATGTTAGATGGAGAGAAGTGCTTTGGAACAGAGTAAAGCAGGGTAATGTTAGAGAAAGGCTGCAATTTACAACAGGATGGAAAGGCCGCACTGAGAAAGCAGCATCTGAGTAAAGATATTTGAGGTGAGAGAGTGACCATGCAAGAGATTCCAGGCAGAGGTAAGTGAAAAACTGGAAATGACCTAAACGTCCAAAGGAGAGAATAGTTAAACAGTTGTTCATCAACTCTTTAGAACTTAATGGAAACATGATAGAAGCAAAACACAAAATTATATGTAACATATGATTGTAACACCATGAAATAAGAGTGTAAAATGGGCAAAGATTAGATCAGGTGGTACATATAGTTGTTTAGGGTAGTGAGATTTTTGTTTTGCCATTTTTTGTTTGTTTGTTTTTGAGACAGAGTTTCACTCTTGTTGCCCAGGCTGGAGTGCACTGGCGCCATCTTGGATCACTGCAACCTCCACCTCCCAGGTTCAAGCGATTCTCCTGCCTCAGCCTCCCGAGTAGCTGGGATTACAGGCACGCACCACCACACCTGGCTAATTCTGTATTTTTAGTAGAGACAGGGTTTCTCCGTGTTGATCAGGCTGGTCTCAAACTCTGACCTCAGGTGATCCATCTGCCTCGGCCTCCCAAAGTGCTGGGACAACAGGCGTGAGCCACTGCACCTAGCCTGTTTTACTGTTAATTTTTTGAACATAGAAGATTAATAATAAACAGTATTTTTGTATCTGCTAAATGAATGTTATAGATAATAAAGGAAATCATTTTGGACTGAAATGGTTAGGGAAGGCTTCAGTGAATTGGTGAGACTTATTCTAGACCTTGAAGGATGGAAGACCAGAACAGGAAGAATTCACAGGGAAAAAAAGAGGTATTTAGTGTGCTGAACTTCTAGTAATTTTCTGAAAAATCACAATTCAAATCTTCCCTTCCTTATTTTAGTCTTCATGTTGGATTGAGAACATTTTGTTTACTATCTGCAAGTTATTTGCTTATAAAGAACATTTGGTTTCAAGATAATCCTTCTGTCCGCCAGTTGTATTAGAGACTTTCGATACAGTGAAGCAGAAGCTGGACATTCAGGAAAAGAATTGTCCTCACATTGTCCTCAAATGTGTTCCTATGAAAGGATCTTAAAGTACTGAGATTATCTTTGATAATGGTTTTCCTTGACAGCAGGGAATCTATATTGTTGATTTCTTGGAAATCTCCAGATTTAGCAACGTTTGTGGGAAAGTTTTTCATTAAAACACTTTCCTGAAAAACTCCAGCAACCTTTCATTGCTTTGTCTTAAAGTATTTAACACCCTGGATGCATCTAAAAAACCTGATATATAGGTCTCTTAATAATGTTTGAAGGAGGAGGAGGAAGAGGATAACGACTTTTCCCAGGATACCCTACAGTAGGATCTGTAATAGTCTGTTATTCTGAAGGACGATATCTATCTCTTGGCTGGGCGATTGAAATTAAATTGGGGGCTCAAAGCAATCACATCCAGCTGAGACTCTTTCATGGTGTTTCCAGATTGCTCCCTTAGGGATACTCACAGATTGGGAATCTGTAACATAGTGACTTCTCCACCTCTGGGGCTCCCCATCAGTAACAGCTGAGATTCTCTAGCACCTTTTGGTTTAAAATGCTCCACAAACTGATTTTCTTGCTGCACACAGGGATCGTTTCAGCTTTCCCGAAAGGCAGCAGTCTCTGTTGTGGAAAGTGACAGCTGTTTTACAGCTGCAAAAGCAATGTACTACAATATGACTTTGTTTTTTGTTTCCTTTCACATTAGTGTATCTCCTAGCTGTGGACTAAATAATACATGGGGGGAAATAAACAAGTATTCATGAGGGTGAAAATGTGACCCAGCAGGAAAATTACAACTATTTTCAATTGACGTTGAATAGGGTGAGTAAATTTTAGCTTTTTGAGTTACAATTTGGCTGAGATATCAGAGTTAGTACTGATATAGAAAGATATTTTTGTCATCTATAATTCCTGAGAGTCACTTCTGTGGAATGTTAATAAAAATATATGGTCCCCTAGCATATAAAGAGAAGAGGATTATATTCTGCTAGTGCCATTTTTGGATTATCCTAAGTAAATCTATGTTAGAGGAAAAAATAACTCTTCAGAAGCAGCAAACCTCATCTAGAACAGCTTGTTTAAAAGCCTAGACCTGGTCAAATTTTGCTGTTTCCTTGATTCTTCTTGGTCTGGGTTCCACCTATCATTTGTGTTTTATATGTGTTGCTGTTTGTATGACATGTTATGGTTTGGGGGAGGTCTCTGAGTAGGTCTGCAACATATATGGTCTAATTGATATTTTTGTAACATATCATCTCTTCGATGTGTTGGGTTGGAGAGAATATAGATTTTGGACTCAGACCTGGGTTTCAATGAGAGCTCGACATTTATTAGTTAATTAAAGGTCTCTGGCCTTAGTTGCCCATTGTCTGTAAAATGGAGATAATTAGTGAGGCCAGGTTAGTGAGGCCAGGCATGGTGTCTCACGCCTGTAATCCCAGCACTTTGGGAGGCCGAGGCAAGCAGATTGCTAGAGGTCAGGAGTTCGAGACCAGCCTGGCTAACATGGTGAAACTCCATCTCTACTAAAAATACAAAAAATTTAGCCGGGCCTGGTGGTGGGCACCTGTAATCCCAGCTACTTGGGAGGCTGAGGCAGGAGAATCACTCGAACCCTGAAAATGGAAGTTGCAGTGAACCGAGATGGTGCTACTGCACTCCAGCCTGGGTGACAGAGCGAGATACCGTCTCAAAGAAAAAGTCAAATTCACTTAAAGAAAAAATATACGTGAAGTGTCTAGTGCCTGAATCATTTCAAAGCACCGAGTAAATACTGGATTCTTTTCTTTCTAATTGTATAGTATTATTTTTAAAAATGGTCTAAAATTCTGAATTTAGTGATATCCTTATTTGGAGACAGCCTAGGGGGGAAAAACACCTAGATTTGAGAATCACTGTTTTAGGATGGAAGTAACAACTATCAGACCAAAACCAAACCTAAACAAAAGAAACTCACTTCATACCAACTAAAAGATACCTTATATTTTGGTAGTAAGATTGTAAACTTATACATTTTAAAATTTTTGTAATATTCTATGAGGTAAATAGAGCAAGTGTTATTGTTTTCACTTTATAGGTGAGTCTTGGAATTTAAGTGATTTACTGAAGATTATACCACTGGTAGATAGAAGAGCTAAAGGTTTGTCCCAGGACCTATTTATTTATTTATTTATTTATTTTAAGAGAAGAGGATCTTGTGATGATAAGGGTGGTCTCAAACTCCTAGACTCAAGTGATCCTCCCACCTCAGCCTCCTGAGTAGCTGGGACTACAGGCACGCACCACCACACCCATCTTGTCCTAGGACTTCTGCTCCCTCTCCCGCTTTTAACTGTTCTTTTTGCTTTAAATTATATTACACGTTGATGTTGAGGTAGAATGGAAATTCTTTTGACCACAGCGTCACAGATATGTGTGTGTTTGTTCTCTGAATTAACATTTATCAATTTTTTTGTGTGAGCATAATATTAAATACTACATGCTTGCGTGTGTAATATAGTAGTGCCACATGTAAGGTTTCTCCCCTCAAATTTAGATTCTAGCTGGGACACGGGGCAGAATCATATGGTAAAGTTTAATTCAAGTGCAAAGAGTTTGTATCTGAGTGGCAACTACCTGAAGCAGTAGGGGAAAGACTGGAGGCAGGGAGCGCAATTGAAGTGAGTGGTGACAACCTGCAAGTGATAAGGGGGTGGGTATGGTAGATACATGAGAGAAGAGTACACAAGGTTTAGTGATTATGCTGTGGGAAAGGGAGGAACCAGAGGTGATTCTGAAGTTTGGAACTGAGCGACTGAGAACATGATAAAAATAGGGAAATCAAAATTGGAAGTCAGTAGGGTATGGCATAGGGTAGGTCAATGAGTAGGGTAGTTCATGGACATGAACAGGAAGAGTAGAACAGTGTCAGGAGGCTGAGGCCAGAGAATCACTTGAACCTGGGAAGCAGAGGTGCAGTCAGCTGAGGTGGCGCCAGTGCACTCTGGCCTGGGGGTCAGAGCAAGACTCTATCTCAAAAAATTAAAAAAAAAAAAAATGGACAAGAGAACAGGTTATATTGTAATTTAAGACTTAAAACTCCCCCTAAAAAAGCTTTTTTTAAAACAACCAGTTTTCAACATCCTAGCACCATGAAATTTTCCTTTTTGAATTCTTGGACAGATAGAAGTTTTGCTGTGGTATTGAGCTGTCTTATAGTCTCACGATATATAAGTGAATGCCAAGATGATAGAAAGCAATACCTTATATTAAAACTACTGATTAGAGTCTTCCATTTTTACCTCATGAGAGCCAAAGGAAATCAACATTTGAATTGACTACCCAATGTCCTGCCCCTGTTTCTGTCCTGTAGCACTTAGGGTATGTTGCCTATTTCGTTATATTGTTAAATCCATGGCATCTCCATGAATTCCACAGCTCTTTCTGCTGGTTTTAATGCTGTCCTTTTAGTTTTGTTCTTAGTTTAGAGAAAGATCTTTGTAGTAAATTTGTTGGTCTGGTTGCTTAGCAGCTTGCTGTGATTATGTAGCTTAGAACAGATACTTGCCGTTTGAAAATCTTGGTTTCCGGCCCTGGTTCAGGTATATATTGCATCCAGGCTTGGAACTGAGAACTTTTTTTCTATTATAGCAATTATCATATGAGTATAAATGTATAATTCTGCAGCATTTAATATAAAATAACTTTATATATTCTTTTTTTTTTTTTTGAGACAGAGTCTTACTCTGGCATCCAGACTGGAGTGCAGTGGCACCATCTTAGCTCACTACACCCTCTGCCTCCCAGGTTCAAGCGATCATCCTGCCTCAGCCTCCCAAGTAGCTGGGATTACAGGCGCAAATCACTGTGCCCAGCTAATTTTTGTGTTTTTAGTAGAGACGGGGTTTTGCCATGTTGGCCCAGGCTGGTCTCGAACTCCTGACCTCAAGTGATCCGCCCGCCTTGGCCTCCCAAAATGCTGGGATTACAGGCATGAGCTGCTGTGCCCAGCCTATGCTCATATATTTTTGTCCTTTGTGCTTTTTTATGTATTTTTTTCTTGCTTTCATAGCTTGTGGTACAATCTTATAAACATTGCAAAATCACTAACCCTTCGTAAGAGTTCTTAAAATTTTATTTAGGAAATAAGGACATGGACTAGAATGTTGAAGCATTGGTTAAGAGAAACATAAGAATCCTTTAATGGTATTTCTGAGGACATTAAATTTCTAATGAAATTTGACTTTTTATTTCGTTTCCTTGATAGTTTTCATAACATCCAGTTAATGTCTTTCTTTCTTGACTGTTAAGCGAAGATCTTATTTCCTCAAAGTGTTCCCAGTTAAAGTCTATTTGGAATAGAACCGCCTGTAACGACACTGTTTTTTCTATAGTATCAGCAGGCCTTTGGGGGGAAATACAGAGTCTGAAATTCACTATACAGGACACAGTAGCAAATGATTTTTGCTTTGCCCTTCGAACTGTGAAGGTGGTGTATTGTCTTTCTGATGCCAGAATGTGGTACAACATAATCCTTTGCCTCTACTTAGTATAAATTTATTAGACGTAGTTCCTGCACGCAGCCCAGCAGAGAGCCCTGCATTACAGAAATAATTCTTGTGCTGCTGAGCTGGCGATTTTCCCACTTAATCACTCGTGTGACGTCATCTGTGCTTTTGGTAGAAAATGTGCTGACCATGTCCTGCATTTTAAAAGGCAGTTGCAACAGGGGCATTAGCTAAAAATGAAATTAAAAATAGATATTTTAAGTTACATTGTAGGTCTTCAAAGCCCACAAGGAATAAACTGGCAAAAGTATTAATCAATAGGCTTGACTTGAAGAACCACATTTTGTTGTTGGTCAGTCACTTAGTAATGAACTGACATGCTCTTTCCTCTTTCCTGTTTGTTTTCTGCTCCAAAGTGATTGGAGGGGCTGTTATATTCAAAGGTCTGAAATGGTTTTCTAATTTTCAGATGAGTCTTAAACATTCCAAGTTTGTTTTTATAATAAGAATCACACAAAACATCTGTTGTTAGCTTGAGATTCTTATAATGGTAGTTATAAATGGAAGAGTCCAGTTGTTGGTCACTGATGGCTGGATTGCTATAGAATCTTTTGTTGTGGGCAAGAAGGCAGGACCCCTAATGTATATTTGATTTCTTGGCAGAAAGATGGATACTATGATGCTGAATATGCGGAATCTGTTTGAGCAGCTTCTGCGCCGGGCGGAGATTCTCAGTGAAGGAAATGAACTCCGTAAGTCATTCTGAGCTGGCCTGTCCAAAAGGAAAAACAGATTTCAAATTTGGGATTTTTACAAAGCTGAAGTATTTTCCAGTCTTAAAGTTGTTTTTCATTTGGGTTACCTAAAAAGAAAGCAGTGGTCACTTACGTGGTCAAAGCCTAATGGGCACTCATTCTAAATGGTCACTAAAATTCTTTTCTATAGCTGCTCTTAATAGGTTTTAGCCAGGCTTTTTTATTATCTTTATTTATTTTTTTGAGATGGAGTCTCTCTCTGTCACCCAGGCTGGAGTGCAGTGGTGACATCTCGGCTCACTGCAACCTCTGCTCCCCGGGTTCAAGCGATTCCCTGTCTCAGCCTCTCGAGTAGCAGGGATTACAGATGCATGCCACCACGCCCGGCTAATTTTTTGTATTTTTAGTAGAGACGGGATTTTGCCATGTTGACTAGGCTATTCTTGAACTTCTGACCTCAGGTGATCCGCCCGCCTCGGCCTCCCAAAGTGCTGGGATTATAGGCGTGAGCCACCGTGCCCGGCTGCTTTTTTATTATCAAGATTCTTTTTCCACTGAAGAGTTGGTACTATTTTCTGTGCCATGAATTGGGAAAAATTTACTAGGATGTCGCTTTTTTCTTTAGAGTAGTAGTTGTCTATTTTTTATCCTGGATTTTCTTTGTGTTCTATAAAGCATTTTCAGTTGAAGTGGGAAAAAGTCATAATTTCTTCTTTCTTTTTTTTTTTTAAGAATCTCACTCTGTCACCCAGGTTGCACCACTATGCCCAGCTACTTTTTAAAAAAATTTTTTTTTTTACTTTTTTAAATTTTTTTTTTTTATTTTTGAGATGGAGTCTCGCTCTGTTGCCCAGGCTGGAGTGCAGTGGTGCAATCTCAGTTCATTGCAAGCTCCACCTCCCGGGTTCACGCCATTCTCCTGCCTCAGCCTCCCAAGTAGCTGGGACTACAGGCGCCCGCCACCAAGCCTAGCTAATTTTTTTGTATTTTCAGTAGAGACGGGGTTTCTCTGTGTTAGCCAGGATGGTCTCGATCTCCTGACCTCGTGATCCGCCTGCCTCGGCCCCCAAAGTGCTGGGATTACAGGCGTGAGTCACCGCGCCCGGCCTTAAAAATTTTTTTGTAGAGATAAGGTCTCCCTATTTTACCCAGGCTGGTGTCCAACTCCTGGCCTCAAGCAGTCCTCTCACTTCTGCCTCCCAAAGTGCTGGGATTATAGGCATGAGCCACCAGGCCCAGTCCGTAATTTCTTTTTGAAGGAGATACTAGGCATCTGCTTTCACCTACTTCATATATTTGATGCTAAATAATTAAGGATTGAGAGCCAGGTTTGGTGGCTTGCACCTGTAATCCCAGCTACTCAGGAGGCTGAGGCAGAAGAATCACTTGAGGCCAGGAGTTTGAGACCAGCTTGGGCAACATAGCAAGAGTGTCTCTGAAAATATTGGCGGTCAGGCATAGTGGCTCATGCCTGTAATCTTAGCACTTTGCAGGGCTGAGATGGGTGGATCAATTGAGTCCAGGAGTTTGAGACCAGCCTGGGCAACATGGCAAAACCCCATCTCTCTTTTTTTTTTTTTTTTTTTTTTGAGACAGAATCTCACTCTGTCACCCAGGCTGGAGTGCAGTGGCGTGATCTCGGCTCACTGCAACCTCCACCTCCCTGGCTCAAGCAATTGTCCTGCCTCAGCCTCCTGAGTAGCTGGGATTATAAGTGTCCGCCACCACACTCGGCTAATTTTTGTGTTTTTAGTAGAGATGGGGTTTTGTCATGTTGGCCAGGCTGGTCTTGAACTCCTGACCTCAAGTGATCTGCCCACCACAGCCTCCCAAATTGCTGGGATTACAGGTGTGAGCACCCGGCCACAAAAACCCCATCTCTACAGAAAAAAAAAAAAAAAACAGCCGGTGTGGTGGCATGCTCCTGTGATCCCAGCTACCTGGGAGGCTGAGGTGGGAGGATCACTGGGGAGGCAGAGGTTGCAGTAAGCTGAGATCACACTCCTGTACTGCAGCCTGGGACAGAGCGAGACCCTGTTTCAAAAACAAAAAAATTAGCTGGGTGTGGTGGCACATGCCTGTGGTCCCAGATACTCAGGAGGCTGAAGGATCACTTGAGCCCAGGAGTTTGAGGCTACAGTGAACTATGATTATGCGACTACACTCCAGCCTGGGTGACAGTGAGACTCCATTTCCCCGGGGGGAAATAATAAAGAGAATTGAGATGGGGTGGTGAGCTGGGGAGAAAAAGGAAGTGCTAAGAGAGGAACAGTCTGGGAAATAAATTAGCAAGAAAGAAAAATGGGGATGATGGTACTGACATGTGATTCAAGGGAATTATTCTATACCAGCTTCTCTTTGTATTACCATCCTCTGCTATTTCAGATTTTCATTAATACTTAATTTAGTAAATGTTGCTCTCAAGTCAGCCTCACTGGTGTTAATGTTAAGAACTGTGTCTTGAACTTTTTTTATTTCTATAGTACTTACTGTGGTATCTTGCATATGCCATTCAATATTTTCTTTGAATTGATTGATGTTTTTAATAGCTCTTATCCACTTACAGGCCTTTCAAAACAATATTCTATTTTCTCTCTCTAATAGCTGCAGCATGACCCTGTCATCTGGTACCAGCTCAGTAACCACAATGGCATACTAATTAGGTTTCTCTTTGAGGTCACATCATCTCAGAAGATGGATCAGAGTGTGGTGGGGACTAGAGTATGGAATAAGAGATCTTAAAACTCAGGTTCATTCAGCAAATACTTTGTGAGAACCTATCAGGGCTTCTAGCATTTTTGAGTTGAGGGAAAGGGATGACTAAATGGTGTCATGGAGGAAAGGGTTTGAGCTGAGCTTTAGCTGTAGGGTAGAATCCCAAGAGGCGGAGATGAAAGGGGGTATTTTAGATCAGGCGACAGCCTGAGCGGAGGCAAGAGGGTGTGGGACTTGAGGGGAATAGGAGTAAGGGGGAGTGACACAATCAGAACTGTGCTTTGGGAAGATTACCCTGGCAGAGGTGTAGTCTGCATTAGAGGTGGATGCTGGGACACTGACTAGGAATTACATGGTTGTCATAGCTCAGGAAAGAGGCAATAACAGCCCTAACTGGCATGGTGGTTGTGAAGATGGAAGTAGGGAGAAATGGGTAGAAGAGATTGTGATAATAAGACCTGTAGAAGGAGGCAGCTGATAGAATATGGGGGCAGAGGGAAGAATCTGTGGTTTAAGAGTGTTGATAACTAGTGCTGGCTTTTACCTGTTATTTCTGTGTCTGTTTTTCCACCTATAAAATAGGAATTTAAACATCTTTATTTTCTTTGTGGGAGTGCTATGAGGATTTGGGCATAAATTGAGATATTAGTTGTGAAAATACTTTGGGAAATGATTATGCCAAAAATCTCCCGCCAAGATATTTATTTTTACGGAAATGCTGATTTTATTGTATAAGCAAATTTTTACCTTCCCATTTATTTCTATTATAAAATAGAGGTACATTTTACCTCCTTCTCCAGATCTCTAATTTGGAATGTTGGCTTTTTTTATTTTTTATTTTTATTTTTTGAAACAAGAGTTTCACTCTTGTTGCCCAGGCTGGAGTGCGATGGCACAATCTCAGCTCACTGCAATCTCCGCCTCCCAGGTTCAAGTGATTCTCCTGCCTCAGCCTCCCGAGTAGCTGGGATTAACAGGCATGTGCCACCACGCCCGGCTAATTTTGTATTTTTAGTAGAGATGGGGTTTCTCCACATTGGTCAGGCTGGTCTTGAACTCCCGACCTCAAGTGATCCGCCCACCTTGGCCTCCCAAAGTGCTGGGATTACAGGCATGAGCCACCGCGCCTGGCAATTTTTGTATTTTTAGTAGAGACAGGGTTTCACCATGTTGGCCAGGCTGATATTGAACTCCCGACCTCAGGTGATCCACCCGCCTTGGCCTCCCAAAGTGCTGGGATTACAGGCGTGAACCACCATGCTCGGCCTAGTTTTTATTTTTTTGGAGATAAGGTCTCGCTCTGTTGCTCAGGCTGGAGTACAGTGGTGAAATCATAGCTTACTGCAGCGTTGAACTCCTGAGCTCAAGCAATCCTCCTACCTCAGCCTCTGGAGTAGCTGGGACCTATTATAGGCTCATGCCACCACACCAGCTAATTTATTTTTTTTTTTTTTGAGATGGAGTCTTGCTGTGTCGCCCAGGCTGCAGTGCAGTGGCACGATCTCGGCTCACTGCCACTCTGCCTCCCAGGTTCACGCCATTCTCTTGCCTCAGCCTCCCAAGTAGCTGGGACTGTAGGCGCCCTCCACCAGGCTCAGCTAATTTTTGTAATTTTAGTAGAGACGGGGTTTCACCGTGTTAGTCAGGATGGTCTCGATCTCCTGACCTCATGATCCGCCTGCCTCGTCCTCCCAAAGTGATGGGTTTACAGGCGTGAGCCACCATGCCTGGCCCAAACCGGCTAATTTTTATATTTGTTTTGATTATTTTATTTTGAATTATTATTATTATTTTTTTGTCTCCCAAACTACTATAAGCACTACTTTTGTTTTAATTCTATTTTTTGTAGAGACAAGGTCTCGCCATGTTTCCCAGGCTGGTCTTGAACTCCTGGGCTCAGGCGGTCCTCCCACCTCAGCCTCCCAAAGTGCTGGAATTACAGGTGTGAGCCACCGCGCCTGGCCAAATGTTGGCTTTTGAGGAACTGAAGTGGCCTTGTGTTTTTTAGACACTAGAATCAGCTTTGTGCATCCACCCCAGTGTCTGTCCTCTTTTTTCTTTCTTTTTTTTTTTTTTTTTTTTTGAGACAGTCTTACTCTGTTGCCCAGGCTGGAGTGCGGTTGTGTGATGTCGGCTCACTGCAACCTCCATCTCCTGGGTTCAAGTGTTCCTCCTGCCTCAGCCTCCCAAGTAGCTGGGATTACCGGCGCATGCCACCAAGCCTGGCTAGTTTTTACATTTTTAGTAGTGATGTTTCACCATGTTGGCCAGGCTGGTCTTGAACTCCTGACCTCAAGTGATCCACCTGCCTTGGCCCGCCAGAGTGCTGGGATTACAGGCGTGAGCCACTGTGCCCAGCCTGTACTCTTCTTAGATCCTTAGGAATTCCCCGCATGCCCAAGTATCCCTTGACTCCTTACTCTTGCCTTTCATCATTAACTTCATTCCTCTTTCTCTTTTTTGTATTTTTTTTTTTTTTTTTTTTTTTTTGAGACAGAATTTTTCACTCTTTGTTTCCCAGGCTGGAGTGCAATGGCGAGATCTCCGCTCACCGCAACCTCCACCTCCCGGGTTCAAGTGATTCTCCTGCCTCAGCCTCCCAAGTAGCTGGAATTACAGGCATGTGCCACCACGCCTGGCTAATTTTGTATTTTTAGTAGAGCTGGGGTTTCTCCATGTTGGTCAGGCTGGTCTTGAACGCCCGACCTCAGGTGATCCACCTGCCCTGGCCTCCCAAAGTGCTGGGATTACAAGTGTGAGCCACCGTGCCTGGCCTGTATTGTTTTTTAAAAACCTAAGTCCGGGCCGGGCAAAGTGGCTCACACCTGTAATCCTAGCATTTTGGGAGGCGAAGGCGGGCAGATCACTTGGTCAGGAGTTCAAGACCAGTCTGACCAACATGGTGAAACCCCGTCTCTACTAAAAATACAAAAAGCCGGGCATGGTAGCGTTCACCTGTAATCCCAGTTACTTGGGAGGCTGAGGGATGAGAATCACTTGAACCCGGGAGGTGGAGGTTGCGGTCAGCCAAGATCGTGTCATTGCACTACAGCCTGGGCAACAGAATGAGACTCCATTTCTTAAAAAAAAAAAGTTAAAAAAAGAGAGCTGGGCCGGGCGCGGTGGCTCACGCTTGTAATCCCAGCACTTTGGGAGGCCGAGGCGGGCGGATCACGAGGTCAGGAGATCGAGACCACGGTGAAACCCCATCTCTACTAAAAATACAAAAAAATTAGCCGGGCGTAGTGGCGGGCGCCTGTAGTCCCAGCTACTCGGAGAGGCTGAGGCAGGAGAATGGCGTGAACCCGGGAGGCAGAGCTTGCAGTGAGCCGAGACTGCGCCACTGCACTCCAGCCTGGGCGACAGAGCAAGACTCTGTCTCAAAAAAAAAAAAAAAAAACGGAGAGCTAAGTCCAAGTTACGGGTAGATCAGAATGAAAGTTAATATTTTTAAAAAGATGACTTTAATAGCATATTTTGTTGTCTTGTTTTCTCCAGTCCACACAGTTTTTATGTTCTATTTTTAATTTGTCATAAGCTGCCTGAGCTTTTTTAAAAAAAGTCATTGGTGTATAAATTAGGAATAAGTATAATTTAACATTTATCAGGTGCCTATTGTGTGCCAGTGACATACAAGGTTTGTGCTACACTATGCATAGTAGGGAATACTGAAGTATGTATGACATATTGTCTGTCTTCAAGAAGATTATGGTATTTTAGTTTCAGAGACAGGATTTTTTCTCATGAAACAGAAGATAGTACAAGTATCAAAATATATGCTTTTGGGTAATCTAGAAAAATTTAATGTGTAGCAAACGATTAGGAAAAGATTCACAGACCAGATGGGACTTGGTAAATGGGTATGTAAAGAAGAGTAGGTAGGGCATTCCATTTGGAGTGCATAGCTTGGTCACAAGTGAGAAGGCAGGAATGCCTCTGTTCTGGGGGCAGGGACAGACTGGTTTAGCTAGAGGGGTATTTATTGCATAGTGGTGGGAAGTAAGTTTGATTAAACTGGTAAGGTGGTCTTGGATGCTGGTAAATTTAATTTGAACAGCAGCTTTTCATTCATTCATTTGTTCAACAGATTATTTCAAGTGTCTACAGTGTGGTAGGCAGGTTACAACACTGGAGATAAAAGAGCAAAGGAGACATAGGGTCTTTGTCTTTAAGAAGCTTAGAGAGGGTAGTAGGGAAGGCAAATGGAAGAGCCTGTTCAAAGGCCTCGGGGAGTAAACGGAAAAAAAAAATCAGGATTTCTGGACCCACTTAAACCTGCTTGCTGAGCTATGAACCAAATCCTGATTTTTAAATTTTAAATAAATCAAAGATCACTCTCAATTTGTTTTGAGGAAATTTCCCTTCTCTTTCCTCCTTTTTGATAGGTGCACTTCATAGTTTAGGGTGTACATAACTTTTTAAAGGAGGTACTGTAATTTGAATTTTATAAATCTTTTTTTTTTTTTGAGACAGCATCCCACTCTAGCCCAGGCTGGAGTGCAGTGGCATGATCTCAGCTCACTGCGACCTCTGCCTCCTCGAGTAGCTGGGATTACAGGCGCACACCACCACACCCAGCTAATTTTTGTGTTAGTAGAGACAGGGTTTCACCATGTTGGCCAGGCTGGTCTTGAACTACTGACCTCAAGTGATCTGCCCGCCTTAGCCTCCCAAAGTGCTGGGATTACAGGCGTGAGCCACCGTGCCCGGCCTGAATTTTATAAAGCTTTTAATGTGCACTTCATGACAGGCTAGTACCAAGCTGAATTGTGATTCACCAACTGACCAAAACAGTGCCATGATTATGGGTCTTCAACATCAAAATTGTTTCTGATCTATGGCCCAAAATGCCTTCTGACCCAATCCTAGCAAACTGCTCATAGCAGAATTGTACATAAAAATAGTATCTTTCAGCCGGGTGTGGTGACTTACGCCTATAATCTTAGCACTTTGGGAGGCTGAGGCGGGTGAATCACTTGAGGTCAGGAGTTTGAGACCAGCCTAGCCAACATGGTGAAACCCCATCTCTAGTTAAAATACAAAAATTAGCCACGTGTGGTGGCACACGCCTGTAGTCCCAGTTACTCAGGAAGCTGAGGCAGGAGAGTTGCTTGAACCTGGGAGGCGGAGGTTGCAGTGAGCCAAGATCATGCTACTACTGCACTCCAGTCTGGGTGACAGAGGAAGACTGTCTCAAAAGTGAAAGGTAGGCTGGGCACAGTGGCTCACGCCTGTAATCCTAGCACTTTTGGAGGCCAAGGCAGGTGTATCACCTGAGGTTACGAGTTTGAGACCAGCCTGGCCAACATGGTGAAACCCTGTCTCTACTACAAATACAAAAATTAACTGGGCATGGTGGCGCACACCTGTAATCCCAGCTACTCAGGGGGCTGAGGCAGGAGAATTGCTTGAACCCGGAAGGTGGAGACTGCAGTGAGCCAAGATTGCACCATTGCACTTCTGCCTGGGCAACAAGAATGTCTCAAAAAAAAAGTAATATCTTTTTTTTTTTTTTTTTTTTTCACATTTCTCACCTGCACACACAAAAAGTAATATATTAATCAGGTATGTAAATGTTCTGCTTTGGGTCTGACTTAAACTAAGCTGAAGCAGTAATTTAATAAAAGGAGTATCCTAAAGAACAAACAAACCAGCAAAATTAGGTCAGATGAAAATCTTTTTATTCTCAAAATTGTTTTTCAGTTTGGTAAATATTTTGAGTGTGTATGCGTACGGTATTTAGTTTGCAAACAGATGTGTTTTTTTCTTTAAGCTAAAAAAAACCCCACAAAAAAGTAGTATGTTCCAGACTAACCCAGCATATTATTTCTTAAAACTATTTGAATTGTAATTTTTTTTAATTGTTGATACTCGCATTGTTTAAGATAACTAGGTCATAATCTATTTTGCTGAAATTTGTGGTTTGCTAAAAACTAAAGTTTCCTTATGACTTGTTTCTCTGGAACAAATTGGTATCCTAATTTGTAAGTTTGATATTTGGTCAAATGATTAAAATTGTTTAAAAAGGACTATATATTGTTTCTATGCTTTTAGGTTAAATTCATAGGGGACAAGTGCCCTTACTACCTAAGAATCTGCTAGCTGTGTGTGAATTTGGCCTAGTTTCAGTTGTAAACTGGGTTAGTTTGACCAGCAGCAGATGTACACCTTGAGACCTTCTTCCTTGATGTTGGTGGAGAGTGATCCTTAGAGATAGATGGAGGTTAACTAGAAAATTGTAAGGCACTTTTGCAAATACATTGCAGAACAGCTTTGCCAATAGCAGGAGATAAGAATGAATGCCAACAGGGTTATCTTCTTCCTTTGAGATGCTGTCTTGGAAGTGATGCTCTCTTTGCAGACATTTGAAGAGACTTCACATTCTGCTATCAGGGATGTTCCAAAAGCTAGTATGATCTTCTCTTCCTGTTTTTTTTTTTCAGCTGGAATGTTTACATACCCTTCAGGACAGTGTTAAACAGCAAAAGCAAATTGGCTTTTTACTTTCAAATCAATATTTGTGTAATTATATAGCCAAATGGAATTGTAGGTCTAGACATCTGTAATATTAATCTACATCTACTGGAGCATATTACAGCAGTTACATTTGAATTTGCTGTTTAACATCTCTCTGGTGCAGCAATGCGTGACTGTAAAGGAAGCTGTTTTTGTTTTATAGCTGTAACTGTCCTGGTGCGTGACAGCTGCCCCAAAGGTATCCCCCTTTGATTACCTTCTGTTCAGGAGCTTTCAGTGTTAGTGTTACATCTGGAGCCAGGTGACTAATGAGTTACATATTCCATAGCAGATGCCACTGGCTAAGCCAAAAGTAAGTGGCCTATTGAAATAGGAATTGCCACCCACAAAGTTCTCATCAGAGTGACAAACATATCGAGGATCTGCTCCTAGTTATTTTCAGCTGGATTTGCCCATAGTTCAGCTGGTTCCTTAATTATGAATTTCAAATAAAGCTAACCGTAGGACTCATTTTTTAGAGCAGTTATACTCTGTTTGGTGCTTGAATTATTAAAGATTCCCCCTTTCCTCAGAATTTATCCAGTTGGCGAAGGACTTTGAGGATTTCCGTAAAAAGTGGCAGAGGACTGACCATGAGCTGGGGAAATACAAGGATCTTTTGATGAAAGCGGAGACTGAGCGAAGTGCTCTGGATGTTAAGCTGAAGCATGCACGTAATCAGGTGGATGTAGAGATCAAACGGAGACAGAGAGCTGAGGCTGACTGCGAAAAGCTGGTGTGTATTGTTTTCCATGCTAGAACAGTGATGATGCGGGAGGAGGAAAGCATTGTCTGACAATTTCCACTTGCCAGATATACCTAGTTTCTTCCACATTCAAGAACTGAAAGTGACCTGTTCTTTAACAACGTGCCCATGATTAGAGCTGAAACTGCAGACAAGGAATCTTGTTCTTCGTAATTTAAAATTTAAATGTTTTTGTCATTTAGACTTGAAACTATTACTTAGCAGACAGATTTCAAATGATAACTTAAAGAATTAGAGGAAAAGGGAGGGAGGGAGATCCTAACGTACTTGATCTGTCACAAGATATTGGCCATCCTTCATTGTTTATTTTAAGTGCTACTCGGAATATCCATCCTTATATGAGTAGCTGGTACTTTGTCATACATACAGGCAAGACAACTGTGACTCTTCTTTTCATCACCGCTCTCTAATTCAGGGTAAAAGGCTAGATGTGTTCAACCAGTTGAGCAATGTGACTGACACAGAACACTATCATTTTGATGTGCCAGGATGGGTCATAGTGCAAAGGAAAGCCTTTACTGGGAGGGACTAATCCATCTTGGTATACAGTGTTAGATGCCTCAGTAAATTCAAATTGTCTGGTTCCAGTGCATTATAGCTTTGTATCTATTTTAATGCATTTTGCTCCACTACTTAGAGAGGTGGGTGGCTGCTTTGATCAGTAGAAGCCAATATTTGTCCTGATAAAATGACACTAAAGTGTTTTTGCTATGTGAAATCTATTTTGGGACTCTCATTTTGGATTATTCTCCTCTTGGATTAGCAGGTTAATCCAAAAGTCTTGTAGCAGAAACTTCGCTGTTCTAGATGTAGTTCATTTTACCAGTCAGAAATCAGAGACACAATCTGGGTTTGATGTGAATTAATATGCTATTGGTGTAGCAGCCTTCCTGAAGGCCAATTTGCATAATGCTGTATTTTAATGTCTTCTGGTCTGCCTGTCCCATAAATTTGAGGTGAAGCTTTCTCCCCTGGCTAGTTATGATGTTTTACTCTGCTTTGGTCTGCAGGAACGACAGATTCAGCTGATTCGAGAGATGCTCATGTGTGACACATCTGGCAGCATTCAACTAAGTGAGGAGCAAAAATCAGCTCTGGCTTTTCTCAACAGAGGCCAACCATCCAGCAGCAATGCTGGGAACAAAAGGTGGAGGAACTGCATCTGTTGTTATCCGATCACAAAAAACACAGCTGTCAGATATTCTTGTTATCTGAATTCTTAAATATACTTCTTCTAGAATGTGTGCTGAAAAAAGCAGAAAAAGATTTTGCGGGGAAGAGTAGGTGGGGAATAAAGGCACAGGGATGTCCCTGTTTATTTTATTTTTAAATCTTTCCTAAGGATGTTGTTTCACCATGGATAAAATTTTGATGTCGGTGCTAAATTGCACATCAATAACTAATCCTGCGCATTGCTAAGAAACCCAAAGGTGAAAGTGGCAGTTCAGCAATACTTTCAGTGTTTACTCTCCAGAGAGCTCTTACAGCTCTTCTGGTTTAGAAAGGCCTCTGTGAGCCAAGACCAGACAATAATTTTAGTTCCACTGCACCACTGTTTAAAATAGTCTCAACCAGGCTTTGAATTTAACATCCCCAGTACAATATGTAGGGAAACGTCAGCTATTTGTTTTGTTGCCTGGTTGTTTTATGGGGAATCTTTATAACTAAGAAGATGTACAGGCTTAATTTCTTAAAAAGTCACTGTTGGGTAATACTCTCGTTTGTAGAAACCAGCACAGTTGGGATCAAATTAAACTTCATTCTCTTGATTTTGTGAATTTTGAGTAGCGTGTAATACAAACTCAGTAGAGAATAGCACCCATAACCCTGACTAACTTTCAACTGCCCTTATAAGGTCTTTGCAGAAAAAGCAACCGTGTTGCACCTGTACTCTTGCACACACACTCCTCCGTGGAAACCATACAAAGTAGCCTACCACAGGGTTTGAGATTGTAGTTGTCTCTATAGTGAAGATTTTGCTATGAAATTAACTGATGTTACCTGACCAGTAGGACTTGTTCTGAATGTTGGTGAATTTTACCTTCCACAGTCTACTATGTCTAACATTGTATTGTTTCACTGATCTAGACTATCAACCATTGATGAATCTGGTTCCATTTTATCAGATATCAGCTTTGACAAGACTGATGAATCACTGGTAATAAACATTTGATCTCTGAGAATTACCTACTTTTCTTACCTCTGCTTCCCCAGAAATATCTCTCCTGTCTTCTCTTCTGAACATCCTATATTACTGTTTTATTAGTTGATGTGCTACAGATTCTGAGCTAGCAATTTAAAATATAAATCCACATGAGCTATAAGAGACTGGCTTATGTATTAGTTTCTGAAGTGAGAATATAGAATTCAGAATTTGGCATAAGTTGAGTTCATTTAATAGATCTCTGTATGCCACATGTACTAATTGATTATATTTTGACTTATTAAAGCCCCAGCTAATAATAAAAATATTAGCAAGACTGTATGTCATCAGGGTTTATTTACTGCTCTTAAATAAACTTTACTGTGCCTTATTTCTGAATTAGTTTGGTTCTTGGGGAAAGCATAGTCATACTTCACAATTAGAAGGAAACCAAGGTCCTGGGATTTCAGCCAGAAAAGCGTGATTAGAGTTTGTAGGCACTATATAATGCTTTCATCAACAATGGTTAACATGTTTTTTGTTTGTTTGTTTTGTTTTGTTTTGTTTTTGAGACGGAGTCTCGCTCTATCCCCCAGGCTGGAGTGCAGTGGCGCGATCTCGGCTCACTGCAAGCTCCGCCTCCCGGGTTCACGCCATTCTCCTGCTTCAGCCTCCCAAGTAGCTGGGACTACAGGCGCCCACCAACACGCCCGGCTAATTTTTTGTATTTTTAGTAGAGACGGGGTTTCACCGTGTTAGCCAGGATGGTCTTGATCTCCTGACCTCGTGATCCGCCCACCTCGGCCTCCCAAAGTGCTGGGATTACAGGCTTGAGCCACCGCGCCCGGCAATGGTTAACATGTTAAACTATTTGTTGCCCTGCTTTTATGGGGCGGCACACTTCTTTTAACTTACAGTGATGCTTCTGCATAAAAAGGTCATCTCCTGATACAGTCTTTGATACAGTTCATTGATTTGTGCATCTTTTCTGTTGCTAGCTGAAAACTAGCAAACAAAACAAATCAGGAAGTTTTTGGTGACTGGTTTTCTGGTATAGCAAAACAAGTGACAACTACTTGTTACATGGCTAGGAGTTTTCTGTTCAGATTCAGTGTTTGACCAGGGAAAATATGGCCATTTTATAGATAAAAATATTAGGCATCACATTTTTCAAATAGGGAATGATATAGTGGAGGTCTGGAATATATAATAAAACTAGATCATATTATCAGTTGATTTTTGAGCTAGACCTATGATACGATATTTGTTGTAACTGAAGCTGAATCAAACAACCAGTAACTAACTTTCTGGACCATGACTTGGGGAAGTTAAATTTATTTAGCTAAGCTATTATTTGCTGTATACCACTGTTTCTAGATACTGTTTTCAGGGGTGATCAGGAGTAAGAAAACCGCAGGTAACTACTAAAATAAATGCAAATAGTTAAAATAGGTGAATTGAAATGAAACCGCAATAAAAGACAAATAGTTCTTCTGTGGTGAACATGTTTTAGGGCCTAAGTTCCTGAACTGTAGAACTTTTTTTTTTTTTTTGAGACAGTGTCACTCTGTCGCCCAGGCTGGAGTGCCGTGGCGCAATCTCAGCTCACTGCAAGCTCTGCCTCCCGGGTTTATGCCGTTCTCCTGCCTCAGCCTCCTGAGTAGCTGGGACTGCAGGCGCCCGCCACCACGCCTGGCTAATTTTTTTGTATTTTTTTAGTAGAGACGAGGTTTCACCCTGTTAGCCGGGATGGTCTCGATCTCCTGACCTCGTGATCCGCCCACGTTGGCCTCTCAAAGTGCTGGGATTACAGGCGTGAGCCACCGCGCCCGGCAACTGTAGAACTTGTGAAGTGGCAATATTATGCAGAGCATCTGATTAGACAGTGGCAATCCCTTGGGGGCAAGAATCACATCTAATACGATCAGTATAGTGCCTAACATTCTGTAAGTTCTAAAACTAATTACAAAAATAATCAGAAATAAAGGATCAGCCACTGGAAATACTCGTGGCAGAATTTGATTCTTTAACCTTTTCTTGCCTCTGTGGTATTGATTCCTGATTTTATTATAATAGCTTCAATTTTTGAAAGAAATTAACTTACTATAGCTCTATAGCTACAACACTTGAGACCTTCCCTTCTCTAACCCTCCCCGAATTGTACATTAGGTAGCCCGACTGAAGAAGCCTTTAAAGTTCTCTGTAAATTTATTTGCAGAGGGTTTAGGGATGGCCTAACCAAAAAAAGAAATTAATACAGTGTAATTGTCAACAGGATTGGGACTCTTCTTTGGTGAAGACTTTCAAACTGAAGAAGAGAGAAAAGAGGGTGTGTATGGTTTGTTAGCCTTTCTTTTAAACAAAGTAGTAGTAGAGTTATTTTTGGAAATTTTGCCATGATACTGCATTCCTGACATGTTGCTCTAGCCATTGTTAAGCACATACTACAAATGAATTCATGCTGTGGGGACAGTATTGATATTCTTTTTTTTTTTTTTTTTTTTTTTTTTTTGAGACGGAGTTTTGCTCTCGTTTCCCAGGCTGGAGTGCAATGGCGCGATCTCAGCTGACCGCAACCTCCGCCTCCCGGGTTCAAGCAATTCTCCTGCGTCGGCCTCCCAAGCAGCTGGGATTACAGGTGCCTGCCACCACGCCCGGCTAATTTTTGTATTTTTAGTAGAAACGGGGTTTCACCATGTTGGCCAGGCTGGTCTCGAACTCCTGACCTCAGGTGATCCACCTGCCTCGGCCTCCCAAAGTGCTGGGATTACAGGCATGAGCCACTGCTCCCAACCAGTACTGGTACTCTTTGAAGTAGTAACTTAGGACAGGATCCTGTCCATTTCACTGTTTAGGCTGCATTTCAATTCATTCGTACAGTGGAAAAGGATAAACAAGTTTGTTTTGAATTGTCATATGAATTTTCACACAGAACTTTTGTGCTCTAATATAAGCTTCAGATGAAATGTGTGTATAATGGGATATATAGAGATCTATCTGTGTATGCTTGTTTAGGGTACTTAATGTGTTTCCAAGACTTCATGTCCTTAGGATTACAGCTGTACTTTTTCTGGTGGTGTCATCTAAATTTCTCCACAGCTTGCTCATTTTTTCTAGGGCACTGAGAGCATTTTTGTACAACATATTCTTTTGAAACAGCTTATTCTTCATGTGGAAATAAGCAGAGAGAGAGAGAGAGAACACATTGTTATTTACTGTAGCCCTAATCCCCAGGACCTGTATCCAAGTTGTCTGATGGAATAATTTTATCTTCTGTGCTTCAGATCTGCTTGGCACTAAAGTTACGGGTCTTTGTCTTCTTTCTAGCGCTCTAGTAGCCGACAGTTTGTTGATGGTCCCCCTGGACCTGTAAAGAAAACTCGTTCCATTGGCTCCACAGTAGACCAGGTAAGAATAGTCAGGCGAAGGTAACAGAGATTACTGGCCCCAAGCAGTAAAACTCCTCTGAGTCAGCATTGCAGCATTGTTTTGAGAGAGATGACGTTTGGTTAAAGTTTTTGTTTGTTTTTTGAGACAGTTCTTGTTGCCCAGGCTGGAGTGCAATGGCACCATCTTGGCTCACTGTAACCTCTGCCTCCCAGGTTCAAGTGATTCTCTTGTCTCAGCCTCCCAAGTAGCTGGGATTATAGGCGCATGCCACCATGCCTGGCTAATTTTTGTATTTTTAGCAGAGACAGGGTTTCATCATGTTGGTCAGGCTGGTCTCGAACTCCTGACCAGGTGATCCGCCCGCCTCAGCCTCCCAAAGTGCTGAGATTACAGGCATGAGCCTCCGTGCCTGGCCTTTGGTTAAAGTTTTTCTATGCGGTAGGACCCTTATTCATATGAATGGAATTACTCTGATTAAGTAAACAACTGTCAGAGTGAGTCTTAGTTGCTTGAATATATACCCCCGTGACCTATGTTTATCTTCTTAAGTATGAGATTTCTTTATTTTTACTTTTTAAAGTAGAGAGGGAGTCTCTCCTTGCTGCCCAGGATGATCTCGAACTGCTGGGCTCAAATGATCTTCCCACCTTGGCCTCCCAAAATGCTGGGATTGCAGGCATGAGCCACTGCACCCAACCAAACATGAGATTTCAACATAAGAATGTTTCAGGTTGGGCGTGGTGGCTCATGCCTGTAATCCCTGCACTTTGGGAGGCCTAGGCGGGTGGATGATCACCTGAGGTCAGGAGTTCGAGACCAGCCTGGTCAACATGGCGAAATCCCATCTCTACTAAAAATACAAAAATCAGTCGGCCAGGCACAGTGGCTCACACCTGTAATCCTAGCACTTTGGGAGGCCAAGGCAGGTGGATCACGAGGTCAGGAGATTGAGACCATCCTGGCTAACACCGTGAAACCCCATCTTTACTAAAAATACAAAAAATTAGCTGGGCATGGTGGCAGATGCCTGTAGTCCCAGCTACTCGGGAGGCTGAGGCAGGAGAATGGCGTGAACCCAGGAGTTGGAGCTTGCAGTCAGCCAATATTGGGCCACTGTACTCCAGCCTGGGCAACAGAGCAAGATTCCGTCTCAAAAAAAAAAAAAAAAATCAGTCAGGTGTGGTGGCGCACGCTTGTAATCCCAGCTACTCAGGAGGCTGAGGCAGGAGAATCCCTTGAACCTGGGAGGTGGAGGTTGCAGTGAGCCGAGATCGTGCCACTGTGCTCCAGCCTGGGTGGTAGAGTAAAAAACTCTGTCTCAAAAAAAAAAAAAAAAAAAAAGTGTTTAAGACTGGGGTCTTAAGTCTTGACTAAGACTAAGGAATTTTTTGCCTGCTCCAAAATACCCTATAGTGGAGGGTAAGTTAGATTCTTTGTTTGTCTTTCCTCATTACTACTTTTGTTGCAGGGGAATGAATCCATAGTTGCAAAAACTACAGTGACTGTTCCCAATGATGGCGGGCCCATCGAAGCTGTGTCCACTATTGAGACTGTGCCGTATTGGACCAGGAGCCGAAGGAAAACAGGTCCATTGAATTTGTGACTAAACTGGCCTGTGTAAAACAACTAGTAAAATTTTGGAGAGTTGGTTTCTTAGAACCCTCCTGAGGCAGGGATTGGATGTATTGGGTAGTTTCTTACTGCTGCATACCGAGAACCAGAGAACTGCTTGTGTCATGCTTTACCTTTGAATTGCTAGCCCACTTGCATAACTTTAGTTTTTCTTGAAACTATTTTTTTACATAGCCGTTAGTACTCACTTTTGGCTATGATAACAGATTACTGTTTATCTCCCAGTTAAAATTGGAGCTAAAATTTAGAAGGAGCAAAATACTTAAGACACAAAGCTTAAAAGTTGCTTGTTTTCTAGGTACTTTACAACCTTGGAACAGTGACTCCACCCTGAACAGCAGGCAGCTGGAGCCAAGAACTGAGACAGACAGTGTGGGCACGCCGCAGAGCAATGGAGGGATGCGCCTGCATGACTTTGTTTCTAAGACGGTAAATCTCTGATTGCTGTTTGTGTTTTAATTTTTTAATTGTGAAAGTAATAAATACCAGGAATAAAGTTAAATACTTTAGTGTTATAAAGTTAAATGTCAAATTTCCTTCCTCATTCCAATTTTACTCTCCAGAAGTAACTATTGGTTACAGAGGTAAGTTTCTTTCCATTCTGTGAGTAATACTAAATTAGAGACCAACTTTTCTGAAGTAATCGTTAGTACTTTTTTTTTTTTTTTTTTTTTTTTTTTTGAGACGGAGTCTCGCTGTCGCCCAGGCTGGAGTGCAGTGGCGTGATCTTGGCTCACTGCAGGCTTCGCCTCCCGGAGTTCACGCCGTTCTCCTGCCTCAGCCTCCCGAGTAGCTGGGACTACAGGCGCCTGCCACCTCGCCCGGCTAATTTTTTGTATTTTTGGTAGAGACGGGGTTTCACTGTGTTAGCCAGGTTGGTCTTGATCTCCTGACCTCGTGATCTGCCCGCCTCGGCCTCCCAAAGTGCTGGGATTACAGGCGTGAGCCACTGCGCCCAGCCTTTTTTTTTTTTTTTTTTTTTTGAGACAGAGTCTTACTCTGTCACCCAGGCTGGAGTGTAGTGGGCTGGAGTGTAGTGGTGTGATCATAGCTCACTGTAGCCTTAACCTCCCAGTCTCAAGCAATCCTCCTGCCTCAGCCTCCTGAATAGTAGGGATGCAGATGTGTGCCACCACGCCCGGCTAATTTTTAAATTGTTTGTAGAGACTTGGTCTTGCTATGTTGCCCAGGCTGGTCCCGAACTCCTGGGCTCAAGTGCTCCCCCTGCCTTAGCTCCCAAAGTCCTGGGATTACAGGCATGAGCTACCGTGCCTGGCCCATTGTTAGTACTTTTTAGTGACACATGTTTACATTTTTTCTTGAATATATCACCTAAGATTTTCAAAATGTTTTGCTTTTGTACGATTTTATTTCCTTATAAAAATCCAAGCAAATTAACTGAGGCTCAGAGGAGTTAATTGACATTTTTGAGCCACATGATAGTAAGTGACAGATTTCACATCCAGGTTTTTTTTTCTTTTTTTTTTTTGAGATGGATTCTCACTCTGTTGCCCAAGCTGGAGTGCAGTGGTGTGATTTCGGCTCACTGCAACCTCTGCCTCCCGGGTTCAAGCGATCCTCCTGCCTCAGCCTCCCGAGTAGCTGGGATTACAGGTGCCCACCACCATGCCTGGCCAGTTTTTGTACTTTTAGTAGAGATGGGGCTTCACCATGTTGGCCAGGCTGGTATCAAACTACTGACCTCAGGTGATCCTCCCGCCTCAGCCTCCCAAAGTGCTGGGATTAGAAGTGTGAGCCACCATGCCCTGCCAACATCCAAGTTTTCTGCTCTTTGTAAACAAGTTCTTTCCACTATCGCACACTGCTGCCTTCCAGTGGGATGACCTTAAACAAGTTACTTAAACTCTCTTTGCTTCTGTTTCCTCATCTTAAAATGAAGAAAACAAAACCTATCTTATGGGATTACTGTGAGAATTACATATGTAAACATGTCTAAAGGGCTTAGAAAATTTTTTGGCACGTACTAAGTGCTCAATAAATGTTAGTTGATTATGGCTGGGCACAGTGGCTCATGCCCGTAATCCCAGCACTTAGGGAGACTGAGGCAGGCGGATCACCTGAGGTCAGTAGTTTGAGACCAGCCTGGCCGACATGGTGAAGCCCCATCTCTACTAAAAGTACAAAAATTGGCCGGGCATGGTGGTGGGCACCTGTAATCCCAGCTACTCGGGAGGCTGAGGCAGGAGGATCGCTTGAACCCGGGAGGTGGAGGTTGCAGTGGGCCAACCTCTACCACGCCATTGCACTCCAGCCTGGGCAACAAGAGTGAAACTCTGTCTCAAAAACAGACAAAAAAGGCCAGGCCCAGTGGCTCACACCTGTAATCCCAGCACTTTGGGAGGCCGAGGTGGGTGAATCACAAGGTCTGGAGTTCGAGACCAACCTGGCCAACATGGTGAAACCCTGTCTTTACTAAAAATACGAAAAATTAGCTGGGCGTAGTGGTGGGCACCTGTAATCCCAGTTACTCAGGAGGCTGAGGCAGAAGAATCGCTTGAACCTGGGAGGCAGTGGTTGCAGTGAGCTGAAATCACACCACTGCACTCCAGCCCAGGTGACAGAGTGAGATTCGGTCTCAAAAAAAAAAAAAAAAAAGTTAGTTGATTATGTGATAATTTTCTAATTCATATCACTCTATTCCTTCTGCCCTGTTTTATCCCAGGTTATTAAACCTGAATCCTGTGTTCCATGTGGAAAGCGGATAAAATTTGGCAAATTATCTCTGAAGTGTCGAGATTGTCGTGTGGTCTCTCATCCAGAATGTCGGGACCGCTGTCCCCTTCCCTGCATTCCTACCCTGATAGGAACACCTGTCAAGATTGGAGAGGTATGACTTATGCAAGCCGTCATTGTTTTATGGCCTCTTTATTTGCCTTTCAAAGACTTAGTGTCAGTTTTTGTTCTAAAATTAATCATCTCAAATATATTTCTTTCCACAAATAATGAATAGAATTGTAAGATATTTACTTGTAGAAGAGTCCTGTTTGGGTTTGTCTGTCTTAATACCTTTCTAAACCAAACTTCTTTCCCCGCCCCTTTTTCCTTCTTGCTCTTCCCTGCTTCTCCTTTCCTCTTCTTCCTTCCTCTCTTTCATCCCATTTTGGAAAATTTCAGACATGTATAAAACTAGAGAAATTAGTATAACTAACTAACCCCTGGTTCTTATCACTTAACTTCCATGATTACTAACTTGTGTCCTTTTTTTTTTTTGGCTCTATTGCTTAGGCTGGAGTGCACTGGCATGATCTTAGCTCACTGCAACCTCCGCCCCCCCCCGGGCTCAAGCGATTTTCTTGCCTCAGCCTCCCAAGTTCCTGAAATTACAGGCATGTACCACCACCATGCCCAGCTAATTTTTTTTGGTTGTATTTTTTAGTAGAGATGGGGTTTCATCATATTGGCCAGGGTGATCTCAAGCTCCTGACCTCAAGTGATCTGCCCACCTCAGCCTCTCAAAGTGCTGAGACTACAGGCATGAGCCACCATGCCTGGCCATCTCCATTCTTTTTTTAATGTCTCTTTTTTTTTTGAGACAGAGTTTCCCTGTCGTCCAGGCTGGAGTGTAGTGTTGCAACTTTGGCTCACTGCAGCCTCTGTCTCCTGGGCTCAAGTGATTCTCATGCCTCAGCCTCCCAAGTTGCTGGGACTACAGCCGTGTGCCACCATGCTCAACTAATTTTTTTGTATTTTTAGTAGAGACGGGGTTTTGCCATGTTGGCCAGCCTGGTCTTGAACTCCTGACCTCAAGTGATCCGCCTGCCTCGGCCTCCTAAAGTGTTGGGATTCTAGGTGTGAGCCACGGCACCCAGCCTTTATGTCTGTTCTTGATTTATCAATACTGTTGTTGCCTCCTCCTGACTCTGTCCAATGAATTACTTGGAAGCAAATCTCAGCTATCATATAATTTTACCTGTGATAAAATTATCTTTTATTCTTGCTCTTATGTTAGACATACTTCATAATAGGGTATCAAGATTAAGTTGCTTATTTCCAAATATTTAACCAGTTTAATCCAAACTGATTAAATCCATTAAGAAATTATTTATTGCTGAGCATGGTAGCTCATGCCTGTAATCCCAGCACTTTGGGAGGCTGAGGCAGGAAAATCACTTGACCCCGAGTTTGAGACTAGCCTGGACAACAAAGCAAGACTCCATCTCTACAAAGAATAAATAAATAGGTTAGCCAGGTTAGTGGTGTGTGCCTGTGTTTGTAGCTCTCAGGAGGCTAGGTTGGACTATTGCTTGAGGTGGGGAGGTTGAAACTGCACTGAGCTGTGATCACACCACTGCACTCCAGCCTGGGGAATAGAGCAAGACCCTATCTCAAAAAAAAAAAAAAAAATTATTATGTAAGCAACATTAGCAAGAATCAAAATGACTATCTTCCTACCTACTCTTCAGCAAATCAAACGTTATTTTCCCCTGATCTTACAAGTTCTTATCCATGCCTGTACGTTTTTTTTGTTTTGTTTTGTTTTTGAGAGGGAGTTTTGTTCTTGTTGCCCAGGCTGGAGTGCAATGGCGTGATCTCGGCTCACCACAACCTCCACCTCCTGGGTTCAAGTGATTCTCCTGCCTCAGCCTCCCTCGTAGCTGGGATTACGGGCATGCGCCACCACACCTGGCTAATTTTGTATTTTTAGTAGAGACAGAGTTTCTCCATGTTAGGCAGGTCTCGAACTCCTGACCTCAGGTGATCCGCCCACCTCGGCCTCCTACAGTGCTGGGATTACAGGTGTGAGCCACCGCGCCTGGCCGCCTGTACATTTTTTTTTGCACATGTTCTGTACTCTAATATAGAACCATGGAGTTCTCCCCTATAGGTAGGTTTGTGTCATAATCAACTGCGATAAGATGTGTTAAATAATTTTTTTTACTGAGAGTAATGAAAGTATACACAATTTTTTTCTCTTATTCCAGCTTTCTTCTGTTAGAAAAAAAAATCTGTTTAGAGTAATAAATTATTTTATATTAAAGGCTATACCTGTAACCTCATTATTGCTTGTTTTCTGCTGTCCTTGAGTGGATGAGAAGGAGGTAGTTATAGCCGGTGGTCTTATTCCTTGTTCACATGACAGTGTGGTATATATGAAAAAGAAAAAAAAAGTGTGGTATGTATGATATTAAATCAGTCCTGGTGTGGAGGTAGGAAAAATAATTGAGAGTCTCTGTTTTAATATATACTTTGGGAATAGGAATGTAAAAGTAGACATGATGTCCCAGTCTGAGAATAAGATTGGAGGTGGTTCTTCGCATGTGGTCTTCATCTGTTGTTCTACATGGTGTAAATAATAATTTAAAGCTCTTTTTTCCAGGGAATGCTGGCAGACTTTGTGTCCCAGACTTCTCCAATGATCCCCTCCATTGTTGTGCATTGTGTAAATGAGATTGAGCAAAGAGGTCTGACTGAGGTAAGAGTCAACTGTAGGAGATGGTGAATTTGTTATTTGTGTTAATTAGGAGGTTTTTAAATAAAAATGTCATCTTGATAATAGACAGGCCTGTATAGGATCTCCGGCTGTGACCGCACAGTAAAAGAGCTGAAAGAGAAATTCCTCAGAGTGAAAACTGTACCCCTCCTCAGCAAAGTGGATGATATCCATGCTATCTGTAGCCTTCTAAAAGACTTTCTTCGAAACCTCAAAGAACCTCTTCTGACCTTTCGCCTAAACAAAGCCTTTATGGAAGCAGCAGGTAAGGGCAGATGTAATACTTGAATATGAATTCCTCCACAGCAGTAGTTTTTCTTACTCTTTTTATTTTTTTATTTATTTTTTACTTTTTAGACAGAGTCTCACTCTGTCACCCAGGCTGAAGTCAGTGGTGCGATCTCAGCTCACTGCAACCTCCGTCTCCCAGGTTCAAGCGATTCTCCTGCTTCAGCTTCCTGAGTAGCTGGGATTACAGGTGTGTGCCACCATGCCCGGCTAATTTTTTGTATTTTTAGTAGAGACGGGGTTTCACCATGTTAGCCAGGATGTTCTCGATCTCCTGACCCTATGATTCGCCCGCCTCGGCCTCTCAAAGTGCTGCGATTACAGGCGTGAGCCACCGTGCCCAGCCTCTTTTTTTTTTTTTTAAGACGGAGTCTTTCTCTGTCACCCAGGCTGGAGTGCAGTGGCGCTATCGGCTCACTGCAACCTCCGCCTCCTGGGTTCAAGTGATTCTCCTGCCTCAGCCTCCTGAGTAGCTGAGATTACAGGTGTGCACCACCACCACACCCAGCTAATTTTTTGTATTTTTAGTAGAAACGGTGTTACACCATGTTAGCTAGGCTGGTCTCAAACTCCTGACCTCGGGTGATCCACCCACCTCATCCTCCCAAAGTGCTGGGATTACAGGCATGAGCCACCACGCCCGGCCACCTTACTCTTTTTATTAGCTCCTGCCTAGTACAGTGCCTGAAACATAGTAGGTGCTCAAGTAGTTTGATGGATGAGTAACTGCATGCGTGTCACCCTTGCCTGTCCTCTTCCTTTCTCATTACGTTATTGTGTACAGTGCTCTTCCTTTCTTTCCTTCCTCTCCAGTTAGGCTGGAGCTTTTTCAATTCTTAGAATATACCAAGTTTACTCCCTACCTTAAGGCCTTCACATGTGTTGTCTCAACCTGAATGCTCTTACATTAGATACTGTATGGTTTGCTCCTTTATTTCTTTCATTTCTCTTCATATACCTTGTCCCCAGAAACACCTTTCCTGACAACCTTGTCTAGATTAACGGCTCTCATTTCTTTCTAGCTTCTTGCCTGCCTTGTTTTCTTCATTTCTGTATCACTCGACCTGATAGGTATTTGCTTTTTGACTGACTCCACCAATAGAATGTAGGTTCCATAAGGTAAGGGCTTTGTTTACTTCTGCTTTATCCTCAGCACTTGTACCTGGCACATCGTAGGCCCTTAAATATGTCTTATGAATGAATACCTTCTCGGTAATTGTAGTCACTGCAATTGTATGCCTGTCTTCCTAGCACATCCGTTGCCAACTGCTTTCTCTAACTGCAAAGGCCGATTTTTTTAAAGTTCTGACTTCTAATATTGAGCTGTTGGCCAGTATCCTGCTTGTTAATGAAACTAGAGTCTGATGTAGTCATGAACTAATCAGGAGTTTCAGAAGCTTACTGTATAGATGAGACTTTGTGGTCGATAACTTGGAAGCCCGCTGTCAAGGGAAAGAAGTCTAGGTCTCTTGGTGCTTTCTTTTCAATTACAGAAATCACAGATGAAGACAACAGCATAGCTGCCATGTACCAAGCTGTTGGTGAACTGCCCCAGGCCAACAGGGACACATTAGCTTTCCTCATGATTCACTTGCTGAGGTGAGTACAGCAGAAACTTGTTCTGGGAGTTAGGGAATTTTTTTCCAAGGGGAAGATAATGTGGGTTGAGTGTTTGGGAGTATGAGGGATGAATTGTTTTCTATAGAATTTATATTTTGGTCTGCATTTAAGCAAGGAGCAAGACTTCTAATTTAATAATTCTTTTGCTTAGAGTGGCTCAGAGTCCACATACTAAAATGGATGTTGCCAATCTGGCTAAAGTCTTTGGCCCTACAATAGTGGCCCATGCTGTGCCCAATCCAGACCCAGTGACAATGTTACAGGACATCAAGCGTCAACCCAAGGTAGGCAGGTGCGTGTGTGTGTGTGTGTGTGAACTTGTGTAATGTGATAACATGAAAGAAAGTTGAGAAGCCCTGAGCTTTGGAAGTTTGCTAACAGATTTGCTGGCTTTTAGGTGGTTGAGCGCCTGCTTTCCTTGCCCCTGGAGTATTGGAGTCAGTTCATGATGGTGGAGCAAGAGAACATTGACCCCCTACATGTCATTGAAAACTCAAATGCCTTTTCAACACCACAGACACCAGATATTAAAGGTAAGGCCCAAGATGTGCTTCTTCAGGGACTTGACTTCCACTTTAGTTTTAGTCATGTGACCTCTTCCTGCCTTTGCTAGAGCTGTTTGAAAATTCTAACATTAAAGGAAAATTTGTATAATTCTACCATCGTAATTTCTTTTTCACTTTTCCATGTTCTCCTTTTTTTATCCATATGGATATATGTTTTTTAAATATAGATATAATAGGCTGGGCGTGGTGGCTCACACCTGTAGTCCCAGCACTTTGGGAGGGAGGCTGAGGCGGACGGATCACAAGGTCAGGGGATTGAGACCATCCTGGCCAACATGGTGAAACCCCATCTCTACTAGAAATACAAAAATTAGCTGGGTGTGGTGGCGCATGCCTGTAATCCCAGCTACTGGGGCGGCTGAGGCACAAGAATTGTCGGAACCCAGGAGGTGGAATTTGCAGTGAGCTGAGATCCCGCCACTGTACTCCAGCCTGGTGACAGAGTGAGACTCTGTCTAAAAAAAAAAAGAGAGATATAATAATAATAGTTTAAATATAATTCATTCTTATTTCACTTAGCATGTTGTGAGAACTTTTTCTCATATATAATCTTATTTATCATTTACTTAAATGTTCTAGTAGGTATTAACATTATTTTTCAATTTTTCATAATTAGAAGTAATGCTATAGTCAATATAGCATTTATCTTAATGATAAATTCCCAAGAGTGGGAATCACTGAATTAAATGGCTTGAACATTTTATGTATCTTGATATGTTTTACGAACTTGATTTCTTAAATTTCTTATAGGCTTTTGCCAATTTATATTGCTAACCAACAATTTTATATGAATAGGCTGGTTTCACTCCAGTCTCACTGGCATTGGAGACCCATTCTTTCATTGTTGCAAGTTCCTTCTAAGGGAGCATATTGCTTCTTCTAGTATAGCTAAAAGTCACATGTTTAGATGTTAGATTTGTGAAGTGTGGAGTTAGAGAATGGCCTAAATCAGGAAGTGTCAGCTATTCATTGAGTTCAAAAGATACACTAGTGTGTTACAGAATGATGACAAAAATGATCTCTGGGACTTTGCTAGATGTCTAACCTTAGCTCTTAAGTTCTTCAGAGGATAATCAGCTTAAAACTAGCCATCTAAAAAGATGCCTTCTTTTTTCCCACCTCTCTTAAAAATATGTCTGAACTTTGAAGTGAGTTTACTGGGACCTGTGACCACTCCTGAACATCAGCTTCTCAAGACTCCTTCATCTAGTTCCCTGTCACAGAGAGTCCGTTCCACCCTCACCAAGAACACTCCCAGGTATGCAGAATTGGCCTTCCTAGGAAATAAAAAACAACTGCTTTCTTAGACTTCTTATTATATTGAAGCTTATTGAAAGAAAATTTGCCTTCGATTTCAGCTAGCAACTAGACTTTAAAAGGGAATGTGGGGCTATAAGGATTCCTTCTTTAAAAAGGTTCTGAAAGTCTTTACTATTTCCCCTCTCTCGTTGTAGGTGACTAAGAGTACTTAAGCAACTTGCAAAATAGTTTTTTTTGCAAAATAGTTAAGTAGGGTTTCCTACTTATAATGGGTTATATCAAGTAATATTATAGTTGTTTATTCAACCATTTTTTATAGAATACTTTTCCATTTCATTCTCTTTTTATTGTAGATTTGGGAGCAAAAGCAAGTCTGCCACTAACCTAGGACGACAAGGCAACTTTTTTGCTTCTCCAATGCTCAAGTGAAGTCACATCTGCCTGTTACTTCCCAGCATTGACTGACTATAAGAAAGGACACATCTGTACTCTGCTCTGTAGCCTCCTGTACTCGTTACTACTTTTAGCATTCTCCAGGCTTTTACTCAAGTTTAACTGTGCATGAGGGTTTTATTAAAACTATATATATCTCCCCTTCCTTCTCCTCAAGTCACATAATATCAGCACTTTGTGCTGGTCATTGTTGGGAGCTTTTAGATGATACCTCTTTCAGGGCTAGAAGGGTTAGTATGGAATTGGTTGTGATTATTTTTGGGGAAGGGGGTTATTGTTCCTTTGGCTTAAAGCCAAATGCTGCTCATAGAATGAATGATCTTTCTCTAGTTTCATTTAAACTGATTTCCATGAGACAATGACAGAAACCCTACCTATCTGATAAGATTAGCTTGTCTCAGGGTGGGAAGTGGGAGGGCGGGGCAAAGAAAGGATTAGACCAGAGGATTTAGGATGCCTGCTTCTAAGAACCGGAAGTTCTCATTCCCATTATGAACTGAGCCATAATATGGAGCTTTCATTAAAATGGGATGCATAGAGGACAGAACTAGTGATGGGAGTATGCATAGCTTTAATTTGATGATTAGGTCTTTAATAATGTTGAGTGGCACAACCGTGTAAATGTGAAAGTACAACTTGTATTTATCTCTGATGTGCCGTTGGCTGAACTTTGGGTTCATTTGGGGTCAAAGCCAGTTTTTCTTTTATTGAATTCATTCTGATGCTTGACCCCCATACCCCCAACCTTGTCCAGTGGAGCCCAACTTCTAAAGGTCAATATATCGTCCTTTGGCATCCCAACTAACAATAAAGAATAGGCTATAAGGGAAGATTGTCAATATTTTATGTGGTAAGAAAAGCCACAGTCATTTTTTCTTTGCACTTTGGATGCTGAAATTTTCCCATGGAACATAGCCACATCTAGATAGATGTGAGCTTTTTCTTCTGTTAAAATTATTCTTAATGTCTGTAAAAATGATTTTCTTCTGTAGAATGTTTGACTTCATATTGACCCTTATCTGTAAAACACCTATTTGGGATAATATTTGGAAAAAAAAGTAAATAGCTTTTTCAAAATGAACATGAGGCTGGTTTTCTTGTCTTGCAAGGTAATTTTCAATGCCTTTTAGAAAATCATTTCTGGGGCTGTGCGTGGTGGCCTCTAATCCCAGCACTTTGGGAGGCCAAAATGGGTGGATCACCTGAGGTCAAGAGTTTGAGATATGGCCAAACTCCGTCTCTACAAAAAATACAGAATTAACTGGGCGTGTTGGCACATGCCTGTGGTCCCAGCTACTTGGGAAGCTGAAGTGGGAAAATTGAGCCTGGGAGGCGGAGGTTGCAGTGAGCTGAGATCATGCCACTACACTCCAGCCTGGGTGACAGAGTGTGAGACCCTGTCACAAAAAAAAAAAAAAGAAAAAATTACTTCCTTCAAAGTGTCTTGACTCTGTTGTTCATCCCCATTTCCCACTCTCTGGACCCACCCCAGGCTTACCAACACCGGGAGTTTGTTTCTTCATTTCTCATCCAGTCTCTCTTTGTCCAAACTGGAGTCGTAGAGTTGTCCTATTCCTGTTGTCTTGTTTAAAGAAACCACAGTCATGAGTTGCATAATGACGGGGATACATTCTGAGAGGTGCTTCATTAGGTGATTTCATTGTTGTGTGAACCTGAGCGTCCTTAAACCTGGATGGCGCGGCCTACTACACACCTAGGCTATATGGTATAGCCTATTGCTCTTAGGCTACAAAACTGTACGTCATGTGACTGTTCTGAATACTATTGCTCTTAGGCTACAAAACTACATCATGTGACTGTTCTGAATACTGTAGGCAGTTGTAACGCATGGTAAGTATTTATGTATCTAAACATAGAAAGGGTACAGTAAAACTATGGTTATTATAATCTTATGTGACTACCGTTGTATATGGGATCCATTATTGATCAAAACGTTATGTAGTGTGTGACTGTACTTAAAAAATAAAACAACAACAACAAGTTTTTAAACAAGTCTTTAGGGACCAGAATGGTGCAGATAAAAAAAAAAAAAAATTGCCACTGGCTGGCTGACTGCCTAGAACATCCTTCACTGCTGGAAGTGACTCTGGAGTGAGCTGGGATGATTAACTGAGGGCACCTGCACTTGGAACTCTGAAGCTGGTAAACAGAATGTATCTGAGATTGAACGTAAACAGTTGCAGGCTTAATATGTAACTGTGGAGAGAGGAGGCAACCTACTGGCTTTTTTCCCAGGAGGGGGCAGCTTCACAGCAGGGCCCATCTGCCTCAGCAAATTGACAGAGGATGGGTCCCATACCCCCTTTCACACATGCCTGCTAGGCCTTATTTTTTAAAACTGCTCTAGATGCTACCTCTTTTCTTATGTCTTTGCAATCCTAGCGTTGGCCTGGTTCCATATTTGCTGTTCTGTAGTATCTCCCCAAGGTGCATTTTCAGTCACTAATGTAGAGGAAGTAAATGGATTGTGTAACATTAGTGAAGGCAAGGCTACCCTATGCAGGAACCAATGGTCCATTAACGAAAAAGGAAACAGTCCTGTGTGTCAAATGTTGGCAACCATTTGCTCAGTTTTTGGGCTAGGCCAAGAGACCTTAGCCATGAAAATAATTCTGATAATAGCAAAGGGAAATATATACCCACCTTCAACTTCTTTAACAGTACTTCCTGCGGAACAGCCCGAATTTCCAGGGCCACCTTAATTATACCTCCTCAATGTGAGGGCTGTGGAAGGGGGTCCAGTGCTTTGGAGTAGCCATCAGTCCATCTCTTACTCCTAACTCTTTCTGACGTTCCTGCCTTTTAATGCAGTTTAATTTTACTATCGCACTTGCTAATAAACAGAATCTCTAAGCTGTGACATTTACCTCTATTCTCTCTGATCTATGTAAGACTCCCTAGTTTGATGTTTATCTAACTGGGCAAGCATTACATGGTTGGATTCAGCTGCAACAATTTGAGTTTATTACCGGGTGTTTAACAACTTATCCTTCCTTAAGAAGGTGAATTCATTGCTTGCAGAGATAGAATAAGGAATGTGAGTTTTGGTCAGAGGACGTTTAGGGTGCACAATTGATTTACCGGGGAAAAAAGTACTCATTTTTGGTTATGAACTGAACCTGTGGCATTGAAAGTGGTCTTGTGTTCTTTTTATTTTATTATTTATTTTATGCCTCCCAAGTAGCTGGGACAACAGGCATGCCCCACCATGCCCGGCTAATTTTTAAATTTTTTATAGAGACAAGGTCTCACTATGTTGCCCAGGTTGGTCTCAAACTCCTGGACTTAAGTGATCCTCCTGCTGCAGCCTCCCAACAAAGCGCTGGGATCACAGGCATGAGCCACTGTGCCGAGTCAGTTGTTGCATGCTTAAATTATTAGGCAGCACAAAATGACAAGGAGAGCTGAGTGAGTACAGGGAGCAAAGATATCAGGCTTGCTGCTTTTGTTTTGTTATGGTAGGGTCTACCCGCACACCTATCTAGCTTCAAATAGATTGATATGGTTTGTGTCCCCACCCAAATCTCATCTTGAATTGTAGTTCCCATAATCCCCATGAGTCGTGGGAGGGACCCAGTGGGAGGTAATTGAATCATGGGGACGGTTACCCTCATGGTGATCTCGTGATAGTGAGTTCTCACGAGATCTGATGGTTTTATAAGGAGCTTTTCCCCCTTTTGCTCTGCACTTCTTGCTGCTGCCATGTGAAGGACATGTTTGCTTCCCCTTTTGCCGTGATTGTAAGTTTCCTGAGTCCTCCCCAGCCATGTGGAACTGTGAGTCAATTAAACCTCTTTCCTTTATAAATTATCCAGTCTTGGTTATGTCTTTATTAGCAGTGTGAGAACGGAATAATACATAGATACATACATACACACATACGTACGTTACACATGGTAAGTGATTTCCTCTTGGAAAAGCATTTAGAGGCCCCACTGCTATGCCTGGCATGCCAAGGGGTTCAGTCGTGCGTCACCTTTTCTTAGGCTCTCAGCACCAGCAGGACAAGAGCTGGTGTGGATGCCCAGTTGTGAGACGTGAGGGTGGCACAGCTCACACAGTAGGTTCTTGATCAATGTGCTTTGATGATAGTCTGGGTGATGACTCAGGTTTCAGCCACTGATGGAAAAAGCTTTCAGTCATGCAGAGTTGGGGCATGTTAGCCATTGTGCTTCTAGTGTAAACAGGGTTTGGAGAATGGCCACTTAACCTAAGAACTTGGTAATTTTTTTATATGCCCCCTGTAGCAGGTATATTTTGTAAATAAGTGAAGGCGCCAGGCCAGGAGGTCCCTAACTTGGGTAGTTTATTACACACTGGTTCTCAGAGCTGTATTTGTTGATCGTTTGTGTTCACGAAGTCAGGTGGAAGACAGCTTGACGTCACCAGGAATAACCTTGTAGCATGTGGAGCTTTGTCCTCTGCAATTGTGTGGGATGGGGAAGGATGCTACTTTTCAGGGACTCTTAGTTGGAAGCAGGAATTTTTCCTTTTGTCTACCTTTCTCCCTCTGTAACTCTTGCCAGGCTTCATTTAGCTGCATTGTTTTTTATGCAGCATTACTCTCATATCTCACACAGTCACACAGTTGGGTACCATCTGTGTCCTAGGCTCAAACACATGTAAATGGATATTTAGACTTATAATAAAGCACCAGTTAAATCTTCTCTGGTCATCACTGAAGATGGAATTAGGAACTGATTCCCCATAAAGTCTCTAGGGAATTTAATATGGTGATTTACCATGTACGGAGTGCTTTCATTTATCGTCTTGCTTGATCTCACTTCACCCACCAGAGGTGGGGCAGGACAGGTGATACTATCCTAGTTAACACATTCAGAGAGGTGATTTGGCCCAAACTCCTACCAACTAATGTGTAGCTTACCTGGGGTTAGAATCTGGGAGTTACAGCTTAGTCTGAAGGTTAACCCTGGTGCTTGCTATTTCAGACTTCAGAGAGCATTGTGGGGCCTGTAAGTGTATTAGGTACTTAAGTACTAGTAAATGGCCTTTGCTTGGAGCCAGTGTTATTCACATTCCATGCAAGGAAGGATCTTGCTCTGCAAAGTGAGCAACTATAAAATGAGCAGCGCTGTAGAAAGAGATGATCATTTACATTGCAGGAGTTCTCCCCATTATCCTAAGAACTTTGTAAGTCACACCCAACCTAGAGCCGCAGATTGCACTGAGGACCCTATGTACGTGGATGTAGTCTGCATTCTCATTATGCGTTCTCAGCAGATGACCCAGAAAGAGCAGGGAGGCCCAAACTGCTGGAGACGGCACATGGGGCAGAATTTCCTAGTGGTTGTCTGGGAGAATGGCAGACCTGGGCTTGGCGATGTAGGGCTGTTTTCTGTGTGGAAGGAGCAAGACGAGTTGTGTGAGCACTTGAGGTTGCTCCTGGTGGCAGTCTGTTTTCAGGCCACCCCTGTGCATCCTGTGTACTCTGACGCTCAAAGCCAAGGACAGGCAAGTCTCGGAGTCAGAGCCATCAGCCTGCTTCTAGAAGCGTGTCAGTGGATTAACTTACTGGCTTTCCCCCTGAGTGGCATTAGCTCTCACCCTGTCTCACGCTCACCATCTGGCTTTGAGTAAGAAGTCTTCGAGTGATCTCTCTTCACAGCCTGCTTTGCGCCAGGGCTTTCCGAGGGCTGTGCAGCATTCTCCCTCATCAACCCCAGGGCCCAGTGCCCTCCAAGAAGGGGAGGTCGGTGTGCTGCGTCCACACATATGCATACCTGGGATCTGAAGACTACTTTAGACCTCAAAGGAAAAAAACCAGCTCAAGGGAGAATGAGTCTCCATGGTTAGTGACCTAAAGTCTTTTTGTTGTCAAAACTAACAAGTGGGTCTGTTACTAGGTTAGCTTTTAAAATGGAGTTGCTCCCGCCACAGAGAAAAGCTCTTTCTGCCAGTGAGATGATAGTTTGTCCAGATTTTGGTAGAGAGAGATTCAAAGGGGCTGAGATTTTTCTTTCTCATTAGGAAGCAAAGCCCAGGGGTGGAGGTGCTTAAAGGAACCACCTCCCTTCCTCCCAGGGAGCTGGCTGCTCTCTCCTCCTAGGTTAATATACACTGAATGGGGCTAAACGCCTGGTGCTTCTGGACAGAGTCCAGCCCCTCAGCAGAGCAGCCGCACTGTGAAGATACAGCTGCCGGCATTAAAGGGCTAAGCCCTTTCCAGCTGCTTTGCTTTAACGGTATCGGGAATCACCTGCAGTCGGCAGCTTAGCAGAGCTGTCTTAGCCCGATTAGGAGGAAATGACTAATCTCTGCATCTTCTCTTGACACTGCTCCGGAGGCTCCGGGGAAAATAACCCAGTGCGGTGGGAAGTGGTTGGATAAATGGTGTTGGAGTGCTAGGCTCTATCTCCTTAAAACTGTGGTCCCAGCTTGGTGTGGTTTGTGTTTGTTTTGCCTCTGTGAAAAAAGGGGGCTGGTTTCTCTTCAGTGGACGTTCACTGTGAGGGGTGGCCTGCGTGCTTAAAAGCTGGTACAGCAAGAGATGTGCAGAGTTGAGAGCATATGGGGGCAATGTATCCATCCCCCTGGGAGGAGGAAGACACCTAAGATGGTCCCCACTTCAGCCTTCCATTCCTCTTTTCATTAAAACCCCATGTAAAGAGCCAAGATTTAGACCGGGCACAGTGGCTCACACCTGTAATCCGAGCACTTTGGGAGGCCGAGGCGGGCGAATCACCTGAGATCGGGAGTTCAAGACCAGCCTGACCAACATGGAGAAACCCCGTCTCTACTAAAAATACAAAATTAGCCGAGCATGGTGGCATGTGCCTATAATCCCAGCTACTCGGGAGGCTGAGGCAGGAGAATCTCTCGAACCCAGGAGGCGGAGGTTGCGGTGAGCCAAGATCGCGCCATTGCACTCCAGCCTCGGCAACAAGAGTGAAACGCCGTCTCAAAAAAAAAAAAAGAAAGAAAGAAATTATCATTTCATTGATTGAAAAGATGCACTTTGGAAAATATTGTTAATATCTCTGAGAATTGGGACATCTTATAATCAATGGCATCTTACTAATATAATGCAATGTTCCTCAGTAGCTCATAAAATAGTAGTGCATCTTGTAATCAATGTTATTTGGGTTGGAAGTGTTAGTTATTCATGTGAGATAGGCTGTTGGATGGACCAGCTGTGCAGGCCAAGAAAACAGCGACTTTGCTGTGGTCAAAGAGAGATTAAAACAGGAAGTTCCCCCTGGTCTGAAAAGAAGCTACAGCATAGGAAAAGCAGAGAAAGCAAGGCTCAGTCCAAGACACACAGCATGAAGAAGCAGACAAGCAATGTGTGGGGCAGGATCAAGACTGGACCCAGTCATGACCCCAGAGCCGTTAGGGGAAAGCCACTGTGAATCAGTGATAATCTGACCAAAGTAACAGTACATCCTGGTAGATGCCAGGCTGCTTTAACACATGAGAGATGAGAGGTTTTTGACATTCTGTTTGGGCTGGGTTTTGGGAGTGTATGTTGCAATCCTTTGACCACCTCACTCATCAAGAATATCAGAGGAAGGTCTTTCCTGTTTTGAAAATGAAAAGCCATGATTTGGGGACCAACAAAAAAAGGAAGCCTGTCTCATAGGACAGATAGTAAAGATAAGGAACATATTGCCCTGAAATTAGAAGTAGACTAAAAATATCATTTTGTTTAAGGAGATTTCCTGTTAGAGGCAGATGTTCAAATAACTATGAAGTCACGTGTTCAGTGCTGGGCTAGAGGTGGTGCAGAGTGCTGGGGGGGCTCACAGAGCCTTAAGGTCCTGACATGAGAGCTGGGACTCGGGCTGTGCCAGGCAGTTAGGGAGGGACAGAGCGTATTTCCGGAGAAAGCCCCTCCAGCCTGCTGCCCCAGAACCAGATGCCCCTGACTGCTGTCCTGGCCTCTTCCCTCACCACAGGATGGGCCCTTGTTCCCAGATCAAACTCAGGGTCGGGATGCTTATTTTCGTGGCCCAATAATGAGTTGCAGGTAAACTGGGAAAGAAGGGAGTTTTCATGTCTGTAACCGGTTACAGGGAGAAGGCCTGGAAATTATCAACACACCAACTCAAAATTACAAAGTTTTCCAGAGCTTATATACCTTCTAAGCTAGATGTCTGTGTGTAAGTGTGCATTCATCTAAAGACATAACTTCTTTTAATCTATAACTAAGATCTGAGTCCTGAAGACCTTCCTCTGGAGCCTCAGTAAATTTACTTAATTTAAATAGGTCCAGGTGATGGGGTGATTACCTTTGTCTCCTGCTAAATCATGGAGGTTTGGGGAGTTCCTTCAGACCCCCAATAAACTTGTTTAATCCTAAACAGGTCCTGTTAATAATTCTTTCGTTATTTTGTCATGCTTTAAGGCCTAGGAAAGGCCTAGGCAAAACTCTTTTTTTTTTTTTTTTTGAGACAGGGTTTCACTCTTTTTGCCCAGGCTGGAGTGCAATGGTGTGATCTCAGCTCACCACAACCTCCGCCTCCCGGGTTCAAACGATTCTCCTGCCTCAGCCTCCCAAGTAACTGGGATTACAGGCGCTTGCCACCACGCCCGACTAATTTTTTGTATTTTTAGTAGAGATGGGGTTTCACCGTGTTAGCCAGGATGGTCTCGATCTCCTGACCTCGTGATCCGCCCGCCTCGGCCTCCCAAAGTGTTGGGATTACAGGCATGAGCCACCGTTCCTAGCAACCTAGGCAAAACTCTTGGTGGCTTTTTGTTATATCCCAGCCTTTGTATAAGGGCACTGGCTCTCTTGGCTTTTAATATTTAACTTAACCACTCAGTGAGTACTAAAACAGTTGCTATGGAGGCCTGCGTTAGTGAGACCTGGCCTGCCACACGCTGGCCTGGCTGGAGCTTGTTTCATCTGTCCATGGGGGCGGAGCGGGAGTTATTTGTCCCTGCCTTTGTCTCTGGCCGCCTCCACCTGCAGCTCTGGCAATAGCTGCCCCTTTATGGGTTTCAGTCAGAGCTCTGAAACATTGTTTTTCATTTTCCCCTTTTCTGCTAATTAACTGCAGCCTATTAATTAGTGCTATTGGACTCCCCACTCCCATAAACCCCATTCACTAACCATGCCTTGCCTCCCCAGCTTTTGCTAAATATATGACTGCGCTGTAGTGTAGCTGCCTCTCCCTGAGAAGTGATTACGGATCTTGGCTATGCTGATCCCCTGCCACAGCTGCCCAGAGAGGTCACAGCTTGGCCGGATGCTTCATCTTGATTAGCCCTTAACTTCTTCCCTCCTTTCTTCCCTCCCCATCTTCCTCTCTGACATTGAGAGGGCCTGGCACTAAGCTGTCAGTTAAAATCCCTCTTAGTATCAAGCATCGAACTGTCTTCTCCTTGGGCCTGTTTCCTGCACTCCCTGGTGTTGCTTCCGGTCACAGAAAACAGCACTGTGTGGCCAGAGGGACTTAGCTGATCCCCTCCCCTGACCTGGTGGAGTCTCCCATTAAAACCCAGATCTGCTTGTTTCAGATCACTTGACCTCATTATCGATCACAGTGATTTTGGTCTGTGTTACCCCTTTAACTCTCAGCTCTGATGTCAGCTCCCTTTTTGTTTACTTAGCTTTCATGTGAAATTCCAAATCTTCAAAGCTTGCTTCTTTTCACCTCTTTTCCACCCCACCCACACTTCTTACCTCCATTCCCGGAGTCTCCCAACTCTCCCAGTGTGATCACTTCAGTGCTCCACTTCTCCGTTATGAGAAGGCCCTTATTTCTCGCTTTTTTTTTTTTTTTTTTGAGACTGAGTCTTGCTCTGTCGCCCAGGCTGGAGTGCAGTGGCGTGATCTCGGCTCACTGCAACCTCTGCCTCCAAGGTTCAGACAATTCTCCTGCCTCAGCCCCAGGTGTAGCTGGGATTACAGGCATATGCCACCACGCCTGGTTAATTTTTGTATTTTTAGTAGAGATGGGGTTTCACCTTGTTGGCCAGGCTGGTCTCAAACTCCTGACCTCAAGTGATCCACCCGCCTTGGCCTCCCAAAGTGCTGAGATTACAGGTGTGAACCACAAAGCCCGGCCTCTTTCTTGTGTTTAATTTTTATGTTTTAATTCTTAACTCCTCTTCTGTGATTCCCCATTTCCCCCAAATACACTTATAAACTCTCTCCCCCCGTCCCCCCTCAGCTCAAGCTAAGCCTGGGGTATGGGAAGGATGTGATCCCTTCTTTAGTAATAGCCCAGGCCTCGTTAGAAACTGCAGGGGAAGTAGCTGAACTTACGGTAGACAGAACGCAATCTACCGCAATGATGATGGTGGTAAAAATAGCTACCACTGATTGAGATCTGACTGCCTGTCAGGCATGGTGTGAAACACACACACATCTCATGTAGTTCTTCCAGCACCCTTTTGACTGTACTCCGTCCTCCAGATGAGGAAAGTGAGGCTCAGGATCCTTAAGTAACTTGCCCAAGTTCACACAGCTGCTAAGTGCCTGAGCCTATATTTAAACCCTGTCAACTCCTGATCTACGTTTATGTAGTTTTTTTTTTTAACTTTGATCCGCACAATCCTTTAGGTGAAAGTGATTTTCTTTGGAATGTAAAAGCGCCCAGATCATGGTGTGACTCTTCCTTCAGTCCTAGGAGACCAAATGTGGCTCAGAGCCCGACCCCTTCCTGGCCTTTCCCCCCTTGCACAGTATGGCCCCAGATGAGGCCTGTCCTCTTTATACCTGGAGGTAGTAGGTTGAAGATGAACAGTGGGGGTGGGAAGCGGAGAGGGGCTTCCCGCCAGCCAATCGGGACACGACCGCCCAGGCCCCCAGCACAGCATCATCTGCTCCTGCTAAGACAATCATCAACATAAAAGGCTAATTGTATTAATCACCAAGGCACCCGGCCCGAGTCCCCCTCCCTTTCGGGAGAATTATGAATTGCAATTGCAGATGGCTCCACTGATTGAAGGCAGTGCTCAGCAGGGAGAAGGGTCAGATCAGATTACACACCATTAATTAAAAACTTCCCTGACAAACAGGAGGAAGGGAATGCACACCACGGGCTGGCCTGATTGGGTCTCTGTCCTCCTCATGTCCCCTGCCCCCATCCAGGCCCAGGGGCTATGCCAATGAAGCCTGCTTCCCCCAGCTGGAGCTACTGAGATTCAGCTCTCCAAAGGCCAGCCCGTCCCTCATCCAAACAGATGGCCTGCTGTCCTATTAAAGGGCTCCAGAGGAGGGGAAGCGAACCTTTGGTTACTTATTTCCACGTCTAACCTTGGATGCTCTTCAGAGGCTAACCTAATTCCCCACTTCTCAGGAACCTTATTCCCTCCTGCTCTGTCCTGACAGAGAACTGCTTTGAAGAACTGTTAGTGAAAATAGCCCCTCAGCTTTCTCTTCAGGCGACCCCTCATATTTTGGCCTGTAAGTTCCTGGGACAGACGTCGTGAAGCTTGTTCTGAAATTGTGGGTGGAACAGCAAATATCTGGCGATGCACCCTCTCCCCAGCCCCTGCCTGGAAGCATAGGCTTCTCAGCTGCTGTCATACTGGCTTATTTGGAGCTGTAACTCCTGAAATTTTCTCCTCTTGATCTATTACTGCCTCCCGTCCTCCCCAACTGCCCAGCCTTATTCATTCATCAAACTTATATTGAGCACCCAGTGTGTGCTTGGCTCTGGGGACAAAAAGCAGTGATCATTTGTCAAGGAGCTTAAGAGCCTACCGTAGGAGCTCCACACCCCCATCCCCTTCAATCCTCTAGTTCCTCTTTCCTTCCTTCCTGGGGCTGCAGCTTGTATGAGCCCCCCAGGAGCTCAATTTTGGAAAATTCTAAACTGGGAGCTCGGGAGACCTTAAGTGTTCGTGCTCCTGAACCGGGTGACCTTGAGCAAGTCAATCATGTCCTGTGTTTACACATACGCTCTCATACACGCATACATACAGACACCCAGCTCTCCCTGCTCATAAAAGGACACAGGCAGCCTTGGACTCTGAGAGATTGTGAAGATGGATGAGTGGGGCCCAGCTTGGAGAGATGTGAGTAGTATCTGCACTGATATTACAGAACGCTGAGCACAGCTACTGGGGCCATGAACACCAGGGATTCAGCTACTGCACTGGTCACAGGCTGGGCCTGCCACGCTGCCCTTGGAAGACTTGGGCAGCCTTTCCCCCATCCCCAGTCCCTCAGGAGATATCATCAAAAAGGATCTATCTTTTGTTTGTATTTTAATTTAATTAATTTTTTATTTTAAATAGTAGAGATGAAGTTTCACTATGCTGCCCAGGATGGTCTCAAACTCCTGGCCTCAAGCAATCCTCCTGCTTGGGCCACCCAACATGTTGGTGATTACAGGTGTGAGCCATCATGCCTGGCTAAGTTTTTAATTTTTTGTAGAGGCAGGGTTTTGCCATGTTGTCCAGGCTGGTCTCCAACTCCTGGCCTTAAGCGATCCTCCCACTTTGGCCTCCCAAAGTGTTAGGATTACAGGTGGGAGCCACCGCACCAGGCCAGGACCCATTTTTTTTTTTTTTTTTTTTTTTTTTGAGACAGAGTCTTGCTCTGTCACCAAGCTGGAGTGCAGTGGCGTGATCTCGGCTCACTGAAACCTCTACCTTCCAGGTTCAAGTGATTCCCCTGCCTCAGCCTCCCAAGTAGCTGGGACTACAATCACGCGCCACCACGCCCGGCTAATTTTTTATATTTTAGTAGGGACAGGGTTTCACCATGTTGGCCAGGATGGTCTCGATCTCCTGACCTTGTGATCTGCCCGCCTCAGCCTCCCAAAGTGCTGGGATTACAGGCGTGAGCCACCGTGCCTGGCCGCCAGGACCCATCTTTTATATGAATTTGGCTGCTGCATCTTAGGGTACCATAGTGATGGGCGTCATAGAGATGAGAAGAACTGATTTTATAGGCTCGCCTCTTCATTCCAGGGCCCTCCCACAGCCCCTCACACCCACAAAGCCTCAAGGTCAGCTGACCCAGGAGAAGAGGACACAGGGTCCCTGGTTAAGTAGATCCAATGATGTGAGAGAAAACCCAGTCTCTCTTCCCTCCCTCTCAGTCATCTTTCTCTCTCTCTTTTCCCCTCCTTCCTCTCATTACCAACAGCAATTGTCTTCAAACCCAATAATTACAGTAACAGCAACAATAATCATCATTTATTGGGGTTGTTTTTCTAGCATTTTAACTTCTGAAAGTATTTTCCAATTTCTTGATTTCACAGCAGTCCCTGGAGGAGGATTGTGTGTCCATTTTACAGCTGGAGAAGCCGAGATCCAGATAGGACCCCAAATTGTGGGCAGAATAAGTCTACAGCAGCCTTTAACTATTAAACCAATTCAGATTTTGGTAGTCTTGCAGAGGCACTGAATCTCAAATCTTAGTTTCCTGGGTCCCTCCTGGGTTCCTACCACCCTTAGGGCTTATTCAACAGCTTTTTGGGGATCCTGTAATGCTGACAGAGAGCCTGGAGATGGCTTCTTTGACCCGGGTCATGAGTCAATGACTAGATGGGCACTTCCCCTCTAAGGATTGTTCCTGCCTGAGAGTGGGCTGTGGGGTGGGAGCTGGGGCAAGCACTTGGGAGGAGGCTCCCCTGGGAAAGGCCTGTCTGGCTCAAACCTCCCTTCCTCTATGCCACCCCTCTACGAGCCTGAGAAAATGTTCTTCTCAAGGGTGGGGGCCTCTCCAGAGCATTTGGAGGAGTGAGGAATAAAGACCTATTGGGAGAGGCCGGGCGCGGTGGCTCACGTCTAATCCCAGCACTTTGGGAGGCCGAGGTGGGCAGATCGCCTCAGGTCAGGAGTTTGAGACCAGCCTGACCAAAATGGTGAAACCCCATCTCTACTAAAACTACAAAAAATTAGCTGGGCGTGGTGGCGGGCAACTGTAATCCCAGCTACTTGGGAGGCTGACGCAGGAGAATCCCTTGAACCCAGGAGGTAGAGGTTGCAGTGAGCCGAGATCACACCACTGCACTCCAGCCTGGGTAACAGATCAAGATTCTGTCTCAAAACAAACAAACAAAGATCTATTGGTAGAGCAGTCTCTGTCCTCAGGAAGCCCCCAGTCTGAAGGAGGAAATATACCCCCCAAAACCACACCCAAGGGCAGAGAAACCCCCACCCAGGAGCTCAGAGGCTATCCCAGGGCCTGATTCCTCCAGACAGCCTGTCCCCTCCGGACCAAGGGTTTCCTGGGTGGGTAAGAAGTTGGGGCTCCCTGAGGTCCCCATAGCTCCCACGTCTAAGCAGAGTGGCTGTCTGGGCTCCCATTCCTTTCTCCCCCAAGACTTGAGTATCTGGGGGTCAGGACTCCTACGGGGTCCAATGGGTGAGAGGAGGGGAGGGCGATCCTAAATCCCCTGCCTCCCTCTGCTCTGTCCCACTGAGAGGTGGGGAAGCCCTACGGAGAGGGAATGGGACAAATTCACTCCCAGATTCTACCTAGAAATGTAATGCCAGGGATACGGCTTGTCCCCTCCGGCCCACCTGGTCAGGACAAGAGGTCAAGCCTCCCCCTCCCGCCACCCCCAGGAAGAACCTCCAGGCAGGCCCTGCAAGGCAGAAAGCCCAAGGGCGTGGCCAGGCCTAGGCTGTTTTACACACTCTCCATCTCCACGGCTCCCGAACCCTGCTGGGGTTCCTTCTTCGGGGGCTCCACCCCTGCCCCTGCCCCTGCCCCTGTCCCCACCTCTGCGGTGCCTGTGAGGATAGCCAGCCGCTGGGCCAGGGTCTTGGTGTCGGGGAACAGGACGAAGTTGTAGATCAGCGAGGCCAGGAGGGCTCCCATCAGGGGCCCCACCCAGAAGACCTGAGGAGAAGGATGTCGTCACCCCACCCAGGAGCTCTCAGGACCACAGGTGGCTCTGGGACCGCTGCCTGCTTCCCTAGTGCCAACTGGATCCCCCAGGTCTCCCTCAACTCTCTGTAAGCTGCTAAATTTGAGAATCACGAGTCGTGTTTCTCAAGCCCACAAGGGAAGGGGACCTTGCCCCTTGCTCTCCCTGCCCTCCCTGGGGCTGAGCCCAGGCTCTGCAGCCGTGGCTGGGGCCTGGGGCCAGTCTCCTCACCCACCCCCGCCTCTTTCCTCTCACTTCCCCCGTTTTAGCCATGAGTCCTGGCTATTGCTGTTTCTGTCTCTGCTGGTGTGTGTGTCTATTTCTGTTTGTCTTTTTCTTTATCCAAGTTTGAAAATTGGTCCAGCTGGAGAAAGTGAATAAGGAAACAGCCAGGACTGAAAAGTCTGGGCCAAGGCTGCAGCTCCTGCCCTGGCCCATTTCTTGCCAGTCCACTGGGTATCCTGGGAGACTGAAGCCGAAAAGAAAGGAAGTCCCAGCCAGCACATTCACCCTGGCCTTCTGAGCTTAGGGAAGCTGCGAGTGAAACCCACCGTGTATAGATAACTCAGGCTCCCTTCCCTCCCCAGGGCTGCCAGCAAAGGGGCTCACCCAGTGGACTGTGAACTTCCCCATGATGACAGCAGGGCCGAAGGAGCGGGCTGGATTCATGGAGCAGCCAGTGAAGTGGATCTGGTCAGGGTGGGAGAAGGTTTAAGGCGGGCCTGAGAGGGGACCATTTCTCAGTCCTGGCTCAGAGCCTTAGCCCCAGCCATGGCCTCTATAGTGCCATATCCTGGGCCTAGAGTGCAGGGGGTACCACTTTGGCTTCAAGGCACGAGGGGCTCAGGGAGGGACACTGCCTGGCCTTCGGGGCGCCACAGTTTCCCCGGGGATGGACCCGGTGTGTGCATGTGCACGGTGTCCCCTCTGCTCCTTACCCCAATGAGGTGGCCCAGTGCCACAGAGATCCCAATCATGGTGGCCGGAGAGCCCGATGTCTGACGGCTGTCGGTGGAAGCGAAGACACAGAGCACCAGCTGCAGGGTCAGAAGCAGCTCCACTGCCACCGCCTGGCCAGTTGAGACGCTGTTCCGGACCTGGACGGAGGGAGTTACTGTGGACTAGACGCGGGCTCTGCCCACGGACAGACAGAGAAACCCCTGTCACTGGGCCTGGTCTCCTCAGCTGGAAGTGGGTGATACCTCACTGCCGCCCAGCTTCAGGACTTCGGGAGGTCTGTGCAGAGGGGTCCATATCTGCTCGGGACCCTTGCTCCCTGCAGAAGTGAGTGGCGCTCCTCCCGCCCCACCAGTGGGTTGGTTGGGGCCAGTGGTTCAGGAGGCTTGCTTGAGAGGAGACTGGCAGCAGGTGTGGAAGGAGGAGATTTGGGGGAAGAAGGTGGAACACAGATGGTTAGGAAATGGAGAAGGGGCGAGTGAGGCAGGCCTCGAGGTGGAGGGAAGAACTTGGGGACAATCGGAGAGCAGAGGACGTGGGTAGAGCCTAGGAGAAAATGAAGTCCTCATGGGGTCCCCTTCTCTGCCCACAGTCCCCGCACTCCCTTGGCCGCGTCTACCCTTAAATGCCTGGTCCTTCTATTCCTTCTCCTTTATGTGGCTTCTTCCTTCTCCACCTGTTCTTCGCGCCACTATCCCATTTCTATTCTGCCTAGACTGAGGTCAAAGTCTCAGTCCTCTGGGTCCTGGGGCCCAGCCTGGGAGGATGTGGAGCCTGCAGCTGACTTGTTTCCTCCTTTGCTCCCTCGCCTCCGTCCTGGCCTCCACCTGCACCACTTGTGCGCATTCCCGCCTCCTGGCCCTCCAGGTGCCCCTCCCTGCACCTACCACATTGATCCCAAGGGTCTCTCGGATGTCTCCCGGCATGACCCCATAAAGCAGAGCAGCCCCCACCGTGGCCCCCACCAGCTGGGCAGCCACATAGGCCACAGCACGGGGCAGAGAGATGTGGGAGGCTACGAGGAAGGCCAGCGTCACGGCGGGGTTGGCGTGGGCCCCGCTGGCCTTCCAGGTGACCTGCACAGCCATGGCGGTGACCAGGTTGAAGGTGATGGCAATCTGTAGCACGGAGGGAAGTGCTGTGGGCCAGCGCATGACTGAGCCCACGCCAAAGAACACATACAGCCCCGTGGCCAGGAACTCTGCAAACAGGGCCCTGCTGATGGCTTTCCAAAGCCTGCACGCCAACACGCTGGCCCAGCCACGTCCCCCTGGCTCCACTGCATCCATGTCCTGGTGCCTTGGCTGTTCCTTGCTTTGCTCTGGGGCCTCTTCTCTGTTCCTCTGGTCTCTGATCTCCTCTGTCTCTTCTGGTGTCCTGTCTCTGGCTGACCCTGGCTTTTGTTCTCTGTGGAGGCTCCTCTGGCCCCCACCTGCAGCTCCTCCACCACGCTCCTGTCCCCAGGACTGTGCTGGTCAGACTGGCAGGGCGCAGGCGGATGGGGTTATGTGTGTGTACAGGGGTTTTGCTCACATGCCTGCTCCAGCCTGAGCTTACCTGATGGGGTGGGATGTGGGGGCTGTCTCTGGGCACTGAGCTGGAACCTCCTACAACGATTTCCAGGGCAGGTTGGGCCTGACTTGTGTTGTAGACAGTCCAAGGTCTAGCCTGAGGGTTGCAGGTGCAGGGCAGCGGGGGTCATGGGATTTCACACTGTTGATGTTCCAATGTCAGCTTAGATACAGCAAGATCACTCAGATCCCCGGCCTGCTTCAGGGGGTCCTGTGCATTCCCAGGTCCTGTTCGTCTGGCCCCCTCCATATCTAGGCTTTGCTTCCAAATGGGCCGACACCACACCGTGCCCATAAACCCAGAAAGTAAGTCCTCTCCTCCACTCCCACCTATACCCACACTCACAGAATGTAGATGTGAATACAGTCGACTTTACCAAGGACACTGTGGACACTGCGGCCTGTGGGGTTGCACAGGGGCAGGCGGAGAAGGGGTTTATTCCACAACGACTCAAACCGTGTCAGATCACACTACGCCATGGGCACCTCTGCTGTCCACCAGGGGAAATTTCCACTAGCCCTTCACTCACTTCCTCCTGCCTCCCTGCCCTCCCCCGCGCTCCCCTCCCTTCTCGGCTCCTCCCTCTCTGCTCTCCTGCTCTGAGGGGCCAAACAGATTTCACTCCTTTCTCACACAAGGCAGCTTAACCATTTTTTTGTGGCTGCACTGGCCCTACGGTCACCCAGGCCCTAGGTTTTCCCTGGCCCTACGATCACTCATGCCCTAGGCTTTCCCCTTTTAACGCTAGCAGATAGCAAGGTATTTTCTCCAACAAAAGTGTCCCTCCCTAAGAAGAGTCTGCCAAGCTATTGAAATAACAGTCTTCCCCTTAACCACAGCTGGCTGTCCTGACCTCATCCCTGGCATAGCTACCTGCCCACAGATGTCCCCTGGTTGTTCTCAGGTTCCTCAAACGCAATCTGTCTCCAGATGTGATCCTCCTGTCTCCTGGTACCCCCCTCAACCCCCATGTTCTCCTCTTGTTTTCTGCAGCTCAGCTGGTGGCATCTGGGAAGCATCCTTGACTCTTTTCTCCCTCCTTCCCCCATCCAGGAAAAGCATCAAGTCCTGCTGATTTTGAATCCTAAATATCTCCTGACTGCGCCCTCTTTTTGCCACCCCTGCCGCCCTGCAGCCTTTAACCAGTCTCTCTGTCTGCTCCCTTGCTCCGTTCCAATCAGTTTTCCATACTGCAGCCCGAGTGCTAAAATGCAAATCTGATCATGCTGCTCCCCTGCTAAAATCCCTTCCAAGCCTCCCATCTCTCTGGAAGCTCTGTGCCTGCCTTCAGGGACCCTGCGGCTCCACCTCACCTCTCCCCACTCCGTTACCCTCTGGTTTCACCAAATGCACACTCTTGCTGGCCTCTTCTTGGAAAAAGCTCTCTCCTCTTCTTGGACATCCCTTGCACTCCCTCTGCTTGGGTAACTCCCATTCCAAAGGCTCAGCTTTGACGTCGCTTGCTCCTTTCCTGGGTGGGGACCCTTCTGCGTGCTCCCTCCACACCTAGGCATTCTCCTACACTGCAGTCCCCACAGCGTGCTGTCGTGATGTGAATGTGTCTCCCCAGTGAGGCAAGGCGGGGAGGCCTTTGGGCGGCAGGAACCAAGTTTTGTTCACCCCTGCATATAGTGTCTTGCACAGAGATTGGCACAGTAAGTGCCCAATAAATATTTGTTGAATGAATGAATGAATCAAAACTTCTTGACTTCCCGGGGCAGATGACCATGTCTGCTGCATTTCAGCCTCATACTCATACCTTCCCCGACCTGGGACTGAGCCCTTTGATATCTTCAAGAGAAACATCTTAACTCTGGACCACAGGCTCTGTTCCTCCCCAGTCCCTGTCTGAGTCCCAGTAACGTCCCTCACCCATTCCCTTCTGTTCTCCCTGCTGTCTCGACTTCCCCCTGTCCTCTCCAGGGAACTCCTGGGCATCTCACCCTGAGCAGGCTCTTGCCAGCGCTCCATGGTCCTGGCTCCCTGTCCTCTCCACCCCGTCCCTCTGCGTGTCTCTGTTGTCATCCTCTTCCACGCCTTTCTGCCCCCCATCTGTGCTGCTGAGCACTGCTGGAGAAACTCGCTCAGTCGTGCAGACTGCTGCCATGACAAGTTCATGGTCTCTGGCCCCAGCAGGGATCGCAGCTCTGCTCAGCAATCCTTCCACAGCTCTCCCCCAATTCTTTAAATCTCCCCCACTCTCTTCAAGTATTCGGCTCACTCTGGCTTTCTCTCAGCAGAGCACCCACCCTTGCCTCCCACCCTACCTAGAAAGCCAAGCTACCAGGCAAGACTTCTTCCCATCCTCCCTCCCAGCCAAACTCAACCTGCAGCCGCCCTGTGCCCTCACCAGCTGCCCTGTGGCCTTGAAGTAGAGGCGGCCCTTCTCCAGTGTACAAGTCGGGGTCGGGGGACCCTCCTTGGACTTCTGGCTCCCTTTGAGTGACTGGGACCCTCTCTTGGCCTTTCCCAGTCTCACCTGTGGCTTTCAGGCTTCCCCTTCTCTTGACTTCTTCCCTATAAACGTGCCTGCGTAGTCACAGAGCAGTGAAAGATCATGGTTTGGAGTCAAGGTCCCAGGCACCTATCCACTGCACAACAGCCCCGGCCCCCGGCTACTGAAACCGCCCTGGCAAAGGCCAGCATGAGTTCCTCTCCAGCCCGCTGTGGCACGTGGGCCGCCGGCCATCTCCTTCCTGAGGCCTCTTTTTCCTTGCTTTGAGGCACATCTCCTGGCTGTCCTCCCATCTCTGTGAGGGCATCTCTGCCACGTGGCCTCCATGGCTGGCTTCTCTTCTGCTGATCCTTAAGCCGGGCCTTGTCTACTCCTGGCTGATGGTCCCTCACTCCTGCTGAGTGTGCCTGGGCAGCCCTGCTCCCACCTGACTTCCACACCCTGCAGGTACTGTCGACTCTCAACACTGTCTCTGGCCCAGATCTTTCTCCTGAACTCCAGACCCACTCACCTCTCACTGGACCCTCCGGCCTGCTCCTCCTCACCCCACTCTCACTCAGTTGCCCAGGCCAGAACACAGGAACCATCTGGTGCTTCCCCTTCCCCCAGCCCACAGCAAATAGGTTCCTGGTACCAGGTTCCTGGTAGCTCTTTCTCATATTTGACACCTCTTTCCATCCCCACTTGCCACTGGCCCAGTGCAGCCCTTATCACCTCTCCAGGATGACTCCATTAACCTCCTTCCTGGGCTCTCAGACTATGCTGTGCCCTTCCACACCACTCTCCTCTCCACTCACTGTCAGAGAGATCCTTCCAAAATGCAACGCTCATCAAGTTACTCCTCTGCTCAAAAGCTTTCAATGGTTCCCCATTGCCTCAGAATCAGGTCTGAATACCCATGTTTAACATGCAAGGAAGGCTCCCCTCCCACTGCCCACCCTGCACCCTTTACTCCAAACAGGCCAGACAGAGTTCCCCAGAACGAGCCCTTTGCTGTGGAGTTTGGATGCCTCTCCTTTTTGTCTCTCAAGACTTTGCTCAAGTGCCGTTCTTCTGTGAAGCCTGCCCTGATTTCCCTCTCCAGCAGAACCAAGGCAAGCTTCTTAGAGAAGCAGGGCTTGAGCAAAGCCAGGGGCTGGTTGTGGCCTCTGCCTCCTCAATGCCTCCACTGTTCCAGCACAGACATCCATCCCTGGCTGGCATAGAGGAGTCATTCAATAAATGCTCAAGGGATGACAGGGCATGGCTGTGGGGGCAGCGGGGGCACTGTTCTTCCCTGGCATGGGGGGGGTTCCCTGGCTGGGGGCTGTCCCAGGGTAGCCCAAGAATACTTGTCTGCTTCCGTCACTTCAGGCAGGGCCAGTAGAGGGCTTGGTGGACAGGCACTTACCAGTCCTTTCATCTGACCTAGCCTCAGCTTCTGCCCTTGTTAAATGGGCGCCAAGTGGCAGCAATGCTTACCTGTTGAGAGCTGCTGATGAGGCCAGTGAAAGGATTGTGAACACCGCCATGTGCATTGCACCCTAAGCAGTTGCTTAACCTCAAGATCTTCATTTATACAATGGGGATGATGCTAATAATTCCCTCCTCCCTGTGTGTAGTTAGGAGTAAATGTGCTGATACCTAGGAGAGGGCCTCCAAGTCAGAAAATGTGAATGATTAGGATTGTAACTTCCCTGCCCCCTGCCGTTAGACAGCTGTGGGGACGGGGCTGCATGGCTGCTCCAAGACAGGCACCTCAGCACCTGCCCTGGGCCCTGGAGCCTGAAAGTGCTACGTGCAGTGGCAGCCCTTGTCCCCAGCTAGCCCGGGGCTGAGTCTCCGGACCTCTGCCCGGCCTGGGACAAGGTCCTTCACCTCCTGAGGCCAGGTGGGCATTGACCAGGGCTTGCTCCAGGCCTGGCTTCCTGTCCTAGCCAGCACGTGCCCGGACCCAGCCAGCACTGGGCTCTAGTGCCAAGCTTTAAGCTCATTCGTGCTCAAAAACCTTTTGCCAAGGTTCCTTATCTGGCTGCTTAGGGCTGCCTGTCAATGCAGCTCTGACTGAAGTCCTATCAGAGATTGGGGAAAGTAAGGGGGGCGAAAGGGAGGGGAAGGAGGAAGGTACCCGGAGAGAAAAGGAGGGAGAACACAAACTGATGGGGAGGGAATTCAAGATGGCTTCCCCTGCCTCATCTCACTGATCCCCACAAAACCTGGAAAGGTCGGGAGGTCTGATGTCCTCATCCACACATGACGGAGGAGGAAGCTGAGGCCAACACGAGCGGAGAGACCTGGTCCTCCCAGATGTCCTTCTTCCTGTCCACCCATCTCAACAGCCAGCCCCTCTGTCCGCTCTCCATCTCTCCTCCCGGTCCTGTTCCATCTCTCCCCATATCACCTTGTCCACCTCCCAGCTGGTGGGAACTGGCAGGCCCTGGGGAGAGGAAGAGGGAGAGAAAGGGGAAGGGAGCCTCCCACAGGAGAATCCAGACTCTCCCTGGGTTCCATCTTTAGGTGCAGCAGAGGTGACGGGGCCTGCGTGTGCTTGCGCTGGACGGCACACAGGTGTGCCTCTGAGAACCCGCGGAGCCAGGATCATGGGTCTGGGCCCGCGGTGGCCCCGTGAGCGAACGCTGGAGGAGGGCTGATGTGGCTCTGCACTTTCGAGTGAACTTGCGGAGGGAAGGAGACGCACACACCTGGAAGACGCAGCCCTCGGGCACGACTGAGGTCAGTGTGTGGCCGCGAGCCCGGGACTGTGTGGGGTCAGTGTGTGTGTGTGCGCGCGTGTGCGCGGGACTTTGTGAGCCCGCAGAACTGCCGCTCCTGCAAGACCCAACACGCAGACACAGCGACCCCTGCTGGCCACACCACCCCAGCCACGGCGCTTGTCAGCCCCAAGCCCCAGCTGGAAGCTTGCTCGAGGGCCAGGCGAGGCAACCTGCAGGAAGCTTAGGGCCGGTAGCCCCCTCTGACTGAGTGCCTCGCCCGCTCCCGCGGGTTTGTCTACCAAGGGTCCACTGTCCACCCTGCCGTGGTCCCCACTGGGCTGGAGGAAGAGCCCATCCTCCTTGTCATGGCTGTGTCTGTACCTGAGTCTCCTGGAGACTGAGTGGGGAAGGGCTCCTCTCTCTTCTGCGCCCCACCCGGATAGTGGGGCGGGGGTGCATTGGGATAGGCTGCCTCAAGGTGGCCCCAGGGGACTCAAGCATGAGGGACTCCCTGTGTCCTCCACTCCACCCCCATCTGGCTAGAGCCCAGACCTAGGACTTGCGGACGACTAGGCGCCACGCTGTGGATTCGGTGGACAACGTCGCCCCCTACTGGCCAGAACTGGCACTTGCAGCCCGGCTCCCCCAGCCTGGGGCAGGTTGGAAGAAGTGGGAAGGGACGCGGTGGGTGGGGGGCTGCTCCTTCCCTGGGCTCCCGGGGTTCTCACACGCACTGCCACGTGGTGTTTACTGTAAGCCTACGGGGGCGGACATGAGTGGCTGACCTCTCGCTTGCAGATGCTTAGACTCTTAAGTGTGGAGAAGGCTGGGGGGTCTGCCGCTCCTCACCCCAGCCCCTGGGACTGCCTCTCGCTGGCCAAGACCTACAGCTTCCCCTACCCCTTCTCAGTCTGTCTCCTGGCCCCGCTGGACAGGCGCTCAGGTCCAGACACCCCCAGGAGGGCAGAAGCATGTGGCTGGGGCCCCAGACTAGGCAGGCACGTGTGGGTTTCTGTTCACACTCCTATGAGCACTCACTTCAAGGCGCCTGACCATTCGTACAAGCGTTTTACCTCCAGGCATGGTCTCATTTTCTCCTCACGACAGCACGTGAGGTCGGGAAAAGTACCCCTGTTTTGCAGATAAAGTCCTTAAAGCTCAGAGAGCTTATGTTGCCCCAAGTTCTGCGGCCAGATTGGAATGAGGGTAGTTACTGACTCCAGGCCGGGCTCACTGCGAAGCTGGGCTGTGCGGAGGTGTTCACTGCATGGCCTCCCGCCTTTTCCGCACAGAAAGCTGACTGGTCCCAGGCATCTCAGGCCCTCATCCCGTCCCCACGCCTTTTCCGCACAGAAAGCTGACTGGTCCCAGGCATCTCAGGCCCTCATCCCGTCCCCACAACTAGCTTGTGAGGAAAGTGATATTTTATCCCCATTTTACAGATGAAGAGATGGAGGCTCTGAGAGTTGAAGGACGTTACCTAAGGAGTGTCAGTGACAGTGGGACAACAGCAGGCTAGGACAGAGCTCAGGCCCAGAGGAGAGGACGGTGGGGACACTGGTGGGCCAAGGCATGAGAGAGAAGCCCTGGAAAAGGGGGTGGGCCACATGTGGCTTCGGGGGGGACGGGGGGCTGCTCCCTCTGGGCACAGGCTCCCAGCAAGACACCTTTTTGAAACATTAAGGTGCAGAGAAAGGAGCCCAGGGCTGTGATGGAACCTGGCTGGTCACCCCCTTGCCATCTCGAGGGGCTGCGGTTGGCTCACTCCTCCTCCACCCTGCCTGTCACACCCTGGCACTCCCCTCAAGTGCCAGCCAAGCCCTCCTCAAGTGGCAGGGACTTGATTGACATGGCTGAGGGGGAGGGGAGGAGGGTGACTGCAGTGAGGACCCCTCCTTCCTGGCCTCTAGCTCTATTTTGATATTTGGTCTCCTCTCTCTGTCTCTTCCTGCTCTGTTCCCATCTCTCCGATTCTCTGGGCCTCCCATGGTCTCAGTCTCCCTTTTTTTCCCACAGAGCACTTGTCCTGGGGTCCCCTGGTACCCTGTGGAGATCGTGGTGGAGGATGTGGGATGACAAAGAGGAGAGACAATGGGCCAGAGTGTCTCAAGGCACTCTGAGGAGAGACAGAGGCGGAACGTGAGTATCAGTGATTTATTGGGTAGCCCCCACTCTGAACACCAGCAGCCCCACGCATGCATCCTCACCAGAAATAAATAAGGCGGCGTTCAATGAACCAGTCTGTCTTCTTCCTAAGGAGCTCTGGGGAGGGTCTGCCTCTGCCCACCTAGGGGCTGGGATCCCTTCAGCTCTTGAGGAAGGGTTGGGGAAGGCGGGGGATGCAGGCTGCAGGCCCCCCCTTTTCTGGCCCGGCCCTTGCAGCCTGTGAGCTTGGCACTGCATTCACAATCTGTGAGGTCTGTCCCAGAGAGACCTGTCCCCAGCAGACCCCAGCCCCTGGCCCCTACCCCAGGAGTCCCATCATGGGTTCCTTCTCCCCTCTCTAACTGTGCAGCCAGGGGGACCAGCACCTCCTCCTCTGCCAAGAGGACTGGTTGTGCAGAAAGGAAGCTTGTGTTAAGTACTTTTTCTTTTTCTCCCCCTTGGCTCAGGGGCTGAGGGGCTGGCCCCTGCCTGACACTGGTCAGCGGGTGGTCAGCTCCATGGTCTTCTTCCGCTCTTCCCGCTGCTCCTCCCAGTCCTCGTCAGGCTCATACGTGCCTTTGATGATGGCCACACGCTCACTCAGGCTCAGGGAGTTGGGGAAGAGCAGGTAGAAGTAGAGGATGGCAGCCAGGACCGCCCCCACGATGGGCCCTACCCAGAAAACCTGGTGGAGACAGGGTAGGAGTCAGGGCGCTGAGCCCCAGACCTTGAAGACCAGATGCCCCCCACCCCACAGAGGACAGACCCATGGACCCTGAGAGGAGATAGACATGCAGACTTCCAGACCTTCAGGGAGAAAGACTTCCTCCCACCTCGGGGACGGATATACTGACACACCACTCCCAGGGACAGAGACATGGACCACAGACACCCAGACCCTCAAAGAAGGCAAACAGATTCCCAGAGGGACAGGCCCCCTTCAACCACACCGGAAAGAGAAACAAATAAACCTTCAGAGGGGACACGTGGGTCCTCAGAGAGACAGATGAACACAGCACCTCTCCCCTCCACATAGGGATAGAAACAGGCCCTGGAGAGAGTGACCATGAGCTTTCAAAGGAGGGGCAGACAGACTGTCCGCAGGGACAGACCCACAGGAAGACTTCCCAACCCCCTCAACAGGGACAGATAAATAAAACATCAGAGAGGACCAGCACACAGACACCCAGAGGGACAGACACCAAATCCTCAAGGGAATTGACACGGAGCCCCTCTGCACCTCCAGGTTCAGTACAGAGCCTCTTCCCTAAGCGGACAGATACACATACTCCCTGTCCCCAGCGGTTCAGGCCATACAAAGCCACCTCTGCCCCTTTGGCTGAATCCCATCCCCTACTGTGTCCCTTTCTCTCTCAGCCACCACTCCCTGGCCCACCCCCAAGCTCTGAGCCCACAGAATCTAGAAGGTCTGGTGAGCTCTGAGCTGCCACTGCTGGGTCTCCAGGCCCTCATCTCCAGGGAGCCAGGGGAGGGGACAGACTCACCCAGTGAGCGGGGCTGAACCGATTCATGACCACTGCAGGGCCGAAGGAGCGGGCTGGGTTCATAGAGCAGCCGGTGAAGTAGATCTGGAGAGAGACAGGGTGGTGGAGAGAAAAGCAACATCCTGGTCCACTCCCACGGAAGCTGGACTCTCCCAAGGTTACACTGCAGTCCAGGGGCTCAGCCAGGTCTCAAACTCGGGCTGGCAACCTCTCCCTCCAAGGATCCCAGCTGCTCGGTTAACCATGGACCCTTAACTATGCCCTCCTCTCTTCTCTGCTCTGAGGTTGGGTTTGATTCCTGTCCCATCCCACCTCCTACTTACTCCCATCTTTCCTCGGCCCAGAGGTTTTGCGGGGATCAATTCTGGGGCCCAGTAAGGCCAGAGTCCAGGAGCCCTAAATCCAGTCCTTAAACTCTGCTGGACTCAACAATCTGAAGTGGGCGCCGCTCCGGGGCTCCATTATTTGCCTTGAGTGCCTGCCCCACCCTCACCCCAGCCCAATGTCAGTACTGCTCACTCCGACAAGGTGGCCCAGGGTGACAGACAGGCCAATGGACAGGGCTGGGGAGCCCACAGGGCTGGTGCGGCGGGAGTCAGTGGAGGCGAAGATGCAGAGTGCCAGCTGGAAGGTCAGAATCAGCTCCACCACCATGGCCTGGCCCTGTGTTGTGTTGTTGTTGAGCTGCAAGGGGATGGCGGGTTAGGATCCTGGCCACCTTCTGGCTGTATAGCCAGGGGCTCGGGGAGCAGGGCTTTTGGCCTCCAGGGACACTTAGAGCACCTTGGCACCTGGAAGCCAAGCCCTGTGGACATCACTCCAGCGAAGCCATTTGTTAAAGACACTATACATTTCACAGTTTGCACAGGCTTGAAGCTCAGGCCTGTGGCCAAAGGGCAGAGTGTCAGGGTAGCTTTTCCTAGACACGGTCCTATCAATGGCTCTGCCCAACCTCCAGCCCCCACAAGCTGGCATTTACCCTCCATCCTGCGGGCAGCTGCCCGGTTTGCCTGCCTCACACCCCATCCCGGCCTCCTGCCCGTGCCTGGCCCCATGCCAGTGCCAGCCTTAAACCCGTCTCTCCAGTGCGGCTGACTCACAGCTTGACAATGGCCAAGCAAATCCTCCTCTGTGTTTGATTAATGAACCCAGTTTGCATGGGGTTGGGGGCTGACTCTGGGGCTGCAGGAGGTGGGAGGGAGGCAGGGGTGCGGGGTTGAGGGGAGGAGCACAGGTTGGGGAAAGCGGGAACCAATACTCAACAGAGACTGCTCTGCACTGGCCCCACATTAGGGGGTTCCTATCTACGGTTTCTAAATGTGAGCCCCTTGACACCTGCTGTGGCAGACACGACCATCCCCATGGAGGGGCTGAGAACAATGAAGCACAGACAGGCCAGGGTCACCCAAAGCCGGGATGACAGCCCGCTTCTCTCTGGTGGTTCTACTCAACCGCTCCACTGAGGAGATGGGAGAGGTGAGGGGCCCAGGAGGAAGATGGAGCTCAAAGGTGAGACAGGAGGAGGCAGAAGTTTCCGGCAGGAGAGGAGGGGCAGCAGGCATTGAGAGAGACCAGGGTGGGCTAGCACGAGGGGAGGGGAAGAGGAGGTGGGCAGGAAGGGGGCACACATCAGCCTGGAGAGTTGCCCTCCTGGTCTTGGGAGGCTCTTGCCTTCCTGGTGAAGGGTGTGGGCTGGCCCACTCTGTGGCACCCCTTTTTTCCAGGTGGGGTAAGAGGCCTGGTCCTGAGCCCACCCCAGGGTCGTGGCTCCCACCCCCCCCAGGGCACTCACCGCGTTGACGGCCAGATTGCCCCGGGCATTGAGCGGTGCCACACCGTAGAGGATGCCGGCCCCGGCAATGGCGCCCACCAGCTGGGCCGCCACGTAGAAGAAAGCCCGGAGCAGCGAGATCTGGTTGCCCACCAAGAGGGCCAGGGTGATGGCGGGGTTGATGTGGCCGCCGCTCACGGGTCCCAGGGCCTGGGCCAGCGTGCCTATGGCCAGGCCAAACGCCAGCGCGATCTGCAGGATGGTGGGCAGCGCCGACGGCCACTTGAGGGCCGAGCCCAGGCCGAAGAAGACGAAGATGAGGGTGGCCAAGAACTCGGCGAACACGGCCTTGAGGAAGGCCACGGAGCACACCTCCTTCTTCATGGTTGTCGCGGGGGCCCGGCGGCAGCTGCCGCGGCGGGGGACGCCCGTTGGGTCGCAGGCGGCGGAGGAGATGGAGGAGGTGGAGGCGGCGGGGGCGGGGGCCTGGCTGCGGGGCGCCGCGCACTGTCCCGCGCCCACTCGGAGGCTGGCGGCCTGGCGCGGGCCCTGCTGAGGCGCACTATATAGGGGGCGGGCGGCCGGGCGCGGGGCGGGCGCGGGGGGGCAGGGGGCGGCTCCCACGCTCGGGGGCCAGCGCGGCGCGCGGGTTGGGAGGCTCCAGGCCGCTGCGGCCCCGCCGCTCCCCGTCGTCCAGCGCAACCCCGGCGCGACCCCCGCCCCCCGGCCGGGGCAGCCGCCTGCCCGTCCGGGCCACGTGACCCAGGCGGCGGTGTAGACCGGCCCAGCGTCCCGGGCCCTGCGCATGATGCGCCCAGGTTGGCTCCCGCGCTCTCCTCGGTGCCGTGCGCCCCGGACTCCCTGGGAGACGGGGCTCGGTCCCAGCGCTTCACTCGGACCTCGGGGCGTCTAGCTCCGCCGGCCTTGACTGCGTTCCGCGCGCGGCCTTCCCCTGTTCTTGTCTTCGGGCTTTTGGTCCAGCTCCTCCTTTTCCTCCTGCGACCGGAGCATCCTGACCCGCCTCATCCCCGGCTGGGTCGGAGTGATGCTCGTCCCGCAGGTCGGCGCCGCTCACCTCCCTTACGGCCGGCGGCGGGGGCGGGAGGCCGGGCTGGGTCCTGCAGGGCGGTCCGGCCGTCCGACGTGGGCCGCTCCCGGCCTGGGCCGGGCGAGCTTCTGGGCTTGGAAGGCTGGCATTTTGGGAAAAGTGGGCACCGTGCCAGCCTGCCCCGACGCTTCGCAATCCTCGACGCCCGGTAGCTGGGCAGTACCTGGACTAGGCAACGGACCCCCGGAGGCGTCCTCTTCCAGGCCGGGGTTCCCCTTGTCGACGGGACGGAAGGGGGGTGTGACGCGAGGCCTTGAGACTCTGGGAGTTGGAGTGGGGGAGCAGGGAGGGTAGAGACGCACCACTGACCTCCCAAGCACGGTCTTGGTGTCTCCCCTCTTCCTGCTAGAAGCCCCTCACCCTGGATCTAAGACTCGCCTTCTCTTCCTCCACCTCCCCTAAGTCTCCTTCAAACCCTCACTTGGTCTTGGTCTCTCTCCCCTCGAAATCTGTTTCTGTCAATCTTTGCAAAACCCTATTTCTCTTTTTGTCTCTGTCTTTGGTCTCTCACCCTCTCCCTCTGCCAGCTCTTCCTCTCGGTCTCTCTCCGAGAGGTCTCTTTCTCATTTCAGTCTCTCTGTTCTCCACCTCTCCATCTCTCTCTGTCTCACACCTTCTCATTTTCTGTTTTTCCTTCCTGCCTTTTGATGTCTTAGTCTCTCTGTCTCTCTCTATTCATTTCTCTCATCCTGCAGTTTCTGTCTCTTGGCTATTTTCAACTTTCCTCTGCCTCTTAATTTTTGTGCCTTTCTTTGTTTCTGTCTGTTTCTACCTCATTTTCCATGTCTCTCTCTCTTACATGTGGTATTTTTCAGTTTCCCCAAAGTCAAGTTCTTCTACTCCTGGTCTGGGTGACGCTTTCTTCCAGTTCCCATCCCCCTTCCCTCTGAGCTTGTAACCGCTTTGTGACCTGCTGCCTCCTCACATACCACCCCCTCCCTCTTCCCATCCACTCCAGGTGGGGCATGTGGCGAATGAGGCTGGGGGGCTCACCAGGGCTTAGAGGAGGGGGAGGACCCACCCCCAGGATCCCGGGAGAGGAGCTGCATTAAAGACTTCCATCCCCATGTGTGTTAGAGAAGCCCTTAGCACAGTGCCTGGCACAGAATAAGGCTCAGTAAGGTCTCCTTGCGTTGTGACTGTTAATTTTAAAAGTCCCTTGAGGGTTTAGTGTGGTGCTAAGCTTGGGGGAAGAGTCCAGCGGGAGGGTGCAGAGGAAGTAGAGAACAGGTGGCTCCCCTGTCAGTTTGTCAGGCAGGGCTGAGGGGAGGAGCCTGCAGGAATGCTAAGGACTTGGAGGAGCGGGCTCTGGGCTCTGTGGCAGCTAAGATGCCAAAGAAAACAAGGGCTAAAGAAACCCCGCTATTGTTCCTGCCCAGCTCTGGCATTTCCTGCTCTGGCAGCTCCTCCCCCAAGGCTCTCATCTTAAGGCCGGAGGTCAGTCTGTCCTTTCTTCCATGGGTCCCAGCGCTCTGTCCCCAGCCAATCATGCCAGTTGTATGCAGGATTTTCTTCTGGGCCTGGGGCTTGGGCTGGACAATGACCCCGATGACCCCAGAGGCCATTGGGGGCCATGCTCCTTTGCTGCTGAACTTGCCTCCAGTTCGCACCCTTCCACTTGCTTTCTCATCCTCTCTCCCCAGGCACTGTCTTCATGAGTCCACAGGTCTCAAACTCCAGCATCTCAGAATGAAAGCACTCACAGGTGCTCACAAGAGGCTGGGCTGCCAGGGGAAGCTCCGACCTGAAGATTTGAACTAATGAGGGACTGTAAAGGCCAAGACCTTGTTCTTGCCATTTTAGAGATTCCGAATATAATCCACAAAGTTAGAGATTATAATTGGCCTCCACTGTGTGATTTGATTCCAAGCTACCCATGAAGAAACCCAGACTCAGAGGTCACTTGCCTAGGGTCACACAGTGACCTGAGATGGGAACCACAGGTCGCCACACAGACTTGGTCACCAGGAGTGGGCCTGGTGAGGCCAAAGAAGGAGACTTCATCTGTCAAGGTGACTCACACGGGGCAGCTGATCCTGTTTCCTAGGCCTGTGTCTTAGGCCCTTCCATCTCTCTAACTACTAGAATCCCTCTGTCCCCAAGTCATCACAATAAACTCCTATTATGTCTTGGAATTCTCTTTGCCCAAGCACTCAGGCCCTGCCCTGCCAGCTCCAGAGGAATGCCCGGGATCTTTCTGAGCTGAGTGATGGGTCTCCCCATTTGTGGCAGGGGGAATTTGAATGTCTTAGGGAGAGCCCTTCCCCTCCTGTCCTGATATGGGGACTTCTGAGTTCCCTGGGAGAAGTTGAGGGCTGGGGTAGAAGTGATAGGGAGCTCCGCTTGTCTTCTGCTACCTCGGACTGTATTTCTATTCACCACTGCCAAGTTGTGGAAGAAACAGTACTTATTGGCAAATGAGCATTTATTGAGTGCTTATTATATGCAGAGCAGTTGAAGGAAGGTAGATAGGAGAATGCCATCCAAGAACTGGAAGCAGCCCTGTCCCCAAAGTGCTTACAGTCTAGCTGGGAGGCATTGTATATATACAACATCACAGCTTAAAGATACAAAACAACATTGAAGCACCATTTGCAGGTGCAAAGTCATTTGGCACGAAGTGGGAGTGTGGGACAGCTCAGAACCTTCTCTGTCCCCAGCTTGGGGACCTGGAGGTCTGTCCACCTGTCTCCATGCTGCCCTGCCTCTGTCTGGTTTGGTGTGTGTGATCTCTGTTCTCTGACTGACCGGGTGCTCTTAAAGGGCAGAAACAGCCCTCTCTACGCTGCTGCCCTCGCCAAGGCTCTCCGTCCACTGAAAGACAGTGGGTTGGGCTGGAAAGGCCCAGCCATGTGTTCTGGCTTCTGCCAGGGCCTCCCAAGAGCCCAGGATTTGTCTCAGTGGAAAAATCATGGGATTTTGTATAAAAACCTCTGAGTTCAAGTCTTGGCTCCTCTGTATACTACCTGTGAGACTTTAGACCAGTCCCTTAGCCTTGGTTTCTGAATCTGTAAAATGGGAAGAACAATATTTGCTCTGCCTTTCTCTCAGTGTTGGGAGATAATCACAGGGGATTATAAGGGGAAGCTTTGGAAATAGCAAAACGCTTCATGGCTGGGCGCCTTTGTCCTTCCCAACCTATCCGAAGTTTGAGGAAGATTAGATGAGCCCGTGCGTGCAAGGCACCCAGCACAGCAGCTGGTACACAAGAGATGCCAGGAACTGCCCATTTCCCTCCACCCCTGGAGTTCCATCACTTGGAATCCTTTTTTGACCTCTGACTCCAATCTGGGCAATAGAGGCTAGAAATGGTAGGGATTTCACATTTAGTTTTTGGGGAGATGCAATCCAAGAAGTGAAACAGACATAGAGAGAAATTCTTGGCTTCTTCTAGAGGAGTTTGTTGGGGTGAGGTGGGGTGCGGATGAGGTGCCTGAGACACATCCATGCTGGGCTCATGGCTCACTGCCTTGCTGCCTTTGAATCTCTAGAGCAAGGACACTCAGGTGCCAGGAGGACAGCTCTGGAGGTCACTTTGGTTTCTGACTCCACGCTTCTTCTGGTAGTGAGGCCAAGTGTCTGTCACTAGCCATTGGGGGTTTGGGAGAGTCCTCTCCATAGCACGTATGGCCCAGGGCAGCCTTTTTTGGACCTCAAAGAGAGCTTTGGTCAAGGAAGACAGGAAAGAGCATAGATGAGAGGGGACACAATTACAGAGATGTTCCTTATACACTGTCTTTCTTGGATGGGAGCAGAAGGGAGAAAGAGGCTAGAGACTTAGTGCCTGGTGCACAGTGGGTGCTTGGTGCAGTGTGAGATAGATACAGACAGAAGTCTTGAAGGCATGGGGGCCACAGAGAGCATGGGGCGGTGGGGGGTTCAAGGTATGACCCACATGTTACTTATACAGCAGGCTGGAGAGGGAAAGAGAGAATGGATGGGGCTGGGTGGTGGGAGGAAGGAGGTGGGAGAAAAGATAGGGCACACATTCAGGGTAAGGAGAGGTTAAGAGGTTGGGCCAGGATGGGGCCAGCCCCAAACCCATCTCCTTCTGCCTGGATCTTGCAGGCTCCCAGGACTCTCCTTTGCTTTGGCCATCAACGAAAGGAGGTAAGGGATGTTGAGCATCAAATTCCTTCTGCATCCTTCCCCCAGGAAACAGAAATAATGAAATGATTCTAGTAATGCGTGATAATGGTATTAGGAATTACAGTTTACACAGCATCTTTACATGCGTCATCTCACTTAATCCCAGTTAATCTCTTTTAAGAGCAGTCGTACTGGCCTAGAAATTTAGAAGCCTGGGTTCTAGACTCCGATCTGCCTCTGCCTGGAGAAGTCATTTCCCTTCTCTGGTCCTGAGAGCAGCAGGCTGCTCTATCGACAATGACTGTCCAGTGGTAGGAGCCAGCAGCAGGGGTCACGGGCTGGGGAGAGGCAGACAGAGAAGGAACAGAGATTCCTGGGGTGGAGGAGCTGCTGCCCGAGGACTGGGGAGAGTGAGATGGGTGATGGAGGGGTGTTGCCTGGTGCCCGTGGTTGCATGCCTGAGCGCCTTGCCCAGCCAGCCATAAGTGTATGCTGGGCAAGAGGGCTCACTTGTGAAACTGAGCGTCTCCTTTCAAGAAGTGTCTAAGTGCAAATCTCCCCCTCTCTCAAGACAAAGGCCCGGGTCCCACAAAGGGCTTTTGTTTTCTCTGCCAAAGTGGGAGGCTAATCTCTGGGTCTGGGGCATCCCTGGAGACAGGGGTCCCGGGCACACACAGCGTACACACACGTGAAGGCGTGCACACTCATATGCCTGCTTCCTCTTTGGAGAGGTTTTCCCTCACCACAGAAAGGAAATCTTTGGCCACCAAAAATTTCCTTTTTCCAGAGGCCATTTCTAGGGCAGCTGTTCTCTGGTTGACACCTCTCTACCTCCAGCAATGAGTCTTGGCAAGCCTTGGGGCCCAGTGCTGCAGGTGGGGGCAATTTTCCAGGAGGAGCCAGATTGCGGCTGGAAATCAAGGCCCTCCCTTCAGCCCTCTCAAAGTGGCCTCCTTCCTTTCCCCTTCTCCTGAGGATGGCTGGTACCCACACTCATCCACTGCAGGAGAAGTGGATTTATTGCAGGTTAGGGAGGAAGGGGTGCAAGGGGAATGAGAAGTTGCCAGCCGTGCACACTTGCACCAACGTAGGCAAACCTGTTCACACTCAGGGGCATGCACAACCCTGCATGTGAGGACAAAGGAGAACTCAGGGATGAACACACTTGCACACTAGTAAAACCAGTTGCACCATTCCCAGAACCCCCAAGGCAGGGGTCTGTACACTCTCCACTCAGTACCTGGGTGCAGGCTCTCCAGAGTTCCCTCTTACCACCCCCCTGCCTGCCTCCCCAGCTCAGTCCCCTGAGTTCCCAGCTCCCTGCAAAAGGCTGGAGGAGCCACCACTGGCTGCTCACAGCCTCAGGGCAGGGGACCTGCCAGGCTCAGGGCTCCCTCCGGCAGCCTCCTCCCCGCCTGCTCACAGCACTGGCCTCGGCGCACACGTCCAGGAAGCAGCTACTCTGCGCTGGGGGGCCAACTTCAGACCTGGGGGAGAGGAGGGATGGGGTGGGCCCTTCTGCCTCGGGCTTCACAAGCATCCGTCGGGGCCGTAGAGGCCGCTGGCGGCCCTCAGGCCTTGGTGCCCCGTGGCAGGCCCTGCGGCGAGTGCAGCTCCACCGACTGCCGCCGTCGCACCTCGCGCTCCTCCCAGTCGGTGTCCGGCTCCAGGCCCTTCAGCACTGCCAGGCGCTCCGACAGGCTCTTGGCTGGCGGAAACAGCACGTAGTTGTAGAGGAGGGAGCCCAGGATGGCGCCCACCAGGGGTCCGATCCAGAAGACCTGGGGGCGAGCGGAGAGGGTGGCTTGGCACCCGCGCCTGCACCGGCACGCGGAGCCCGCAGGCCCCGGCGGCACACTCTGCGGCCGCACCCCTCCTCCCCGCCATTAATCTAGTAAAATGCTTATTTATGTAATTAGCGACGACAACGCCAGCTGCTGGGGAAGCCTTGTCAGTGCGGGGTTAAGGGTGCGAATTCTGAAGCCACTGCCTGTGTGTGAATCCTGATTCCACCACTTAAGTGCTGTGTGCACTTCGACAAGTTACTTACCCTCTCTGTGCCTTTCACTCTAAGAATGTCTACCTCCTAGGGTGGTTGTGAAAACTGAGTTAATGTTTGCAAAGCACTCAGAATAAGGCTCATCACATACTAAGCACCAGATAAGTGCTAAATACTACCACTTACAGAGTTCTAAGTGCCAGACACTGCATTATCTGGGTTACACCAGTAACCTCACTTACTGTTCCCAAGAAGCCAGTGAGGTAAGCTATTGCCATCCTCATTCACAGATGTGGAAACTGAGTCTTTGGCATCAGATCTGAGGGGTGGAACCCAAGGCCCCCCAGGACCAGGAGGAGTGTGGAGGGTTTGGGGTACCGCCGCTGAGCCCCCATCCCATGCTATTCCAGCTCTTGTTCTCCCTCTAAAATGAGTTTCTAGGGAAGGGGAGGGCAGGAGGTTTCAGCCATTACCCAGTGGTCATCAAATTTGCCAGTGACGACAGCTGGAGCCAGGGAGCGGGCAGGATTCATAGAGCAGCCGGTGTAATGGATCTGCAGTGGGAGGAGGGCATCAAAGAGAGAAGGGAGATGAGGACAGGGCAGGAAGTCCTTGTCCCACACTGCAGTGCTTGACCTCAGCCTAAAGGGAACCCACGTGATGGAAAATTAACTTCACGTTTTATTTACAGATGGGCTGGAGTGATATCTGTCCCTCTGGGGTATCTGGGAGTCAAACCTCTGGGGTGTTTGTTCCTCTTGAGAGTTCTGTGTATGTGTCCCTCTTGGGGTCTCTGTGTCTGTCTCTGGAGTGGTCTGTGTGTCTGTTCCTCCAGGGAGGCTGGAATCCATGGCCATGACCTACCCCAAGGAGGTGGCCCAGGGCCACGGAGAAGCCTATGGAGAGAGCAGGGGTGCCCGGGTTCTCTCCGCGGCGCTCATCAGTGGAGGCAAAGATGCAGAGCACCAGCTGCAGTGTCAGGAAGAGCTCCACAGTCACCGCCTGGCCAGCCGTCGTGCTGTTGCTGAGCTGGGGACAGAGAAGAGGCAGGTAGGGGAACACTGAGCCCACTCTCCTCTCTGGCTCCATCTTCCTGTCCACCTGCAGTCGAGGCACCAGGGGGCCTCTGGGCTGGGAGCCAGAACACCTGGGCTTGCCAGACACCTTAGCTGGAACAACTGATCCCTTCTTCCTGGGCCCTGGCCCAAAGGCAGCTTATGATCCCCCAGGATGCCAATGGTCCCCCCGCCAGAGGTAGCAAAACTGACTCCGTAGCCCATTAGATTGGGGCCTGAGGTTGGGAGCCTGCAGTATGAGAGGAAAAGAATGCTGAGATCCAGAATTTCTGTTTTCCGATGAACAAGAAGGGAAGAGGTTTCAACTGCCTCGGGAAGCTTTAGGCCAGTCAGCAGGAAGACCTTCCTCTCTCTCTAGATCATCAGACCCTGGTGCAATGAGAGGCCTGTGGTCTTTCTTCCTGAGGTCAAATGGCTCCCAGGGACAGGGTCGAGGGACGTGTGTCTGGGGGGACGGTCCTAGTGTGCCCCTTTCCGCTATGAGTCCAGCATCCACCTCTTTCCCTAACCCTTGTCTATTCCCTGCTGCCTTTCAGGCCTCAGGTTTGCTCTGTTGGTTTGCTCCCTGCACGTCCTATGGAGGTTGAGGTGAGGGCCCTGGAGCTGCGTCGGGCGATGCCTCCACACCCATGCAGGCTGCCCATGGTCTCAGCAGACCCTGCCTTGGGTAAGTAGAGAACTTGGGGCTGAGTAAAGAGGTGATTTCATAACTGGGCTGCGCCCAGCACTGGATTTCTCCTTGGGTTTTGTCACCCTGCACCCTACACCCTGCCTTCTGGGGCTGGGCACCGCACTGGGTGGAACAGTGACAGCTCTCAGCTCCCACGCTCTTTCTCCAGGCCCTGAACCCCCACCCCTGGGTCCGAGACATCAGGTCAGAACCCTTGGGTCTCTCTAGGGTCTAACCTCAATCCCTCCTGTTGTTGTCCAAGGCAGAGTCTCTAGAAGACAGTGAAAAGAGCTTTGGAAGCAGACACTTTGGAGGCCTCTGACTTGCCATGGGACTATTTAATTTGGCCTCAGTTTCTCCTTCTGTGAAATGGGATAAGAAAATGGATTCTGGAGGACTGTGGCAGGACTGGAAATGACTTATTGGTTCTGTGACTTGGATCAATTGACTGTTGAGCCTCAATTTGCCACTCACAATAGGGGGAACCACAGAATTTCCCTTACAGCGTTGTACCGATGATGAGATGACAGCTGGCCTGGCACAGGGCAGGTGCATGTCAATGATTAACTTCCTGGTGGCCAGGCTGGCTCTCAGTGTCCTCAAAGGACACTTGGGATTGTCTTGAGGGTCATCTGGCTCTCCTTAGCCTCAGGGCAAGTTGGTCCCACCACTGCCCCATTCCATCCAGGCAGGGTTCTCCCCAGGTCCTCAAGGTGGTAAGTGCTGAGAAGTGGCATGGAGGAGCCCTCCAAGACCTTTCTCTTCTGAGGGCCCCGGTCAGTTGTGAAATGATGGAGGAGGAGGACTGCATGCTTCCCATGGCCTCTCACTCCCAGTGCCCTGCTATTAGAGAAGGACTTCCTGGTCATGCTCTCAGGAAGTTCCTTTTTCAGTCTAACTAGACCTCTTCTTGCTGCAAACAACTCATTTTGTTCTCAGAGGAAATGAGCCCACTCCTCTGCTTGCCCACCTAGCCTTTCCTTGGCCCCTGGCCCCCAGCCTTGTCATATTTTCCTCTTTAAAGAACAGAGGCTGGGTGTGGTGGCTCATGCCTGTAATTCCAGCACTTTGGGAGGCTGAGGCAGGTGGATCACTTGAGATTAGGAGTTCAAAACCAGCCTTACCAACATGGTGAGTCCTGTCTCTACTAAAAATACAAAAATTAGCTGGGATTACAGGTGTGTAATCCCAGGCATGTAATCCCAGCTACTCGGGAGGCTGAGGCAAGAGAATGGCTTGAGGTGGAGGTTGCAGTGAGCTGAGATTGTACCATTGTACTCCAGCCTGGGCAACAGAGTGAGACTCCATCTCAAAAACAAAACAAAACAAAACAATACAAAACAAAACAAAACAAAACAGAGAAGTTCCCTAATTGGAATACCTCTTTCCCACAAATGAGGAAGGGCCACTTGTGCAGAGAAGGGGGTGGCCACAGAGATTGTGCAGGACTCGTCAAAGACATCGGGACTCTTGTCCAGTGGCCCAGGGATGGAAAAGGCTGGGAACTACTGGAGACTGAGGAACAAAAGAGGCACTTGCTGTCCTGGCTTAGGATGGGGGTACAGAGTGAGAGGTGATCTGTTGGGGGCACAGGTCATTCCTCCACACTCATGTCCCTTGGATTCACAGGGCCCACACAGACCTGAGAGGAGAAGTGGGTGGGACATGGGGGAAGGGACTGTGGCACCACCCTCAGCTCCCAAAGGGCCCACGGGGCCCAGTTAGCGCCTGTATCATGTAATCAGCAGCCAGCTTATGGGCTCCGGGAACCTCCTCAGGGTTTGGAGAAGTGAGTACGCCCATTGCTGCTTGCAGGGCTGTTGTGTGTCCGTGCCTGGCCCGTAAGGAGCACCTGCCATGGGGCCTGCAAACCCTCAAAGCAGAAGAAATGCTGGGCCCCTCTTCTCTCTTGAGAACCCTGTGATGATCACTCCAAGGCTCCCCGCAGTTTGGAAGGCATGTCTGCTTGGGACATCAACCCCTGCTGAGGTATAGCCCTGTCCTCACTGTAATGTAGGCGTTGAGTCCAACAGAAACCTGGATGAGGCTCTTCCTGCACGACGGTCAGGGTGGAAGAAGCCAGCAGTCTGTCTGCATCCTGCCTTTGCTCTGCTATCATTGCTCCTTTCATCCTGACCCTCCTATGGTGGCTGTGTTCCCAGCTCCAGCCTCTCTCTCTCTCTCTCTCTCTCTGCCTCTGTCTCCATCTCTCTCCCCACCTCACCCAGAGCCTATCCCTCCCATCTCATCCCTTACAAGGGATTCCCCAGGACCTGCCCCTTGTGGATGGCAAAGTTGTGGCTACTCACAGCATTGACAGCCAGGTCCCCGCGGATGTCTGCCGGCGTGATCTCATGGAGCAGAGCGGCTCCGGCCACAGCCCCCAGCAGCTGGGCAGCCACGTAGAAGGCGGCTCGGAGAAAGGAGACGTGGCAGCCCACCAGGCAGGCCACAGTCACGGCGGGGTTGATGTGGGCCCCGCTTATGTGGCCCAGAGCCTGTACCAGGGTGCCAATACCCAAGCCAAACGCCATGGCAATCTGTAGCACAGAGGGCAGGGCCTGTGGCCAGTTGAGGGCCGAGCCGAGGCCAAAGAAGACGAAGAGGAGTGTGGCCAGGAACTCTGCGAACACAGCCCTGGAGAAGGCTATGGAGCGGAGCTCCCACATGCTGCAGAGCCTGCGTGGCTGGCCCAGCCGTCTCAGGGCCAGGGGGCTCCGGGCACTCTCTCTCGCTCTCTCTCGCTCTCTCTCTCAAGGCCTCTGGGGAGGCTGGGTTGTGGTCATTTATAGGGTCCTTCCATCCTGGATCTGGGCACGTGGCGGGGAGGTGGAGTCGTTGAGGCCAATGCCTCTTCTCCTCCATGGCGGCCTCTGCCCCCATGCCCCATCCCAGCCCACCCACATGCCTATCACCCTATCTTGGCCTTCACAGCTGACTGATGTTCCCCATTTAATGAGCTCCAGATAAGGACTGACGTCCCTGGTTTTCCGTGTTTGTTCCCTTGGTTACCCCAGGGCTGCTGCCCCAGGGCATCTCCCAGCCCCCACAGGGTCTTGTGAATGGGAACCTCTGGTGGGGATTGTGCCCGGCGCCCCTCTCTCTGACTCAAACTGTTGACCAAGTCAGGGGCAACACCTCACACAAAACTAAGAGAGTACATGAGTGCTGCCCCTTCTGGTAACTGGGAAGTTCTTCTGTCAGATCTCCAATTATTCCTGCTTCACAGGGATGGAAAACAACTGGTTGGCTTGTGACAAATTTCCAAGGCATAAAGGTTTGTGTCTTCTGTGCTTGCATTCTTGCAGCTAATCACCCATAATTCTGTGGGGCAGTGAGCTGTGCAGGCTCGGGGCGGCTGTGATGCCGATAAGCAGCTCTCTGGCCTTGGTGCCCACTCAGCTCAGCATCTGGGCAGTGCTGCCTCCTGCTATCAATGCTGCTGTGGCCATTGGGGTCCTGGAGGCATTCAAGTCTAGAAGTTTCCCCAGCCCCACTCACTGGCCCTTCCCTAATCCCTCCAGCCTCGCTCCCTCTCCTGGGGATTCACAGCAGGGTCAGGCTCAGAGTGGGGGCAGAAGGACGGGTTTCTGCACCCTGCCCTAGCTCCTGTCCAGCAGGTCCCTGGGCAAGTGACAGTCCCAGGAACAGAAATCTGGGAGAGATTGGAGACTGGAGTGGAACGCTTTGTGTTGTGTCATGGGGATGTGGGGTGGGCAGGAGGGGTGAGTATAGGCCCGGGGAGGGGAGTGACTTATCTAGGATGCTCCAGCAGGGCAGTGGCTGAGCCGGGACTGGGGCCTGGTCTGGAGCTTTCTGCCACACCCCACACTACCGAGCCACATTCTGTGCCTCAGTTTCCTTGTCTGGACAATGGGAGTGTGGATGCCTACCCCATAAAGTTGTTTTGAGAATGCAGTGAGATAATGAACGGGAAAATATTTTGCAACTGAGAATGTATCATACACATACATATGAGGACTCATGACTCCTGCTATTATGAAGGAGGAGGAAGAGAAAGGGGAAGAGGAAGGGGAGGAAGAAAGAATAAAAATTACCCATACAGAAGGGATGCTCCAAAAGAGCAGGGATTCCTGTGGGGTTTGTTCTGCAGTGTATTTCCAGTGCCTAACACCTGGCCTGACACATAGACACCTGGCGCCCTGGCACTCTTCCCTCAGCCATCCCTCCCAACTTCAGGCATTCTGGGTCCTCCGGGAGAAGATCGACAGAGAGGGGGACTCCAACCCCTGTCATATAAAGGGCATCTGGGACCCACCTCCAGACTCTGCACATAGGAAGAGACAAGGATTCCGAGGGGTCTGGCTTGGGTGTGCCTCTGCCCCCACCCAGGGAACATGCCTTCCCCACTGCTGGAGTGCAGTGGCTCAGCTCACTGCAACTTCCACCTCCCAGGTTCAAGCAATTCTCTCGCCTCAGCTTCCTGAGTAGCTGGGATTACAGGCACATGCCACCGTGCCCAGCTAATTTTTGTATTTTTTTTAGTAGAGATGGGGTTTCACCATATTGGCCAGGCTGGTCTCGAACTCATGACCTTGTGATCCACCCGCCTCGACCTCCCAAAGTGCTGGGATTACAGGCGTGAGCCACCGCGCCTGGCCTACTCCTTTCTTTTGTGGCTTCATGTATCACTTCTCCTGACTTTCGGATATACTGTCCACCCCAACTGGCCAGGTTCAGGACTGAGTCTCAGGGGTTCCTGGAAAAACTTCTCCTTGGGCCTCATGTGAACTGAAACTGTGACAGCGGCTTCTAAATCCACACCCAACCATTTAGTTGCTGTGTGCTCTCAGATGGGCCACACCCTTTCTGGTCTCTCCTTTGGTCAAGGTATTCACGATCTTGACAGAGTGGCCTACTGACCCTTGATTCTGGGAAGAACCACTCCTAACCCAGTCGGGTAAAAATCTCTTGCTTCCCAATACACCAGGATAGGTGTGACAGCTTCTCCTTGGAGCCCACAAAGCCCCAACCCGAATTTGCGTATGTTTGTGGTGTGTGTGTTGTGTGGTTGTTCAGTTACACAATCATACATTTAGAAGCTAATGGGATCTTAGAGATCATCTTGCTTGTGGATTCCAGTTTCCATGATGAGAACATGAATTCCAGAGAGAGTGTGACCTGCCGCACAGCTTACAATAGTAGTCAGGACTCACATTCTGATCTGGCCCCTAGTCTGGGAGGAGGGGAAGGGGCCAACGATGACCTGGCTTGTGCCTGTGTTTGCATTTGACTTTCCCTTCATGCCAGGGAGGAAGAAGGTGTTCTCATCAAAGCTGGTGGGGCTTGGCTGTGCTTCTGGCTGGCAGCTCTGCTCACCTGCAGGGATGGCTGCATTTTTTTCTACAATGGCCACTATGCTATGTCTTAGGAAGTCTATGCATCTATCATGCACTATTAATTAGAACATGACAAAAATTGCTGATGAATTCACAGCAATGTGAATGTACTTAATGCCACTGAACTGTGCACTTAAAAATGGTTAAGATGAGGGCCAGGCATGGTGGCTCACACCTGTAATCCCAGCACTTTGGGAGGCTGAGGTGAGCGGATCACCTGAGGTCGGAAGTTTGAGACCAGCCTGACCAACATGGAGAAACCCCATCTCTACTAAAAATACAAAATTACCCGGGTGTGGTGGCGCATGCCTATAATCCCAGCTACTCGGGAGGCTGAGGCAAGAGAATCGCTTGAACCCAGGAGGTGGAGGTTGCAGTGAGCCGAGATCGTACCACTGCACTCCAGCCTGGGCAACAAGAGCGAAAATCCGTCTCAAAAAAAAAAAAAAAAAAAAAAAAGATTAAGATGGTAAATTTTATGTTATGCGTATTTTATAGGCTGGGCTTGGTGGCTCATGCCTGTAATCCCAGCACTTTGAGAGGCCAAGGTGGGCGGATCACTTGAGTCCTGGAGTTTGAGACCAGTCTGGCAACATGGTGAAACCCTATCTTTACAAAAAATACTCACAAAAAATTAGCTAGGCATAGTGGTGTGCACCTGTAGTCCCAGCTGATGTGGGAGGATTGCTTGAGACTGGGAGGCAGAAGTTGCAGTGAGCTGAGATTACACTACTGCACTCCAGCCTGGGTGAAAGGGCGAGACACTGTATCACAGACACACGCACAAAAAAGATATTTTAGATTTATTTAGATATCAGTCTTTGAAGTCAAAATTGCTCTTTTTCATACATAAAAGGAAATTATAGGCAACACAAATTGGCTAAAATAGTTCCCAGATTTCTTCACAATCACAGTCCAATTTTCCTGAAACCGTCTTCGACTCAGAGCCTTGATTTTCTGCATGGTATCACCTTTTGTGCCATCAGGAGTGTTGGCAATGTGCCATTCTTTAAAAGATTGTTCACTATTGTTTCCACCATTTATTTTCAAGCCTCAGCTACTCATTCTGCAAGCTTTATTGCCGGTGTTTTCTTGCTTCACGTGTGACTAGCAATCATTTTGCCCTTTTCTCGGTAATAAAACAACACAACAGTTCCATTTACTTATGGGGCTCTCCCTTTCTTAGGTCTCATAAAACACTTGGCTGCTGTTTTGCAAGAAAATATGAAATTGTGGTCATTCTTCAATGATAACTGCTTCACTAATATCAAATTCTTGCTACACTCTTCTGTTTGCCCGCCTTTCTGCATACACAATAACTGTGTTTAAATGCTAAACCACAGTGTAACCTTTTTGAAGACATTTTAAACAGCAATTAAGCTGAAGGCACGGAACTCACCTGACCAAGTTTAGGTATGCGCAGGCAATGACGGCCACTCCCAGCTGCCACACGAGCGGAAGAGCTCTTGTGATGAGAAACGAGATACACCTTAGAAATGGTGAAACATGGCAGTTGCAAGATTAAACCCATATGCGATGCCCATTCTGCCACGCACTGTTCTAGACCTTCTTGGATATATCGGCTCACTTAAATCCATCTTAGGAGCTAAATATTATCATTCTGTTTTTTAAAGATGAGGAAAATGAGGCAGAGAGAGGTTAAGTAACTTTCTTGAGATTTCACAGCTAGTAAAAGTGGGAAGGCAGAATGAGAACTCCAGTAGCCTGGCTTTGAGAGAACTTTTTTGATTGTGAAGGTGAATCCCTAACTGAAATAATCAAGATGGGAACGAGTTGGGAAAGAGTGCTTGAGGTCTTTGAATAATAAAGACACGGATTAGGGTTGTGTTTGCTGCTGGCTTGAAAGAGGAGGCGGGCGCGGTGGAAAAGAGGAGGTGGAAGGAGGGTGTCTGGGAGTTGGGCCGGGTGGAGCCGTGGCTGTGGCCGCGGCCGGTGAGGACGCCCCCTGCTGGAGCGCTGTGATGGGATTCGGAGCAGCGCTGTCTGACAGTTGACATGAGATGTGTTTCCTGCTCTGAGCTGAGTCACAAATGCCCTCTACTCTCCCCGAAAGGTCGGTAAAAGTGGGTCACACAGCAGGCCTGTGAGTCTGGTGCTTTGGGGACTGAGGGAGAAGGGAGCGGGTAGATCCACAGTCGGGGCGAAGCGGGACGGAGTGAAGAGAGCAGCCCCCAGGGCCGTGGCGGGCAGGAGAGGAGGGTGGGAGTCGTGTCCCGGGCCCCAGCCAGCCTCTGAAGGATGGAGCGCGTTGGATCCTTGCAGCTCTGAGACACAGCGTGAGCCATCTATTTCTGTGTAGGGTTTCCAGATAAAATACAGGACATCCAGGTAAATTTGAATTCCAGATAAAAAACAAATGATTTTGTTAGTATAAGCATATTCCAAGCAACATTTGGGACATACATACTAATACTAAAAACATATTCTTTTACTGGAGGTCTGCAGACATCTGGGTTACAAACTAGATCTTTACAAGGACTTTTGGGGATGAGTTCTATGAGACCTATTTTACAAAGGAGGAAACTGAGGGACAGAGATTAGACAAGTTGCCCCATAATCACAAGGCTAGTAAGTGACAGAAACAAGCTATGAATATAGAAATTCGAGCCTTCTCCTGATGATAGGCTGACTTCCTCCTCCAAACCCTACCTCAAAGGCCAGGTGGTCATGACGGTTGAGGCCCAGGTGGAGGCAGGGAAGGCCACAGGTCCAGGCTCCTGGGGAGACACAAAGACAACTTCCTGCCATTTCCCTCCTGCCCATGGGGTGAGGCCGAGGGATGAAGAAGATGGGATCTTGCTAACCTCCTGTGGCTCCCCATTGCCCTTGAGAAAGGCCAGACCTTGAACTTGGCGTGTCCTCCTTCTAGCCCTTTCATCTCTGAGCCTGATACCTATTGTTTCTTCTTTTGGAACCTGTGTCACCAACATTTCTCATGGCTAACTCTTCCTCAAACTCTAGGCCAGTGGCTTTCAGAGCTTTTTGATTCAGACCTGCAGTAAGAAATACATTTAATATCCTAACTAATAAACATGATCTCTCAGACAGATAGATAGATAGATAACTGAAACTAACATTTCACAAAACAGTATTTCCTAAGTGTGACGTTGTAAATTCCTCTCTATTTCACTAACAAGTAATTCAGGTCACAACTACTAAGTTGATTTTATGACCCACGAATGGGTTGCCACTCACAGTTTGAAAGACACTGGTGGAGGTTCTGGCTGAAAAATTGCTTTTTCATTGGGAGAGGCTTCCTGTAGGCCCATAACACACAGCCCCGGGAGCATCTGCCCGGGGTTTGCCTTGCTTTTTGTGTTGCTCACAGATGTGATTCTCTGTTCAGCATCAGGCTTCTCCTCTGGACTGTGAACTCGTAGAGGGCAGGGTCCATTTCTGGATTTGCTCACCATGGCACCGCAGTGCCTAGCACAGGCCCTGGCCTTTTAGAAGTGCTCAGTACATGTTTGTTGAATGAATCAATGAGCAAACAGCCCTTATACCACCCTAAGCCCACTTGCGCCCTGCCCCACACCTGCTGTGTTGCAGCCACGTGGTGGTCCTCAGGGACCTGGTTCAGGGGAGAGGTTGATTCTTGGAGCTTGGATGGAGACAGGGAGCATGTGCATGTGTGCATTGGTGGAATGAGAAGGGGCCAGGAACAAGTCTGCCCACATTTGACAAAGATTAGATGTGGGGGGCTAGGGTCAGGGAAACCTTTCTAATAATACTGCTTTGTGAAATAGTGAGTTCCTACCTGCTTGGAGGGTCCAAGCAGGCTGAGCAAAATGCCAGAAAAGCTTGGCAAGGGTTTGTGCACCAGGGGAAGGGTTGAATAAGCTGACTAATGGGGTCCTGTCAGCTCTGCTGTGTGGGGGAGTACAGGCTGAAGGCTAATAAAGCTTCCTTATAGGAGGCAGCTGGGAGCCATTGTGAGCCCTAGCAGGAGGGGAGAGCAGCTGGGAGAAGGAGTCGCAGGAGGGCATATCTCCTGATACTGCTCCTCCTCTGACCTTTGAATTCCTCCCAGTCCCTGGCTTCCTCCCCCATTACATCTGGAGGGGGCTGTCTGGGCTGCAGACCCCAGAGCCAATGGTGCCTCGGTAGCCCCCCAGCTCCCTGGGCTTCCATGCACACTGTAGGACTCCTCCTGTTGGGGCTGGGGGGCAGTGGAGAAGCTCTTACAGCTGGTCCTGGAGAGCTGGTGTCTGTTTCAGCCTTATAGGGAGAGACAGGAGCTGTGACTGCCAGGGCCAGGCCGCACCAGGGTCATTACCAGAGAAGGGGGTGGAAATTAGTGATGCCCCAGGACCTTGCTCACAAGGGTCACCCAAACCTGTTTGACTCCCTGCTCAGAGGAGCTGCGGCTGAACCGCCCTGGCTCTCCAGTGCCTGCTTCCAGCATTCGTGGACTCAAGTGACTGGGTGACCTGCAGGACCTGGCTCAGCACCTGCCCAGGGCCCCGCTCTCTCCCGCCCTGCCTCACACCCCCTCCTGCCACTCCCTAGCCTCAGCCTCTGACAGCCCTGTGCCTGTCCTTAAAGCCTGCCCTGCCCTTCCTTTGCCACAGCTCTGAGTCAGGCTCACCCTTTTCTCTCAACGATGTGAGAAGTGGTTACAAACCCCATCACGTGAATTAGGGATAGGGAGGCTCAAGGAGGTTAAGCTGCCCACCATGTCCCGTGGCCCTGCCCTGCAGCCCCGTATTCCACCTCCATCGTAGCATGGGTCACACCACCCCGGATGATTTGCTGAAGCTCCAAGGACGAGAGCCAGATTGAATTCGCCTTTGTTATCCCAACATTTCACACATGATTGGCATGGAGTAGACACTCCAAAAAATGTAGAATGAACAAAAGTTTTGTCCAAGATCCAACAGCTAGGAAGCAGCCCAACTATAATTCCAACCCAGATCTTCCTGTATCTCAACCCAGCCCCACACCCTTCGCCCTCCTCCAGGAAGCCTTCTCTGACTTACTCAGTCAAGGCAGCTTCCCCTTCCCCCAACCCCCTCAGAATCCTGGGCATTTGGATGTGTTCCTATCCCCCTCTCCCCTGCACTCTCTGAAGGCATAAACTTGGGATAGGGTCTCAGCTTGGCTCTGATCCTGCTGCTTCCCCAGAACCAGGAGGAGCTCTGTGAGTGTGGGATGCCCAGGCTGAGGGTGGAGAGCTCAGGAAGGAGGGCCTCACCCAAATCAATGGTGTCTTCCTGCCTGGGATCACCCACCCTGCCTCATCGCCCCTGCTCATCGGGCCAGGGGCCAGGCTTCCACCTGGGACTGGGCTTGCCAGCTTCTCACAAGGGCCGGCCCAAGCCTTGGTATTCTCTGGGGTGGGTCCAGGTGGGGCATCTAATCCTCTGCTCATTTTGCTGCAATTCAGTATCAGCTTCCAATTTGCACGCTCTGCTGCTATCCTTCCTTCCTCCTCTGGCCGCACCATGTATTGTCCACGGCTCTTCTGAGGGCCCCTTGGGTACCCTTGGACTGACCTCATCCCAGGCCTTCTTAGGGCTGAGCGTTGGCCTTGGGATGGAGGGACCACTGTCCCCACAGCGGGAGCAAGGTCTGCATTAGCAGCAGCCAGGGGGTGGATTCAGGTTCCACCGTCTAGGCTGCCTGGCTGTGGAATCCACAGCCACCCAGGCTCTCAGAGCTTCCGTATAAACATACATAAAATTACCTGCACATGGCGGGTGTTAAAAGAATAAGTTGAGGCTTCCCCAAGGGCTGAGGGCCCCATAGCTCTGGGAAGTCCTTGGCCATGTCTAACCATGCATCTCTGGCTACAAAGTCGGCCCATTCTCCTCTGGTTCTACTTGATGGATGTCTGTTTTCTTGAGATTTTAGCACACTTGAGGCAGTTCATTGTATTTATTTATTCATGCAACAAATATTTATCGAGCACCAGCCATGTGCTGAGCACCAGCCATGTGCCATTCACTGTTCTAAACTTGACATATGTCAGGAATTGAAACTGACAAAGATCCCGGGCCTGGTGGGGCTTACAGTACAAAGGAGTTTATTCGGCCTATGGAGCAGTTTACTAGATGATGGCCCATCTCAGCTTGTTCTCCTCCACTTTAAACAAACTGCAGAAAAAGAGATGAAAAGAAATTGTAAATATTGAAAAATAACAGTATGTACTCTCAGATGTCATCTTTGCCACACTGCTTGAATTTAAGTAATGCAATTAGAAGTATGGGCTGTTGCTTAAAAAGTTAAACACAGAGTTAACATATGATCCCACAATTCCACTCCTAGAATCTAAATCAGGTGTTCAAACTGTAACTTGTACACACATGTTCATAGCAGCATTATTCACAATAGCCAACAGGTAGAAACAATTTAAATGTCCATCAATATATAAACAAATTATGCTATAGCCACACAGTGGAATATTATTCATTCATAAAAAGGAAATACTGATGCTTACTACAGCACTAATGAACCTGAAAAACATTTTATGAGGTTTTTTTTTTTTTTTTTTTTTGAGATGGAGTTTCGCTCTTGTTGCCCAGGCTGGAGTGCAATGGCATGATCAGGGCAGGGGTCACCACTCTTTGCCCTTATTTTCTAGAGCTGCACCAGCCCAGAGCACATGCTCAATAACCGTTTCCTATAACCAAACCCTCTGTCTCACCTGTCACATTGTTCCCGAAATTGCTACTCTTTCAAAAATCCTATCCTGATGGACTAATGGACAAGCATTTCTTCATCCCAAGGTGACACCACTGGCCTCGCCCCTCAATCCACTTTACATCTCACTGTGCAGAGACCTGCCACCTGCCTTGAAGACAGTGAAAATGGGTCAGATGCTGGATTGATGGGCCGTTCGTCCTTGGCCGTTCAGTTATCTGCCCCAGGCATGTCTAAATATCCAACCAAGGCCCCTGGGTGTCTTGATACCAAGTTCCAAATTCTCAGCAGACTCATTGCATGCCACCCCTGCCCACCTCATCACCCTAGGGAACTTCTGGCTACTTCATTCCTCCAGAGGTGACCTCTTGGGTCCCCTGCACACCCTCATACTGCTCAGAATACTGCATGGAGACTGTCCCAGCTGCAACATCCCTGCCTGGGACACCCTCATTCCATAGAGCTCTGGCCTCTTCATCCGCATCCATCCATGAGTTCCCTTCTCCAATACGCAATCTTTTTTTTTTTTTTTTTTGAGACAGAGTCTCACTCTGTTACCCAGGCTGGAGTGCAGTGATGTGATCTCAGCTCACCGCAACGTCTGCCTCCTGGGTTCAAGTGATTCTCCTGCCTCAGCCTCCTGAGTAGCTGGGATTATAGGCGCATGCCACCAGGCCCAGCTAATTTTTGTATTTTTAGTAGAGATGGGGTTTCGCCATGTTGGCCAAGCGGGTCTCGAACTCCTGACCTTAGGTGATCTGCCTGCCTCGGCTTCCCATAATGCTGGGATTACAAGTGTGAGCCACCGCGCCTGGCCGAGAAGCTCTCCTTGACCAAGTCCTTCCTCACTAAGCTTTCTCCCTCCCTGTTCTCAGCTCTAGTCAGATTCTGACTTATTCTGGGTGTGGTTCTGGCTCCCCATCAGAGGGTTTAATGTCCTCAAGCAGATTTCACCCTATCCTAGGATCATGGACAGAAATGGAAACAGGGCTAGAAAGCACAGAACTCTTGGGGGTGCACAGAGGGGAGTGAGGCCCTGGAGGCTGAGCTCTGGGCAGCCAGGACTGCAGGAGGAGGAGACCCAGGGGGCCAGGTCTCAGTCCTGTAGAGCCCCCCACCGAGGTTCTCTCCCTGGACTGGTGGGAGCTTCATGGAGCTGTAGGGAGTGTTCTACTGCCTCTGGGCAGTAGACTGCCCCACTGTGAGTGGTCAAGTGTTCTACTGACTCAAATTCCATCAGCAGTTTCCCAATAGTCTCCCGGAGCAACATGAGATAGCCCTGGGTCCCCTAGGACTCCAGCAATGGGCTGGGCAGGGGGCCTGCTGGGGTGAAGGGCATAGGATGGGGTTGGGGTTCCAGCTCAGGAGAGGGATTTCACACCCCACAACTCTGCAGTCAATTTCAAGGAGAGCTGGGTGACCCTAGACCTTTGACTTATCAGAGCTGGAAGGAAAGTTAGTCTTTTCAGTGGTTCCTGGGCCCAGGGCCCAGGACTGCACAATAGTTTAAGTGTTCTCAAACTATTTGCTATATTTCACTGGGTACACTAGGCTCTGAATACTTCCCCGATAGGAGGCTGCAGTCAAGTAACCCAGCCAGAAAGAGCCTCTGCTTCTGCTTTTGACTGGAATTCTGTCCACCCAGGGTGGCACTGCTTGCTCTCTGCTGCAGATCTGAGTCTGCTCTATGAGTCTTTCTTCCGGTTAATAAGAAATGGGGAAACAAATTAATCTTCACTCTGCTCAGAAACATTTTTCTTTCTTTCTTTCTTTCTTTTTTTTTTGAGAAATCTCAGCTCACGGCAACCTGTGCCTCCCAGGTTAAAATGATTCTCCTGCCTCAGTCTCCTGAGTAGCTGGGATTACAGGCATGCGCCACCATGCCTAGATAAGTTTTGTATTTTTAGTAGAGACAGGGTTTCTCCATGTTGGCCAGGCTGGTCTTGAACTCCTGACCTCACAATCTGCTCATCTCGGCCTCCCAAAGTGCTGGGATTACAGGTGTGAGCCACTGCGCCTGGCCTAGAAACATTTTTCAAAGCATGACATCCACGGCAGCAGTGGAGGTGGGGATAGATAAAAGACGGTGTCTCTTCTGGTGAAAAGGTAGGAAATGATCCACCCCAACGCTGCAGGGGATGTACCTGAGGTCCAGAGAGGGAAAGAGGTTTTTCCCAAGGTTGCACAGCAAACCATGGATACATATCAGATGTGAGCACAAGTCCCTGACTCCTGGACCAGAGCACTTTCTACCAGGCCACCTGCCTTCCCCACTCTCCCGGGAACCACAGAGACCCTCACACATGTGATTTACTCCATTTTCCATTTAGAGGTTCCTATTCCTCATGACAGCAGTCTTTCAATACCTCCTCACCTTCTCTCTCCAGAGTCTTTGACCAACCTGTTTGTTCAAGAGTAAGTGCCAAAAGAGTCCATACTATATGATTCCATTTGTATAAAGTACAAAACCAGAAGAAATTGATCTATGCTGTTACAAGCCAGGACAGTGGTCACCCTTAGAGACAGTGGCACCTGGAGGGGGAAGGAGAGTTTGGATGTTGGCCATGCTCTGTTTCTGGACCAGGTTCTGGTTACACAGGTGTGTTCAGCGGGTGGAAATGCATCAGGTTGCACACTAATGACATGTGCATTTTAAACTATGTTTGTATACTTCAATTAAAATGTTAAAAAAGTTAAATTTAAATGATCAATAAATACTCATCTTGAATGATGGAAGATAGCACCTTGGGCCTGTTTCTAAGCAATGTATTGACTATCGGACAGAATTACACCGCCATCAGCCATCCACAGCGCTGTGGAGGCCCTCCCTCCCCACTGCTGCAGCTTGGCCAGTCAGCCAAAGTCCCCAGCACAGGGAGGTGGAAAATTCTGCATCTTGCAATACCCAAGCTTCATCAGGACCTGTAATCTCTGGCCCAGTCACACATAGCCTCCTGGGATTTGAGCCACAGTTGCAGTGGGTAAGGACCCTGAGGGGAATGTCCAACCTGGTGAACAGGGAGAGGGTCTGCACTGGTGGTAAGGCGGGCAGGAGACAGCAGATATTAAATGCCCTCCTGGGGAAAGGACAGCTGCAACCCAGGGCCTGGTGGGCCTTGGAGCTGTGAGCTGACTCAGGTGGACACAATAACATCTTTCAGACAGTTTCAGACTGGCCCAATTCTTGGGTGAAGAATGCAGCTGAGTGTATGAACGTGTATTGGTACAAGTATGTGCCTGTGAACATGCCTTTGTTCTAGCTGTTCCTTCTGCCTGGAACACTTTATTCAACTGCCTGAAACCCTCCAGCCCTTGTCTCTACCTGGTCAAATCCTAGGCATGCTTCAAGGCTCAGTTCAAATGTGTGATGTGGCCTGAGGCCTGACACCTTCTTGCCTCCCAGGCAGAATGAATCCTTTACTCCTTCTCTGGACCCACCATATGACCTAGCACTCATCCCACCAATCAAAATAGTGGGGTGTGCTGCCTCCAGTTCTGGACTGTGCCCTCCCTGAGGACAGGGGCCATGACACTCTAGCTCTCTTGTCAGGATTGCTTAAGGGAATATATAAGTGCATATATCTCTGGGAGCATATATTAGAATCAATTAGGACTATCCTTCTAAACAAAGAAAATCATTAGCAGATTAATTAAGAGTCCTGTTCAGAGTGCTAATTCAAAGGCTAAAAATCTTTTAGCTTAAGCAGGATCCAGTGTTTGATAAAACTGTCATTGGGTTACCGTATTGATTGAGGCTGAGCCTTAGCTGTGGAATGCCTGAGTGTGCAATTCACACATAATTCCTCAAGTGATTTGGGCACATTTTTCTCTTATTGACGAGCATTATAATGACTATAATAAACCAAAGAAACCTCCAGTGAAACAACATATGACTATGCTTGTCAATAAAGGTGTAACCATTAATTTAATGAATGCATTTCCCAAGTGCTTCTTTGTTAAGGATGTTTGCCTAGGTTCTGACTAGAATAGAAATGGTGTGAATGACGCAACAGCATTCATTGAGTTATCCACTCATTCATTCATTTACCAAATCCTCAGCCCCACCATCGTCCTAGGCTCCATGCCAGGGGCCATGGGAAACACTTTCTTTCTTTTTTCTTTTTCAGTTTTTTTTTTTTTGAAATGGAGTTTCGCTCTTGTCGCTCAGGCTGTCCCCCAGGGTGGAGTGCAATGGTGCGATCTTGGCTCACTGCAACCTCCGCCTCCCAGGTTCAGGTGATTCTCTTGCCTCAGCCTCCTGAGTAGCTGGGAGTACAGGTATGCACCACCATGCCCGGCTAATTTTGTATTTTTAGTAAAGATGGGGTTTCGCCATGTTGGCCAGGCTTGTCTCGAACCCCTGACCTCAGGTGATCCGCCCACTTCAGTCTCCCAAAGTGCTGGAGTTATAGGCGTGAGCCACCGTGCCTGGCCTGGGGAATACTTTCAAGTGAACAAGACCCCTGCCCTCAACAAGCTTACCTTCCAATAAGATTGGAGATCCCAGCAGCCTCATTTGAATACAAGACACTGTAAGAGGAGTACTAAAGAAATGTCCAGAGGAAGGCATATTCCGAATGGTGAGCCTGGGGAAAGTTCCCTAGAGGACATAGCATTTGGGTTGGAATGACTTGAATATGCAGGATTTTGTTAATAGCAACATATTTTTTCCCTTCTGTGAAAGTAATTCATGCTTTAGAATGGCCAAAGCAATCTTGAAAAAGCCGAATGAAGTTGTAGTAATCACACTTTTTGATTTTAAAACTTTTGTTTATAGCAGGGTCCTGGGGTCACACCTGGTTCTGCCACTTTCCAAATACATGAATTTATTTTTATTTTTAATTTATTTATTTTTTTGAGACAGGGTCTTGCTATGTTGCTCAGGCTGGTCTCAAGCTCCTGGGCTCAAGAGCTCCTCCCACCTCAGCCTCCTAAGTAGCTGAGATTAGAGGTGTGCACAACCGCACTGGCTCCTGATTTTAAAACTTACTACAAAGCTACATTCGTACCCTGTATCAAGACTGTGTGTAACTGGCATAAAGATAGATATCGTAGATCAATGGAATAGAATTGATAGTCTAGAAATAAACCCATATATTTAGGGGCAATTGATTTTCAACAAAGGTGCCAGGGCAATGGGAAAAAAGAGAAATAGTAGTCTTTTCAACAAATGATCCTGGGAAACTGCATATCTACAGGCAAAAGAGTGAATCTGGACCCCTAAACAAAAATTAACTAAAAATGATCAAAGACCTAAATGTAAGAGGTAAAACTTAAAACTCTCTGAAAACACAGCCAACCTTGGTGGCTCATGCCTGTAATCCCTACACTTTGGGAGGCTGAGGCAGGAGGATCACTTGAGGCCAGGAGTTCAGGACCAACCTGGGCAACATAGTGAGATGCCATCTCTACAAAAATTAAATAAATAAAAATAATAAAACTCTTAGAAAACATAGAGGTAAGTCTCTTTGACCTTTAATTAGGCAAATTAGGCAATTCAGACATCCAAAGTACAAGTTAAAAAAGATAAATTGGACTTCGTCAAAATTTAAAACTTTTATGCTTCAGAGGACACTATCAACAAAATGAAAAAACAACTGATAGAGTGTGAGACAATATTAGCAAATCATATATCTGATAAAGATCTAGTTTCCAAAATATCTAAGGAACTCACACAACTCAACAATAAAAAGGCAACTCAATTTAAAAATGGGCAAAGGATGTGAATAGATATTATTCCAAAATATAGATACAAATGGCTAATAATAATAAGCATATAAACAGATGCTCAACATCATTAGTTACTAGGAAAATGCAAATAAGAACCACGATAGGATACTACTTCACACCCACTATCATGGCGGTAATAAAAACAGACACTAACAGATGTTGACAGGGATGTGAAGAAATCACAACCCTCATGTATTGCTGGTGGGGATGTAAAATTGTGCAGCTGCTGTGGAAAACGATGTGGTATTTTCTCAAAAAGCTAAATATAGAATTGCTGTATTGCACTTCCACTACTAGGGTACCCCAAAGAACTGAAAACAGATGCTCAAGCAGATCACTGTATGCCAGTTTTCATAGCAGCATTATTCACAGTGGCCAAAAGGGAGAAACAACTCAAGCGTCCACCAACAGAGGAATGGGTAAACACAGTGTGGTAGGTCCATACGATGGAATATTATTTAGCTTTAAGAAGGAAGGAAATTCTGACACATGTTATAACATAGATGAACCTTGAAGACATTATGCTAAGTGAAAGAAGCCAATCACAAAAGGCCACATATTTCAGCCGGGCGCGGTGGCTCGCGCCTGTAATCCCAGCACTTTGGGAGGCCGAGGCGGGTGGATACGAGGTCAGGAGATCGAGACCACGGTGAAACCCCGTCTCTACTAAAAATACAAAAAAAATTAGCCGGAAGGCTGAGGCAGGAGAATGGCGTGAACCCCGGGGGGGCGGAGCTTGCAGTGAGCCGAGATTGCGCCACTGCACTCCAGCCTGGGCGACAGAGCAAGACTCCATCTTAAAAAAAAAAAAAAAGCCACATATTTCATGATTCCATTTATATGAAATATCCTGAGTAGGCAAATACACGGAGATAGTAAGTAGAGTTGTGGTTGCAGGGGCCAGGGAGAGGAATAACAGGAAATAATTGCTAATGGGTGTGGGGTTTGTTTTGGAGGTGATAAAAATGTTCTGGAATTAGGTAGTGGTGATGGTTGCACAATTTCGTGAATATACTAAAGACCACTGAATTACACTTTAAAAGGGTACATTTGTGGTCGGGCACGGTGGCTCACGCCTATAATCCCAACACTGGGAGACTGAGGCGGGCGGATCACCTGAGGTCAGGAGTTCGAGACCAGCCTGGCCAACGTGGTGAAACCTTGTCCCTACCAAAAATACAAAAATTAGCCCGGTGTGGTGACACATGCCTGTAAATCCCAGCTACTCGGGAGGCTGAGGCAGGAGAATCACTTGAACCCAGAAGGCGGAGCTTGCAGTGAGCCAAGATCGTGCCACTGCACTCCAGCCTGGGTGACAAGAGTGAGACTCAGTCTCAAAAAAAAAAAAAAAAAAAAAGGAGTACATTTTACATTATATGAATTTTGTCCCAGTGCGATGGTTTGTATATTTGACCCTTCCAAATCTTGTGCTGAAATTTGATCCCCTCTGGCCTGAAGAAAAGATACTAAAAAGAAAAAAAATTTTTTTTTGAAGAAATTTGATCTTCAATGTTGGAGGTGAGGCCTAATGGGAGATGTTTGAGTCAGGGTGGCAGATCCCACATGAGTGGCTCTCTCTCCTCTCAGCTGCCCTCTCCCCGTGTGATCTCTAGACACACCAGCTCCTGTTTGCCTTCCCCCGTGAATGGAAGCAGGCTGAGGCCCTCACCAGAAGTAGATGCTGGCGCCATGATTCTTGTACAGCCTGTAGAATCATGAGCCAAATTAACCTCCTTTCTTTATAAATTACCCAGCCTCAGGTATTCCTTTATAGCAACACAAAATGGACTAAGACATTCAATTAAAAAGTAATTCATGGTTATCATGGTAAATTTGGAAACAAATATTTTTAAAAAGAACAGAAATTAGCTGGGTGCGGTAGCTCACACCTGTAATCGCAGCACTTTGGGAGGCTGAGGCAGCTGGATCGCTTGAGCTCAGGAGTTCAAGACCATCCTGGGCAACATGGTGAAAGCCCTGTCTCTACCAAAAATAAAAATAAAAAAATAAAAAAAAAAAAATTAGCCAGGCATGGTGGTGTAGGTCTGTTATCCCAGCTACTCAGGAGGCTGAGGCTGGAGGATCACTTGAGCTCGGGGGGCAGAGGTTGCAGGGAGTCAAGATTATGCCACTGTACTCCAGCCTGGGTGACAGAGCAGGACCCTGTTTCAAAAAAAAAAAAAAAAAAAAAGAATCTGGGCAAGACACAGTCCTTGCCCTTGCCCTTGCCCTTGCCCTTGCCCTTGCCCTTGCCAAGGTAGGAGGAGGTGATTTATAATAAATCTGTCTGTCCAAAAGTGAAGTTGCCTGCCTAGTAAATAATAGTTACCATGTGTTAAATACTTTCTATGTGTCATGTGTTAGGTGCTTTAGGTAGATTACCTATTGCATCCCCCGAACAGTCCTAGGAGGTAGTTACCAGTGTTATTACTCCCTTATACAGGTTAGCAACTTACCCAGGTTTCTAGATTTGGAAATGGTGGAGATTCTGACCCCAGGAGAAAAGACCTTCAAGCTCACACTACTAAGCTGCCAGCCTCCAAAGTGCACGTGATGACTGCCTTTGCCAGCACTGCCATGAGGCACTTGCATACCTCCTCCACATCACTGAGTTGGGGGCCAGACACTGGGCTGGGCGATGGGGACACAGTGGTGACTAAGGCAGGGCCCGCCCTCAGGTCATGCACAGAACTGAGGTGGGAAATATACATGGATGTTGTTCTTTTCATCGCACAAAAGAGAAAACTGACACTTTGAGAGGTCGAGAGGCATTTCTGAATTTTACACGCGATGAAGCATGCAAAAGCTTAGCACAGTGCCTGACATGTAGTAAAGCTTGATAAATGTCAGCTGTTGTTATTATTTCCAAAGTCACACAGCTAGTCTGTACAAAGCTGTGGCTCAAATCCAGCTCTTCTGGTTCAAAACTCAATGTTCCTTCAAGAGAAGTGCCTGGCAAGGAAGAGCCTGGCTATGCAGAGGTGGGTTCGGGTTGTGTGGTTCCTGAAGCTTATACAACCTGAGGCGAGCTCTTTAAGAAAAATAAAAATTATAAAATATACAAAAATATGTGGCCATGTGAATGCATGGCTAGGGCCTATTCCAAAGTCCTAGAGGAGCCCAAGCAAGCCGGGCCCTGAAGCTTAAGCTTTCTTACCTCCGTAGCAAGACCACTTCTGCTACCACATGTGGAAGATTTGCTACCTGTGTGGTGGGCTGGCTGGCTGGCCACTGAGGTCCCTTTGGAGACTGAGATTTTGTGATTCTGTGTCCTATAGTCTATGCAGGAGCACTACACTCAGAAGCAGGCTAGGCGGCTCCTGCTCTGGCCCAGTGCTTTAGAGGGCTCTGCCATATCACGTATATCCACAGCAGAGACATCTGAAGGACCAGTGACCCTCAGGACACAGCACTGCCTGGACCCAAACATCCACTCTCATGACCAACACCAGTCAGGCCCCAGGGAAATGCTTCTTCACACCTCTTACCTCGTGTTCTCGAAGCCAAAAGCTCTGGAACCCTAATGCTGGGAAGGTTTGTAGGTTGTAGGACTGCCACGTGGGAGGCAACACTGCTTTCAGGGCAGGGCACAGGAAGGATTCAGGATTAGCTCATCCAAGCTTTCTTCTCAGATCCAGTGAATGTAATAGACTCCTACCTAACAAAGTATCCTTTCCCGGAAATGCCGAATGTCCCTATTCTTGTATCTCTTCCTGTTCCAATTCATGGTCCTGGACATACACATGAGTTAGTGCAGTATTCACAAAACCTGCATGTGGCATTTGAGGAATGTTTTGTAAGAATGATTCTCATAACTCTTATATTTTTGCACCTTTATAGGTCTAGACGTAACATGTAGCAGCATGGTACCAGTTCTTTCCATCACTCTACAGCAGCAGTGCTCAAAGTATGGTCTGAGGATTCCTGAGAGTTGTTGAGCTCTTCTAAGGAGTCTGTGGGAGTCAAAATCATTTTCCTAATACAGGTTGTGCAGCCCTAACCTGAGAATCCAAAATCTGAAATGCTCCAAATTCTGAAGCTGTTTGAGACTCAACATGACCCTACAAGTAGAAAATTCCACACAGGACCTCATGTGACAGGTCATAGTCACAATCCAGACAAAACTGTTTCATGCTCAAAATTATCAAAAATATTTTATAAAATTACCTTTGGGCCATGTATATTAGGTGTATAGGAAGCCTAAGTGAATTCTGTGTTTAGACTTGGGTCCCACCCCAAGATATCTCATGATATATATGCAAATATTCAAAGAAAACATCTGAAAACCAAAACATTTCTGGTCCCAAGCATTTTGGATAAGGGATACTTAACCTGTAATGCTAAGATATCATTTGCCCTTTTCAGGCTAATTGTCTCACGAGTGTACAGTGGAATTTTCCAGAAGCTACTCAGTGTGTGATGTCATCATCACTCTGATGACTAATGGGATGTGTGCTTGTGTGTTGGGTTTTAAAAGTTATCAGTTTTAATTTCTAATTTGGCAAAAATTGATAGTTATAATTTATATAAACAAAAGGGGTCCTCAAAAGGGATCTTTGGGGTCCTCAATAACTTTTAAGAGTATAAAGGAGTTCCAACCTCAAAAAGCTTGAGACTTGCTTGATACTGCTTTAAGAAATTTTCATGATGTACAGGATAGCACTTTATATGATGAAAGAAAAACATTTTTGTAATTTTGTTGACAGTGACAATTTAACATACACCATCCCATTATTTAGTTTGTACGTGGCATATAAAATCCATGGTTTAGTTTTGTATCCAAGTATTGCTTTGAGAATTATATTGATAATTTCCAGCCTTAGCAGAGTGTAATTCACAATTTCTCCACAGTGAAATTGATAAAAAACTAAAAACTATAATGACTCAAGAAAAGTTATCTAATTCAGTATGACTGTCAACAGAACAAAAATTATATAAAATTGTGATTGTAACTGCATAATTGGTGGCTTTGCTATGACAAAGGCAAGAAAAATAAATTTTGTTGAATAAACATGTAAAAATGTATGAAGTATGTCTATATTTATTACTCAACCAAACATAGCCCGTCCATCATGTGCAATAATAAGCAAATTTAGTCTTCTGATGTTTTGTCAATTTTCAGCTATATAAAAACCATAGCTTTATACATTTTTAAGTTTTGTCATTATGAAAGTATGTTGTCAAAGTAGACAGTCAGGACATATTTTATTTAACACTTTATTAGTCCAGTGGATCATTTTTCAATATTTAGGCACACGGTATGGCAACTTTCCTGGGTCCTACGAAAGTTAAGGTGTGCCTAGTACTATGGATTAGGTCATTTCTCCCAGAAGTGGGCAAGAGTTTCCAGAATGTTCAGGTCCTGGATCAACCACTTCTTACTCTAGCTGGTATTTCTGCCACTGAGAGAGAGAAAGAGGAAGGTGTGAATCCACACTGATTAGCTTGAATCATGGTGCTTGCTGCCTTTTCTGTAGCTCTGGAATTCCCATCTGTATACATGGAACCTCTTGAGTGTGCAGCGTAAGGTAAACATTTGGCATACGCAGAGGCCCAGACAGGGAGACCACACTGGGACCACGCCTCCTATCCAACAGTGTCCCCACATGGATTGCAAGGGTGAATGTGAAGTCCTGGGTGAGAAGGAAGAGCAAAGCATGTCACTTGGGCAGGATCGTCCTTCAGGGTGGCTGACCCAACACCTTCCAGAAGGCTGAAGTCTCGGGTTGTAACTGGCTCCGGGATGCTCCAAGCCTGAGGCACCCTGTGGCTTGGCAGGTGCGGCCAACAAAGCTTGGCTTGCTCAGTCATGGTTTCTCAGCACAGGCTGCCTGTCAGGCCAGGAAATCTGGTCCTTCTCCCTCCCACCATTCATCCCCCCGCCCCAGCTCCCCTGCCCAAGAAAGCCTGTCAGAAGGCTTTGCCCAGACCTCAGCTCTCTTTCTAGAGGCTGCTCAGGCGAAGAGCGAGGTAGAGAGCTGTGGGCAGAGGAAGCCCGGTGGCCTGCGCCTCATCTGCGCGGTGGAGCTTGACCTCCCTGTCTATGTCGTATGCTTTTCTCTCCCAGCACTGAAGGAAGGATGGAAAACTGAGGGAAATGTGACCTGTCAACTTCTGCTCTCCCCTCTGCCCAACCAGGAAGTATGGGACACACATCAGTTGAGGGTTACAAGGACAGAAAAAGCCATGGCCATGGGTCCTCCTTTTCCTCCTCTTCCTCTCCTGTTCCCACTAATAAGCAGCTCACACTGGGTGCTGCACAGGGTTGGAAAGGTGATGCCATTCCCCACTCTGCAGGCATCTCATGGCAGGATACTTTGAGGATATAGGCGCCTGCCAGTCTTCCCCCCTGGTGAAATCAGAAATATTTGGAAACTCAGCCGGGCAAGGTGGCTCACACCTCTAATCCCAGCACTTTGGGAGGCTGAGGCGGGTAGATCACGAGGTCAGGAGATCGAGACCATCCTGGTTAACACGGTGAAACCCCCGTCTCTACTAAAAATACAAAAAAAAATTAGCCGGGCGTGATGGCGGGCGCCTGTAGTCCCAGCTACTCTGTAGGCTGAGGCAGCAGAATCACTTGAACCCAGAAGGCGGAGCTTGCAGTGAGCCGAGATCGCGCCACTGCACTCCAGCCTGGGTGACAGAGCAAGACTCCGTCTCAGAAAAAAAGAAAAAAAAAAAAGAGAAATATTTGGAAACTCACTGGACAAGGCAAGAGGGCCAAGGTGGAATAGTGGAGACAAAGGTAGAATGCGGGTGGGTGTAGGGCAGATGGGTTGCATGAGGCCCAGCCTGGAGACTCCTGGGTGGTGGAGATGCTAGGGTGTGGTGGGGTGAGGCCAGAGGCTGAGGCCACGCCCTGTTGTGAATTCAGTTCTCGTGAGCACCTACTATGACCTTATTCCCTGCAAAAATGCCCCGTTCCTCACAGCACTTAGAATTTTTTCAACCAATATATATGCATTGACAATTTACCATGTACTTGGCTCAAAGCTGGCCACCAGAGTCTCAGAGATAAATATAATTCCAAGACACTTGCAATAAAGTGAGAGTCACGTGTGCACGCAGATATGAGCTGATTAACACTGGAATAAGTCATTTAACTTCTAAAGAACTTGAGTTTTCTCATCTATAAACTAAGGGAGTTTGACTATTTGTAACGTATCCTATTTCCAAAAGATTTTGAAATAGCTTCCAAAAACACACATTTATAATAAGTTTGTTAAACTAGAATTAGAAAACTAAACAGCAAGTGGAAGAAGGGAAACTAATGGAAGGGGGGAGGAGACAAAAGTAAAAAGCTAATATGAGGTCAGGTTGGGTTGAGAAGTCAGATGCCAATCGCCCTGGCTACGTTGTCACTATAGTGGATCATCAGCTGTGATTTTTGAGCTTCTTGGCAGCCAAGGAGAAAAGAGAAACAGAGGGTTTATATGATTACCATCGTATGGCAAAATAAAACATCAGGTCTTCAGGAGAAAGTAAATCTTTCCTGGTAGTAAATACTGAAGATAATTTACTGTGTGGGCCCTTCCTTATATATTTAATGTAGATTACAATTCCTTTAGTGGTGGTTTTTCCAGGACAAAAAAAATGCAGGTTTTCATGTGGTCATTTCTTCTGCCAACCATCAAGAGACGCCAAGCGTGTAACATTAAAACGGAACTTGGCTGAAGGCATTTTTCCTGGGCAGCTAAGCTAAGGTGGTTCTAATGTGTAGTTTTTTGGTGACATGAACTGTTACCAGGATAGAACTCAGAATCCACAGAGGAATAGTTATATAAGTTATATAAGTAGTTTTTCTCACCATCCCTGAGTATTTGCAAATGTTTTCATTTTTGCCAAGGAGAAAGGTGAAAAAGTGATGTTTAATTTTAGTTTTATTTTGCATTTCTTGAATTATGAGTGGTATTAAACATCTTTCTACATGTTTATAGGCCACTGATATTTCTCTTTCTGTAAACTACTTGTATTGGCAAAAACTGCAATTACTTTTGCACCAACCTAATATATATTCTTTGACTTTTTTTTTTTTTTTTGAGATGGAGTCTTGCTCTGTCACTCAGGCAGGAGTGCAGTGGTGCGATCGCAATCTTGGCTCACTGCAATCTCTGCCTCCCAGGTTCAAGCGATTCTCCTGCCTCAGCCTCCCAAGTAGCTGGGATTACAGGTGCCCACTACCACGCCTGGCTAATTTTTGTATTTTTTTTCCCCAAGGCGGAGTCTTGCTCTGTTGCCCAGTCTGGAGTGCAGTGGTGTGATCTTGGCTCACTGCAACCTCCACTTCTGGGTTCAAGCAATTCTCCTGCCTCAGCCTCCTGAGTAGTTGGGATTACAGGTGTGTGCCACCACGCCCGGCTAATTTTTGTATTTTTAGTAGGGATGGGGTTTTACCATGTTGGCCATGCTGGTCTTGAATTCCTGGCCTCAAGTGATCTGCCTGCCTCAGCCTCCCAAAGTGCTGGGACTACAGATGTGAGCCACCGTGCCAGGCAGCTATTTTTTTAAAAAACTGCTCCAATGTCCTCTATAAAATGGAAATGGTAATAATAGCACTTACCTTATAGGGTTACTTACTGTGAGAATTAAATGAAATAATCCATATACTTAAAATAGTGTCTAGCACATAGTAAGTGATCATTAAGTATTAGCAATTAAAATAATTGTTTTTTTATATTCATTAATATGAGTTTCTTTGCAAATTAAGGAACTATCCCCATGTCATATTTTTCTCAGTTATTGGAAAAACATTTCTGTGGTGGTTTTCCATACAGAAGTTTAAAATTCTTTTATGTGGTTGAATGTATCAGTCTTCTCCTGTATGACTCTAGGTTTTCCATCCTGATTAGAAAAGCCTTCCCACTGTGCTATGTGGGTGATGGGTTTGATTGTACCCCAAATCTCAGCATCCTGCAATATACCCTTATAACAAACTTGCACATATACCCCCCAAATCTAAAATAAAAGTTGGAAAAAAATAAAGGCTTTCTTATTCCAAAATGTATCAATTTACCCATACTTCCTTATAGAATTTACATGGCTTTATGACACTTAAATCTTTGATCCAAATGGAATTGTTTTGGTTCCATTTTTATGATGCCTCTCCAACGATAATCCACGCATCCCAACACCATCGATTGAATATTCTATTTTCTCCATTGAGTTCAATGGACATGTTTGAATCTTTCACTAAAGTTATGGAGCCCCTTCCCTAGCTTAAGGTTCCTTTTGGCTGTGTCAGGATGGATGCTGACCCATTGGAAGAGACAGGCATGGATGTGGAGTAAGGGAAAGAGGTAGAGCAGGGAGCAGAGGCTCTAATCTCTGTACCATCAGCTTGATGAGTGATCTGAACACATCATTTCTGCTTTCTGGGCCTCCGTTTTTCTCTCTCTGTAGAATGAGGAGAGAAGACTAGTTGTTTTCTAAGGCCTCTTCCAGTTTGAATACTGTTTGATTCTAGAGATTGCACAGAGCAAGTGTGTGGGAGTGAGAGAGCAGGAACTGAAAATCGAGGCATCCATGGTATTTGTCAGTCTCTTCTTTGCCGGTCCTGCCCTCTCCCACCATCCACCACCCCTCACCCCCCAGCTCCCTTGTCCAAGGCCCAGGGGCCTGGGAACCAACCAGACCTTAGCCCTGGCAGGGGAGGGCAAGTCCCAAGAGAAGCTACTGATTGGGGGACAGCAGGCAGAGGACACAGCCCCCTGAAAAAGGCTGAGAAAGCCAGCCCTGTGCCAGCACCACTAGAGTCTAATCATCTCCAAGGCCCTAGACCCCATCCCAAGAGAGGAAGGGCTGGGTAGGACCAGAAAGCGCCACTCCGAAGGTGGGATGTGACTGTAGGAACACACACATGCACACACACACACACATGCACGCATACACACACACAGGCACGCATACACACACACGCGCGCGCACACACGCATACACACACATGCATGCACACATCATCCCAGGATGCATACACACAAAAGGGGGCAAAATTACTTAGGCTTTGCGGTGAGACAGACCTCCGTTCAAATCCCTGCTCCACCACTTAATCTGTACGATCTTGGCAAGGTATTTAAATTCCAGAGCGTCCTCGAGAATGAACTTCGCAGGATTTTTGTGACAACTCACTGGATCGTAACACAGTGCCTGGGACACAGTAGGAGGCCACTTTAGGAAACTCCATGTCCACTCCTGCTCCCTCTTTCTCTGTCCTAGATGCTTGAGTCTTTGATCAGGCCATAGCATGGTGCAATAGAAAGAGATCTTGGCCTTGGGGTCAGACCACCCTGCATTTGAATCCCACCCATGCAGCTTCATTAGCTCACATCCATAGAGCACTCAGCATGGCGCCGGGCCCACAGTGGGCACACAATAAGTGGTGTAAATACTACTGCTAGGTTCATCTTCAATGAGCCTAGGAGCTTACTGAGGCCAGCATCCAGCAGCATCCAGGCAGCACCAGGTAGGACAGGGTGTTCAGGCCTGGAGGGAAGAAGGCGTGAGTCTGAGGGATTCACTAACAAATAAAGGCTTAAGACGGTCACACAGTAATGATCCGATGGCCCCACTGGGAGTCTTGACACTGACTCATCCTCATGTTCAATTCAGTTCTAGGCAGCCTTCACAGAGCCATTTTCTGGCCTACACCCCTGTCATTCCCAGCCAGTCAATAAGCCACCATCAATAAGGCTGCCAGATAAAATCTAGGACACACAGGTACATTTGAATTTCAGATAAATATCGAATTTTTTTTTTGTATAAGTGTGTCCCAAATATTGCATAGGGCATACTTATGCTAGGAAATTCTTATCTGAAATTCAAATTTAACCGTGCGTCCTGTATTTTTATTTGCTAAAGATGGCACCCCTAGCCACTTGATCACCCACCACTTATAATAGTAACGACTTACATTTGTGAACACTTAAGCGACTATTACATCAGCTGGGTGCCGCCCTTTGCAGTCAAGGACATGTCCACTAGCTGGTACATCCCTCCTTTGAAGAGGTGGCACATGACTTTGTGGCGAGGTGACGTGCAGGCACTGCTGAGGAGGGCGGGGCGGCAGCGGGCTCACTGGGAGTGGATGGGAGCCCTTAGTCAGCAATACCATTATTATTACCTGCATTTAACAAGCAAAAAAACTGAAGTGCATTCATTTAACAAACATGTGCTAAGCCTGGTGCTTTTCAAGGCCTGAGAGGAGAGGTTAACTGATGTGCACAGTCCCCCAGCTGGTGGATGATGGCCAGCTGAACTCTGCAATCCTAGGGGGAGGCGGTCAAATGCTTCTCCGCCCTCTCCATCATGCCAGTGCTAGAGAATCCCCAGCAATACATTGCAGGTGTGTCTGAATCTTCTGTGTATGTGTTCGTCTCCCTCCCCAGCCGGCTCCACTCCTCTCACCTCACTCCAGGCTGGGAGCCCCAGTGGCTAGAGACAGTCTTATTAACCTTAGGATTCCACTGAGCTCAGAGTGGGTGCCCACTAATTACAGGGAGTTATTGACGGGGGTTCCCTCTTTACTAAGCCACTGCTTCCTTGGGACCAGGGGCATGACGCTGGTTACATACTTCCCACGACCCCGCTCTTCTTCCTTCAGGTCACAAATTCCGAGGGCCTCTGGCAGGAGTCAAGAAGGGAAGGGCAGATACTTGGGTGGGACAGAAGAGGAGAGGTTGAAGACAGGATTAAGGTGGTAAAATACAAAACGCATACCTACGCAAATAACATTGTTCTGGCATCAGCAGTGCTGGCATTTAGTGTGATGGGTGGGTCCCTAAAATTGAAGTTGATTGGGGAAGGGGTCAGGGCAGGGACAGAGTCAAGATACTCAGGGCAGTGCTGAATGAGTCTTAGAACACTAGCATGTAGGAGCAGCATTCCACAGCTGGCTCCTGCCCCTCACCCCACCCCAGCCCTTGGCCACTCCGCTCCAGCCACGCTGGCCACCCTGCCTGCGTGCTCCGTCAGGGCCTTTGCTCTTGCCGTTGACTGCTTGGAATGTTCTTCTCCCAGATGTCACTCAGTTGGCTCCCTTGCTCTTTCCCTTCTCAACAAGGCCAGCCCTGCCCATCCTGCTGAGTCCTGGAACTGCCCCATCTCTGCCCTCCTCACCACCTTGCCTAGCACTGCTTTCCCCTGTCCACAGCATGTCTAACTTCTAGAACTTTTTGTTATTTTGCTCGCTGACGTATCCTGACATTGCAGAATGGCACCTGGCATGGTGTGTGCTCAGTAAACATGTGTTGTGTTGAATTTGTTGAACTGAATCTGGAAGGACCTTGATCATCTAGTTATTTCTAACCAGGTGTGCTTTCCGAGTTTCTGGTGGAACTTGTCAAAACACCCCAACCAGAGTCCCTACCCCAGACCTCCCGAGTCAGCTTGAGGAGCTCCCCAAGGTTTCAAATCCCTTCTCTGGTGCAGTCTCCCCTCTTAGCAACTGGCTTGCCAAGGCTCCCAGAGGGCCCGCTCTGTCCGAGGTCACTGCGTAGTTGGGGGCTGAGCCAGCAATCCCACAGTTCTCTCCATTTGAAGCCCATTCCAGCTCTTCAGGCGGATTGGACGGCACCTCCGAGGCCAGTCCGGGGGACCCTCAGTCCAGAACACTCATTATCAGAGAGAGTGCCTGGCGCTATTGTTCTCTATTTAGTTTCCTCCCAGCCCAGTGCCTAGCACATAGCTGGAGCTCCGTGATTTGCTTTTATTGTTTTCTGTCTTATTCTTGGTGAGCAGATATGCCTGGGCCTCAGTCCAGTTGATCTTCATCTCACGTTCTCCAGTGAGCTGAGCAGGCACAGGGCTGGAGAAGTGAGGAACGGAAGGATGCCCCTGCCTTTCTCACTATGACCTGAGTTTCAAAGCAACGTCCTATGACAGCGAGAGAACTGGCTTGGGGCCAGTTGTCTATTGCTGTGTGGTCTGAGCCGGTCTCATAACCATTCTGTTTCCCAGCCTGTAAAATGTGGCTGGCACCCGGGGTGGACGTGAGGATCCCACCTGCTAAGGTATCGCTGGAGGCTCAGCATACAAACCCAAGGTTGCACTCTTGTTCAATGCCTCCTGCGGCACCCCCCCACCCAAGGACAAAGTTCATTTTCTTGGCCTGGAACCTGGAGTTCTTCCACCTTGGCCACAGTCCCTAGCCCCTTGCCTCATCTGCTGCCACTCCCCTCTACACACCCTTCACTCCGGCCACAGTTAGTCACCACCCTGAACAGGCCACACCGTATCACACCTCCACACCTTTACACAAACCGTTCCTTCTGCTGGGAATGTCCCCTCCCTTTGCTACCCAGAGAATCGCAGCATCGCCAGCCTCTGCAACACCTTCTTCCTGCTCTGTCTGTATCTGATGTGGAGGCCCGCAGCCTGGGTTACACCCCTGGCTCCATCACCTACCTGCTGAGTGACCTCAGGCAAAGTTCTCTACCCTCTCAGCCTCAGTTTCCTCGTCTGCAAAATGGAGAAGATAACAAGACCATCCTTCAGGGTGTTGTAAGGATGAACTGAGATCATGTGGAACCTGGCCCCTTCCTGGCACACACGAGGTGTAAATGATGACTGTTAGTACTATCCTTAGTGTTCCTATCAATACCTCACTCTGCCCAACTGCACGCAGGATCTCTGCCCTCTCAGGTGACCCAAGGACCACCCAGGCCAGCTGATTCTGGAGAAGCATGGAGATGGGGAGCTTTCCTGCAGTCAGCCCTTTCTCTCTCTCTTTCCCTCCCTCCCTTCCTTCCTTTTTTCCTTCTTTCCTCCCTCCTTCCTTCCTTTTCTTTCTCTCTTTCTTTTCTTTCTTTCTTTCTTTCTTTCTTTCTTTCTTTCTTTCTTTCTTTCTTTCTTTTCTCTTTGTCTCTCTCCCTCTTTCCCTCCTTCCTTCCTTTTTACCTTCCTTCCTTCCTTTTTTCCTTCCTTCTTTCCTCTCTCCCTCTTTCTTTCTTTCTTTCCTTTCTTCTTTCTTTCTTTTCCTTTCCTCTTTCTTTTTCTCTTTGTCTCTCTCTTTCTCCCTCCCTCCCTTCCTTCCTTCCTTCTCTCTCTCTTTCCCTGCACCCTGCCTACACCCCCGCCCCACAACTACAACAGGGTTTTGCTCTGTCACACAAGCTGGAGTGCAGTGGTAAGAACACAGCTCGCTGCAGCCCTGACCTCCTGGGCTTAAGCAATCCTCCTTCCTCAGCCTCCTGGGTAGCTGGAACCACAGGCACGTGCCACCATGCCCAGCTAATTGTATTTATTTAATTTTTTGTAGAGGCGGGGGTGGGGGTGAAGGGTCTCACTACGTTGCCCAGGCTGAACTCCTGGCCTTAAGCGATCCTCCCACCTTGGCCTCCCAGCATCAGTCAGCCCTTTCTGATTAATGAAACAATTAGGAGGAGAACCATAATGGCAATGGAAACAGAACTCACCAAGAACAGCTGTGTTCTTATGCAAAGGTCTGGGTCACAGCAGGTGAGGGGGGAGTCTGGGGAAGGGGAGAGACTGCAGCTGCAATAGGGGTTGCACCCCCCACATGCCAGGCTTGACAGTGCTCCATCCCTGAGGCGAAGTGCCAGGGACGGCCCTGCTCGCCTTCTGGCCTGGTCTTCCCATCTGTCAGGGCCTGCAGGAGGGCATCACCATCACCCTCTCTCTTCTCCACAGCAACCGCTAGAGGACAGTGGGCTGTGGGGTCAGGTCCCTGTCGCGCCCCTTTCTAGGTGTGTAACCTTGGACAAATTGCTCAACCGCCTGTGCTTCAGTTTCTTCCTCATCTCTAAAGTGGGAACAATAATAACGACTCCTGCTTCACTGAACTGATAGGAGGATTAAATTGCCATCATGTCTTTAAGACGCTGAGCACAATGCCTGGAAGAGAGTAAGCACTCAGGAAATGTTAGTTATTATTAATCATTTCCTTATTTGGGGGGTGGGGAAATAGAAGGAAAGAGAAGTGAAGTAACTTGACCAAAGCCATCCAGCTTGTAAGTGGTGGAGCCAGGATTCCACCCATGGGTTGTTTGCCTCCAAAGCCAGAGTTCTCTCAATTTTTCTATGTTGTCCCTTGTAATCACCCTTACTCCCTAAATTTAAGCTGGAAAAACAATTTTTTAAAAATACCCTAATTGGCTGGGTACAATGGCTCACAGCTGTAATCCCAGCACTTTGGGAGGCCAAGGTGGGCAGATCATGAGGTCAGGAGTTCGAGACCAGCCTGGGCAACATGGTGAAACCCTGTCTCTACTAAAAATACAAAAAGTTAGCCGGGTGTGGTGGCGGGTGCATGTAATCTCAGCTACTCGGGAGGCTGAGGCAGGAGAATTGCTTGAACCCAGGAGGCGGAGGTTGCAGTGAGCCGAGATTGCACCATTGCACTCCAGCCTGGATGACAGAGCAAGACTCCATCTCGAGAAAAAAGAAAAACAAAATACCCTAACTATAATGGCAATGTGTTGAAACATTTCAAATATATGTAAATCCATGAGTTCATGATAAAAATTAATGATCACTTTCAGAGATGCTAGGGAACTCACTGATTATTTTGAAAACTATAGGATTTTCAAGCCTCTAGATTTAGGGATGCAATCAAACTCCAGACTGTGGGAAATTCTACAGCAAAAATGACCTGGTTTCCTCAACAAATATATTGTAAGGGTGGAAAAAGAGAAAAAGTGGACCTATAATTTAAAAGAGACTTAAGGCCGGGCGCAGTGGCTCACACCTGTGATCCCAGCACTTTGGGAGCCTGAGGCAGGCAGATCACATGATGTCAGGAGTTTGAGACCAACCTGTTAAACATGGTGAAACCCCGTCTCCACTAAAAATGCAAAAATTAGCTGGACGTGGTGGTGCACATCCGTGATCCCAGCTACTTGGGAGGCTGAGGCACAATAATTCCTTGAACCTGGGAGGCAGAGGTTGCAGTGAGCCAAGATCACGCCACTGCACTCCAGCCTGGGTGACAGAGTGAGATCCTATCTCAAAAATAAATAAATAAATAAAAGAGACTTAAGGCACAGTGGCTCATGCCTGTAATCCCAGTGCTTTGGGAGGCCGAGGTGGGAGGATCGCTTGAGGCCAGGAGTTTGAGACCAGCCTGGGCAACATAGCAAGACCACATCTCTACAAAAAATTAAAAAATTTAGCCAGGCATGAAAAGAAAAAAAAAAGAGAGAGAGAGGCTTAAGAAGCATTAATCATTTGCAATACAGTATATGGACTTTGTTTGAATCCTAATTTGAACAATTGTATAAATGAGAAAACTAGAGAATTGGAACAGTGACTAAGTATTTAATATTAAATTATTGTTGGTTTTTTAGGCATAATAATAGTAGTGTAGCTATTTGTTAAAGTCCTCTTTCCTTAGAGACACATCTGAAATAGTTACAGATGAGATGGTACGATGTCTGAGATTTGCTTCAAAAGAACCCAGCGGGTATGGCTGGGCTAGAGATGAAGCTCAATTGGCCGTGAGTTGGTAATCATTGAAGTGGGGTCATGAGTGCCTGGGGTTATTATATTACTGTCTCCACTTTAGTATATGTTGGAAAACTTCCATAATAAAAAGTTAAAGAAAAATCCGAATGATGTAAAACCGTTTTGTCTTTATAACTGCTTCTAGGAATTGATCCTCTTGGAACCTCATTTCCCCAACTGCAAAGGGAACTGAACTGTGTCATGGCGATCACCAATGCCCAACGCTCACTAGGTGCCAGGCACTGCTCCAAGAACTTGATTTGTTTTCAGTCAATCTCTGAACCACGCTATGGGCAGGGGACTTGTATTGTGCCCATTCTGGAGGAAACCAAGGTCTAAAGAAGTTAGTGGTGCTCTGGGTGTGGTGGCTCACACCTGTAGTCCTAGCACTTTGGGAGGCCCAGGTGGGAAGATCCCTTGAGCCCATGAGTTTGAGACCAGCCTGATCCATGTAGGGAGACCCGATCTTTACAAAAAAAATTAAAATAAAAATAACTAGCCAGGTGTGGCAGTGCATACTGTGGTCCCAGCTACTTGGGAAGCTGAGGTAGGAGGATTGTTTGGGGCCGGCAGGTCAAGGCTGCAGTGAGCCAGGATCATGCCACTGCCCTCCAGCCTGGGCAGCAAAGCAAGACCCCATCTCAAAAAAAAAAAAGAAGTTGATTAACTTGCCCAAGGTTACACACAGCAGGTGGGCAGGTGGAGGAATTCCCGAGCCCTGGTGCTTATGTTGTACAATAGGCTGCCTCTCAGAGTACAGAGCTAACCGTGCATCCATGTGAGCCACTGTGGTGTCTTTTCTGCATTCACAGGTCCTCCCCATCCTGCCCACTGCTGGGCCAGAAGAGGCTTGCTAAGGGTGAGGACTGTGGAAACTTGCCTGTGGTACCTCACCTTGAGTCAATGTGTGTGAGGAAGGTGCTCCTGAGAGTCGCTGACCCATGACTTAGGCAAGGGTAGGGCCCCAGCTTGAAGTGCGGGCAGAACCGGGCCAGGTGGAGGCAGCTGCATGTTTACCTCCTTCCCTGGGCTGCCTGGGCAACCTTTACCATCCTGGCCTGAGTGCGGAGAGACCCACTGAATTTTCTCCCAGGGGCGTGTGTGTGTGTATGTGTGTGTGTGTGTGTGTGTGTGTGTATTTGGGGAAGGAGCAGGCTGGAGCTCCAAGGCTGCCTGCAGGAGGGAGAAGAATCTACTCCTTTGAAGGGGCTCAGGGGGGCAGGAGGCTGGATGTGATGACCCCAGGTGTCCTCACTGCCTGTTCCCAGCTGTCTCCAGCTACTGGGAAGTGCATATGTGGGTATAGAGTGTGGCCACCTGCTCTCTGGGAGATTATAGCCTAAAGGATTTAAGGATTAAAATCTCCAAACACCCTGCACCCTGGAACCATCCAGGCAGGCCTGGCACCATCTCAGCACAGTTCTTTGCTGTCTGGATTCTCTCCCCATTCTATCCCTCACTCACTCATTAATTCAGTGCATGTTTGCAAGCCTCACTCTATGGCAGGCGCTGCATTTGGCCCCGAGGGCGTGGTGATGAATAAAGCACGGTCTTATTTCTCCCAGGTTGTTCACAGTCTATTAACAGGGAAATATGAGAGTGAAGGAGAAAATATCTGCTCCACGCGCCCCTCTTCCCAGGAGCCTGGTCAGGCTTAGTTGTGCAGCCCCCTCACATTCCTCCTGTCTCCAGCCTGGTCTGGATTGAGCCTTCTCCCACATGTCACAATCCCTCCCCATCCAAGTCTCCCCATAACATCTCGCTGTGGGTTTGCCCTCCAGAGAGTGGGGAATGGTTCAATCTAGATCATCATAGTTCAACAGAAAGAAAAATAACGTGAGACATAAATGTGGGTTACACACATAATTTAAATTGTTTTGGGCTGGGCGTGGTGGCTCAGGCCTGTAATCCCAGCAATTTGGGAGGCTGAGGCGGGCAGGTCACGTGAGCCCAGGAGTTCGAGACCAGCCTGGGCAACATCGAGAGATCCTGCCTCTACAAAAAATACAAAAAAAAAAAAAAAAAAAATTAGCTGGACGTGGTGGCACGTGCCTGTAGTCCCAGCTACTTGGGAGACTGGGGTAGGAGGATCACTGGAGCCAGAGGGTCAAGGCTGCAGTGAGCTGTGACCATGCCAGTGTACCCCATCCCAGGTGATAGAGCAAGGCCATCTCCATAATAAATAAATAAGTAAATTTTAATAGTCACATAAAAAATATATAAAGAACAGGTAAACTTAATTTTAATAACATTTTATTTAACCCAATATACCTAAAATGTGATCACTTCAACATGTAATCAATATAAAATTATAAATAAGATAGTTTGTATCTGCTTTTCATACTGTCTTTGAAATCCAGTGTGCATTTCACATCGATAGCACATCTCAACTTGGACCAGCTGAATATTACATGCTGACTAACCACACATGGCTAGTGGTTACCACATTGGACAGAACAGATCTAGATGACCAATTCTGGGATCTGATCCTCTTTACCTAGTTTTGGAGCTGGAAACACAACTCCATTATCCAAGCGACAGGCTCCACCTCCCTAGGAGAATTTGCCAGGAAGAAGGGAGGCTGCAGCCTTGTGTCCCTGCCCAGAACTTCAGCCTGGGGTGCCAGCCAGGAAAATGGGCTGAGGCTGGGCCAAGGGTGTGGCCCATTAACCAATCAGAGAGCTAAGAAGTGGGGGGTCTGGGAAGCTCAAGGGTCCCACCTGAGCTTCGTCCGGAAGTGAGCTCCATCACTTCTGATTTGGGTACGTAAAGAGCTTGTAGACGCCACACCCTTGCTGTGCTGTCTCCTCCATTCTGAAAGCCTTTCCACCCCTTCCTTCAATTGCATCTGCCAAAATGTTATCCTTCAAAATGCTTAAGCTACAAAATTCAGTGAACAAAGAAAGAAGTATAACACAGAGAAAAGCCCAGAAGAAAACACACCTACGTTTTAGCCGTGGTTTTCTCTGGGTTTTGGAACTAGGTAACTATTTTCTTTTTACTTTTTCTCTTCCTTCCTTCCTTCCTTCTTTCCTTTTTTTTTTTTTTTTTTTGGAGGAAGGATCTCCCTCTGTCACTCAGGCTGGAGTGCAGTGGCACAATCATAGCTCACTGCTGCCTCGACTTCCTGGGCTCAAGCAATCCTCCCACCTCAGCCTCCTGAGTAACTAGGACTACAGGCATGTGCCATTATACCCAGCTAATTTTTTATTTTATTTTTTGTAGAGACAGGGGTCTATCTGTGTTATCTAGGCTGGTCTCAAACTCCTGGGCTCCAGTGATCCTCCCGTCCTGGCCTCCTAAAGTGCTGGGATTACAAGCTTAAGCCACTGTGCCAGCCCCTCTTCTTTTTACTTTTGTACATTTTCTTTAAAGAAAATTTTTTTTTGAGATGGAGTCTTGCTCTGTTGCCCAGGTTGGAGTGCAGTGGCGCGATCTCGGCTCACCACAACCTCTGCCTCCTAGGTTCAAATGATTCTCCTGCCTCAGCCTCCAAAGTAGCTGGGATTACAGGCGTGTGCCGCCACGCCTGGCTAATTTTTTGTATTTTTAGTAGAGATGGGGTTTCACTATATTGACCAGGCTGGTCTCGAACTCCTGACCTCGTGATCTGCCCACCTTGGCCTCCCAAAGTGTTGGGATTACAGGCGTGAGCCATTGCGCCCAGCCTTCTTTAAATTTTTAAAAATTATGAACATGTCGGCTGGGCGCGGTGGCTCACACCTGTAATCCCAGCACTTTGGGAGGCCCAGGTGGGTAGACACGAGGTCAGGAGATCGAGATCATCCTGGCTAACATGGTGAAACCCCGTCTCTACTAAAAATACAAAAAATTAGCCGGGCGTGGTGGCAGGTGCCTGTAGTCCCAGCTACTCGGGAGGCTGAGGCAGGAGAATGGCATGAACCCACGAGGCGGAGCTTGCAGTGAGCTGAGATTGCGCCACTGCACTCCAGCCTGGGCGACAGAGCAAGACTATCTCAAAAAAAAAAATTTATGAACATGTCTTAACTAAATATATAATTGGAAAAATTAATTTTTTTAATATACATTTTTAAAAGCCTTACCTGGTCTTCAAAGACCAGTTAAAATGCCAACTCCCCTGAGGGTTTCTGGGACCTCGGTCTTCTTTACTCTGCTGTGGTCCTTCCTTACTCCACAGTCTGCCTGGTACTGAGTTTAACCTGGGCCTGTCCTATCTCTTCTCCAGCATCTTGAGGGTGGGGCCTGGCACAGTGTCAGCCACCCAGTAGGGGTTCTCTCTGCGTTGTGGACTGAATGACTGAGGCCAGCTACAGCCAAAAGGCTCCAACTGGGCCCCTCGGCCGGCTCATGCTCTGGCCTCTCTCCAGAAAAAGTCTGCAAATCTCTCTCACCCCAGAGACTGTCAGCTGCTCAGAGAAAGGTCTTTTTGAAAATGCAGCTGATCAAACACTTGCAACAGGCCCTGAGACATCTCCCAGATCTCGCTGTCACAAGTGCTCCAGAGGACAGGCTTCACAGCCTCGACTACACAGACACTGCTGAAATATTTACGAGGCTGCTGGCTTGTGAAACAGCTTTGGCTGGGGAGAAAGGGAAGGGATGTGGCGCTTGTTAAGTACCTGGACGTGTCACACCTCACACCGTGCAGGGAGCCTCCTGGCTCAGTGAAGGAGCTGCCATTAACCTCATCTAACCCCACTGGCAGGCTGAGACCCCAAGTCCCTGAAGCAGGACAGCACAGAGGCTGAGAGCTGGGCTCTGGGGGCTGACCGCAGGGCTGGGCAGCTGGCCCCATCACCTGCCAGTTGTAGCCAACCTTGGGCAAGTTACTTAACCTCTCTAAGTCCCAGTTTCCTGTCTATAAAATGGAGATGAGAAAGAGGACCTGCCACTGTTGGGAGGATTAAACAAAACAATCCACACAGCATCCTTAGCATGGGACCTAGCACATGTTAAGTGCTGCATAAATGGCAACAATTCTTATCATTATCGGCTCAGTCAAACAAGAGTGAAGGGGCTTGGGAAGGAGCCAAGGCCACTCACTAGCAATGGCAACCCTCCAGGAATGGGCCGGATCCTCCTCTGTCTTCCATGTTCACGCAAGCTGGAAACCTCTCCCTCTCTCTCACCTTCTACCGCCAGGCAGCCCTTCACCAGATCCCCCCTTAAACAGCCCCTGAATCTGTGAATTTTCTCCACCTTCACTGCCCAACACAAGCCCAGGCCACCATCACCTCTCCCATAATGGCAGCGGTAGCCTCCTCATGTCTCTTCTCTGTCCTGCAGCCAGGCGGGCTTCTAAAATGGCCAAACTGGGCTGGACATGGTGGCTCACACCTGTAATCTCAGCACTTTGGGAGGCTGAGGCAGGTGGATCACTCAAGGTCAGGAGTTCGAGACCAGCCTGGGCAACATGGTGAAGCCCTGTCTCTACTAAAAATACAAAAATTAGCCGGGCATAGTGGTGCATGCCTGCAATCCTAGGTACTCGGGAGGCTGAGGCACAAGAATCACTCGAACCCAGGAGGCGGAGGTTGAACCGAGCTGAGATCGTACCACTGCACTCCAGCTCCAGCATGGGTGACAGAGTGAGACTGTCTCAAAATAAATGAATGAATGAATAAATAAATAAATAAACTAATTAATTAAATGGCCAATCTGAGTGGGTGCCCACCCCTTCAACCTCCCTTACTCTGTAACTTCCCAAAGCCCTCCCCTGTCCACAAGGCTGGCATGATCTGCCTGATGCCCCAGGTACTTCCCCATCTTACAGCCTTTGCACAGGGGTTCCCCCTGTTTAGAACACTCATCCCCTCGCCAACCCCACCTCATCATTCGGGGCTCCTGGAGGCCTCCCTCCGATGCACTCCTCCACCCATCTGCAATACTGCCCTGTTATTCTTCCACAAGGCAGCTTGGGCTTTTGCTTTGAGGCACTCGCCATGTGTGATTCTGCACTATTTACTTAAGACCTGCTTCCCCCTCTAGACTGTGAGCTCCTGGAGGGCGGGGAGAGGATCTCTTGCTTGCTTCTGCTCTCCCATCTCACTGCATGACTCTCAGGCTGGGCTGGAAACACTTTGTTGAATAAATGAGTTCTGGTCCCCACCCAAGCACACAAGGAGTGACCCACACTGCTGCCAGGCCAAACTGCACTGAAAAATGGCATTGCTGTGTGGACGTGGCCCTGCCCACCTCCCGCAGGCAGAGCGGGAAGGGCTGAGGAGCCCTGGCCAGGCAAGGGGCAGTCATGGACACAGCACTGACACCCGCCCACCCCTTTCCAGTGACCCAGTCCTGCCTCCCACAGCCGAGCAGTGCTCTGTCAGTATGGATGGCCTGGACAGTTGGGGTCGTGCAAGAGGCCTGGCATGTCGAGGGCTCTGGCCCTTGGCCCCGTCTGGCTCTCCGCTGTTCCCGGGTGTCTTTCCCTCATCACTCCCTCCTTGGCCCAGACTTATCCTTTCATGTTATTCCTCTGGGGATGGTCTGTCTCCTACTAGAGGCTTACTCAACGAAATGAATTTTTAGTGGTGGAATATTGAGCTTGTTATAGTCTCGGCCAAGGGTAGATGGCTGGGAAGGGGGTCCCTCAAACCCCACCGCTTAGACAATTGCCTCCTGTCCCTGGGAATACAGCTGCTTTGCCTGGATCAGCCTCCAACCTCTGGGCTAGGCCACCTTCCTCCTAAGATTCAGCTCAAAGTTGGCGCCTCATGTTTTCCTTCCTCCATGCCTTCATTTGCATGCCATTCTGGTCCCCTGCAGGGCCTCATTCTCCTCCCCCAACACCACTGTCTCTTGTCTGTTGAAGCCTACCCTTTTCTTTAAGATGCAGTTCAAAAGCCACCTCTCCTTCAGGCCAATCCTTTTCAATCTCCCAATCAGATATAACTTCTCCTTCTTCTGAATCCTCCAAAAGCACAGTACTGATAACCTTCAATCATATATGGCTTTGTCTGAAGGTTACTGGGGGACAAACAGCTGTCTCTGTTGTACCTGACATTCTAGAATGTTATGGTTCCTTGTTGCATGTAATACAAGTTGGTGCTGGTTATAAGCTTCTGAACAATGATGAGGATGGTGACATTTGACGTTCGGTGGGTGCAATCGACTATAAGTTCCTCAAGGGTGTGGATGAGAGTTCCACGTCTTTGTCTCCCTAGCACCTAGCATGGTGCCGGCACACAGTAAATTCTCAGCAAATGGTTCTGTGGTTCAGAATGGATGTTCACAATAATGGCTCTAACTTGTCAGGCCTGTCGGATGCCAGGCACTGTGCTGAGCCCTGTCCAAATGTCATTGCACTGAGTTTTCACAATCACTCTCTGGGTCCGGCACCAATAGTCTCCACTAAGAAGTAACCCCACAGGGCCGGGATTTGTGTCTGTTGTGGTCACTGTTGTACACACATCAGTGCTTGACATGGAGTTGGCCCTCATAAATATTGTTTGAATAAGTAAATCAGTTAATGGATATCCATTGTATAAATGAGGAAACTGAGGCTCAGATTTACCTAAGGTCAATCATCTAGTAACTGGGAGAGTCAGAATTGGCACCCAGATTGATCTGACCCCAAACCCTGTGTTCTTCAATATTGAACTCTACCAGGTCAAGGGATGGAGCAGGAAGGCTTGAGATACACAACCCATATCTTTAAGGCACTTTCCATCTGGTAGAGAAACGGAAATGTATGCACACAGCGGCACATGCGATGGCAACAGAACCCGTGAGACCCTAGGGAAAGAAATGACTTTTCAAGGGCCTGCTACAAGGGAGGGGCTAAGCCTGGCCTAGAACTCTAGTTTCCTGAAAACTTGATTTTTTTGTGTCATTCTAATGTGCAGAGGGCCTGTACCAGGCCTACTAAGGGGTGAGCTGATGCGGCTGAGAGTTTTGGAATGTGAGGCTGGGATGACAAGCCTGGGGCCTGGTTCTTCTGTGCTCAGTGAGGACTGCTTCAGCCTCAGCCCCAACTCCCAGCAAAGCCCAGGTGTGGGGAGCAGGGGAGGTGCGACAGAGACAAGGAGGGACAGAAATGTGGTTTCACACCTGACCCAGCAACTCCTGCAGCTGGGAAGCATGGCGACTCAGAATGTCGATGCCTGCCAGAGGCTTCGGCTTCTTGTCCTGCATTTGGGAGACCATATCTGGAGGGTGATGGCAGGCTTTGAAGTGTGTGGAGGGCTGCCACAGCTGAGGCCCAGCTATACCCAGGAGGGAGCAAGCAGCCTGATGCCTGAGCTGGCCTGGCCCATTCGCCTCTTGTGGCCCAACCTGAGAACCTTCTTACTGTGGGTGAGCTGGGCCCTGTCTAGCCCTGCCTCTGCGCCCCCATCGCTGGCCTCAAAAGCACAGGTTCTCTTTTCCTGCACGGTGGGGAAGCAGGGAGTGGTGCAGGCTGGGTGTGCGGGTCTGTGTGTCGGGGGGTTATTGGTGAGAATCTGGGGATAGGCGCCCGGATAGCTCTGATTCTACCCACCTAGGAGGTCTGAGACCCTCCCAACTCCTCCCCGACTCCCAACCTCAGTGTCGTCGCTGAAACCCTCTTGAGCTGACGGTGCCTATGTGGAGTCAAATGCATTCTTCTCACCGGCCTTGGCCCCAGCGTGTCATGTATAGTCACTCAACCTTTTTGGCCTTGTGCTTCCACGTCTGTAAAATGAGAAGTTGCCTCCATCCACACCTTTGCCCCTCCCCGCCGCCAACCCACACTTGCCCCAGACAGAGCTGGCAACAAAAGCAGACTGTGGAGTGGGAGGGCCTGCCATGGCGTGGGCCTGGAAGGAGGAGAGAGGCAATGCCTGTGGCCAGACCTTCGCTCCCCCCAGAGCAGCCCTGAAAATATTCCCAGCTGGTCTTTGCCTCTCCACGGTCACAGCAGCCTTGTGATGAAGATGGCAGGGGGAATTCTATAGGGAGGACAGAACTTCCTTCCATCTTCTCCTGCCCCCAGCTGCTGCCTGGGATCCCCTCATCCCCTTCTTCTCTCCTTGGCCTCACTCTGCAGTGGGGGGCTCACTCACTCCAGGGTTCAGCCACTGTCCACATGCTAATGAGCTAAGGAGTCTCAAACCTCCACCACCAGCCCAGCACTCAACTCCATGGGCCCCAGGGCTGGGCACCAGAGCGGGAAGGGATGTGGTCCTCCCCCTGGACACAGTGCATGGTGCCTCCTGGGGCTGCGCAGGGAGGAGGCCTTGCCCGGACCTCGCTCCTGGGCACCAGGAACCTCTGGCCAACTGCTTACAGGACATCTCCACCTGGATGTCCTACAGCCCTCAAACTCAACCTGACCCCCACCGAGCACCTCAGCTCCTTTCCCTTTCCATAATGGGACCATTCTCCCAGGGACTCAGTCTTCACACCTTTGCCCTTTTTGATGCCCCTTCTGCCTTTCTCTCACCTCTACTGTCTTCCCAAGTCCTGTCGGTCCTGTCCCATGCTGTCCCTTTCCTCCATCTTTTCTGCCCTTGGATCACTTGCCTTATTTTCTGGTGATCAAACATGCATACAGCGTGTGTTAGACGGCCGGCTATGCTCTAAGTGCCTTACAAATCCTAACTCTCCTCATTCTCACAACCTTCAGTTGACAGAGGATGAAACTGAGGCACAGAGAAGTCAAGCATCTTGTGCAGGGCCAGGATTGGGACCCAGGCAGCCTGCTCCAGAGCCGGGCTCTGAGCCTCCGCAAGAGCCGTCACTAAAGTTCCACTTCAATCTCTTCCTCTCTCCATCCCTCCCACATGTTCACAGACGAAATCTTCTTCCTTTCTTATTTAATAAAACAATATAATGACCAGCCTGGCAAACATGGTGAAACCTCATGGCTACTAAAAATAGAAAAATTAGGCCTAGCGTGGTGGCTTACGCCTGTAATCCCAGCACTTTGGGAGGTCAAGGCAGGTGGATCACCTGAGGTCGGGAGTTCGAGACCAGCCTGGCAAACATGGTGAAACCCCGTCTCTACTAAAAATACAAAAATTAGCTGGGCATGATGGTGGGTGCCTGTAATCTCAGCTATTTGGGAGGCTGAGGCAGGAGAATCACTTGAACCCAGGAGACAGAGGTTGCAGTGAACGGAGATCGTACCACTGCACTCCAGCCTGGGTGAGAGAGTGAGACTCCACCTCAAAAAAAAAAAAAAAAAAAAAGAAAACAATATAATAACAAAAATTACTACAGAGGTTGGTCTTTCTTATCTTTTTTTTTTTTTTTTGAGGCTGAGTTTCGCTCTTGTTGCCCAGACTAGAGTGCAGCGGTGCAATCTTGGCTCACTGCAACCTCTGCCTCCCAGGTTCAAGCGATTCTCCTGCCTCAGCCTCCCAAGTAGCTGGGATTACAGGCATGTGCCACCACATCCAGCTAATTTTCTTTTATTTTTAGTAGAAATGGGGTTTCACCATGTTGATCAGGCTGGTCTCGAACTCCTGACCTCAGGTGATCCACCACCTTGGCTTCCCAAAGTGCTGGGATTACAAGCGTGAGCCACTGTGCCTGGCCTGGTTGGTCTTTCTGAAGCACGACTTTAAACACGTCATTTCCATGTTCAATAAAACCTTGAGGCCAGGCACAGTGACTTACTCCTGTAATCCCAGCCTTTGGGAGGGCAAGGTAAAAGGATCGGTTGAGCCCAGGAGTTCGAGACCAGCCTGGGCAACATAGCGAGATCCTGTCTCTACAAAAAATAAAATTAACCAGGCATGGTGGTGCAGGCCTGTAGTCCCAGCTACTTGGGAGGGTAAGATGGGAAGATCACTTGAGCCTGGGAGGTTGAGGCTGAAGTGAGCCATGATTGTGCCACTGCATTCCAGCCTGGGCGATAGAGTGAGATTCTGTCTCAAAAATTAAATAAACAATAAAATAAAATGAAGCTTGAAACTCCCCATTACTTCCCCGCCTTGTACAAACAGAATAAAGCCTATCATGGGGCTGGAGATTTGAGGATGTTACCCCAACAACCTCCCCAGCTCCCCTGGGGAGCCCCTTACTGTTTCTGACTCCCTTGAGGCACTCTTCCCCCAGCCCTCAGCCACCCCAGCACTGCCCGTCCCCTCCTGCCCTGGGGGGTGAGTCTGAAGGGACCTCATCCTTCTTGAAGAATGACTTCTATCAAATGTGTCAACAGGGACAGAGACCACAGACATGACAAATGAATGAACAAATGAGTAACTGTGGAACTGAGCTGCCTTATGTGGTGGAAATCATTTCATTAAACAATATTTGTGGAACCCTTAAGGCTAACACTAATAGCTAACACTAAGAGCTTATTGTGGGCTTATAGTCATCAAACATGCATAGAGCATGTGTTAGATGCCTGGCTCTGTTCGAAGTGCCTTACAAATCCTAACTCTCCTCATTCTCACAACTTTCACAACTCACCTCTCACAAGCTCTCATACAGCTTTTAAATAGAGGAGCCAGGATCTGGAGCAAAGTTGTTTGACTCTGTAGCCTTGGCTTTTGACTACCACATCTAACTATCACCAGATCCCAGAGGAATGTTACATAAATGTTTAATATTTGAGTAATGTCAGCTAGGCACACTGGCTCATGCCTGTAATCCCAGCACTTTGGGCGGCTGAGGCGGGCAGATCACCCGAGGTCAGGAGTTCAAGACCAGCCTGGCCAACGTGGTGAAACTCTGTCTCTACCAAAAATACAAAAAGTAGCCAGGTGTGGTGGCGTGCACCTGTAGTCCCAGCTACTCAGGAAGCTGAGGCAGGAGATTAGCTTGAACCTGGGAGGCAGATGTTGCAGTGAGCTGAGATCGTGCCACTGCACTCCAGCCTGGGCAACAAGAGCAAAACTACACCTCAAAACAAAATTTTTTTTGAGTAATATCCAAAGACCACCTCATGGGAACATATACCCTAGTTACGTGGAAGGCTGAGGCGGGAGGATGCTTGAGCCCAGAATTCAGACTGTAATAAGCCATGATCATACCACTGCACTCCAGCTTAGGCAACAGAGTGAGACCCTGTCTCAAAAAAAAGTGGGGGGGACATATAAACAATGTCAAGGTAATAGAGTCAAACATCTGAGAACCATCATAGCACTGACAATGTCAACATGTCTGAGGAATGTAAGGATTTTGTATAATGCTGTACTTTACTCAACCAAATGTTTATCAACCCACTACATCCATGTCAGGCACTATTTCAACCCACAGGTGTAGGGCAATGACACGACACCCCCAAACTCCTCCTCTTCTGTAGCTGACATTCTAATGGGACAGAGAGAGAGAACTAAACAAAACTAAACATGTCAGAGGTGACAACTGACATAGAAGACATGAAGCTTAATCAGAAAAAAGGGACTGTCCAATGTGCTGGGTGGGGGTATGTGGGTGGCACTGCTACTTTGTATAAGATCAGGAAGACCACCCCTGAGATGATGGCTGAGCAGAGTAGTGAAGTTAGTGAGGGAGGGAGCCACGCAGTGATCTGTAGAATTTCCAAACAAGACACAGCCAGTGCAAAGGCCCTCAGCTAAGGGCATGCTCAGCCCAGTCTAAGGAATGGCCAAGAAGCCTGTGTGGCTGGAGCGAGTGAATGCGAGAGAAGGAACAGGAGGGATTCACAAACATGAAAGTGCTGAGGCTGATGAAAGTCAGGCTCTGCGTAGTGCCATGTCTGGGACACATTAATAGCTACAGTTGATGGAGTGCATTCCACACGCCTGGCACTGCATTCAGTCCAGCTCCCACCAAAACTGCTACAGGAGCTTAGAGTGTAACAGGGAGTCAGTCAAAGAAACTTCACAGCACCACGTGACAGGCGTTACATCAGGCTGCTAGGGAACTACAGAAGAGGAGCATCTAACCCCAACCAGGGGGGAAGGAGGTTTCCTGGAGGAGGCGGCATTCAAGCTGTCAAGCAGGAGAAGGAAAACACTTCCAGGATGCAGATGCAGAGAGGGAGGAAAGGCCAGAACCTGGACCAGTTGGTCAGAGCTCCAGGAGCAGTGCTGGGGACCAGGGCACAGCTTGCTGGAAGGAGAGCTCGGGTTTGCAGGGTCGAGAGAGCCTCTGGACATGGAGGCCCGGGCTTAAGTGTGTTTGTGCAAAACTGGTGGTTATGGAGTGGGGGACAAAGGGCAAAAAGGGGTGGGATAAAGACTTTGATAATTAGGCCAGGCATGGTGGCTCACGCCTGTAATCCCAGCACTTTGGGAGGCTGAGGCAGGTGGATCACTTGAGGTCAGGAGTTGGAGACCAGCCTGGCCAACATGGTGAAACCCTGTCTCTACTAAAAATACAAAATTAGCCAGGCGTGGTGGTGCACACCTGTAATCTCAGCTACTCTGGAGGCTGAGGCAGGAGAATCACTTGAACCCGGAAGACAGAGGTTGCAGTGAGCCGAGATTGTGCCACTGCACTCCAGCCTGAGCAACAGAGCAAGACTGTCTCTGAAAAAAACAAACAAACAAACAAACAAAAGACTTTGATAATTTGTCTGCCCACCTGGGCCCTGCTTTCTCAAGGACTTTAGGTGGGTCCCTAGGCAGTGAGAGGGAAGCAGAAGGTAAGTGGCCACCCCCACCTGTCCCAGGTCTTAGTTTCTCATCCCATCTTAGCAGATTCAGATCCTTCTTTCAGGCAGATTTGTGGGTGCTCGCTCTGGGGCAGCGCAAGACATTCTGGTAGGAGATTCCTCAGTTAATAATACCTCACATACTTCCAGCACTTCGTGGTCTTTTATGCGCTTTTACTGCCATAACCTGTGCGTCTGACAGTCAATCTAGGATGGACAGAGCTCTGTTCTAAGCCTCTTTTTCGTAGGAGCTGCAGCTCAGAGAGGTTAAGGGCCTTGCCAAAGCCACGCGGCCAGTGGGTGACTAAATTGGGCCTTGATCCCAGCTCTTGAGATTGCAAACCCCCTATGACACTGCAGCAGCTACAGAAAACGGGGCCTGATGATGGCTGGGTCCCAAGGACACGTCTGGGGAAGCGGGGAGAAGGAGCTCTGGCATGGGAGGAACGGAACAGGAGGAAGATGGAGACGGGGTGATGGAAGCTAAGCGTGGAGGCAGGAAGAGAGCTCTGGCAGGGGTTGTAGAGGCTTTGAGACAGAACTAGCGGTGTCTCCAGAAAGACCCCGTGAAATGTCCTAGCGGGGCTGAAAGAAACAGAAGAGGTGTCCTCCCACCCCATGTCTCTGTGAACCAAGGCAGGGAGGGACCTACTGTGTGCATTTCACAGGCGAGAAAAAGGAGCAAGGAGAGGTGGCTATTGGCTTGCCCCAGGCCCACAGGAGCGCAGGGCCCAGGGGCCCTGTTAGAAGCGGGCAGCACAGGCGAGACTTCCAGACGTTCCTCTCTACCGTGGATGATGAAATAGCTGATGAGAGGGGAGGTGGAGATGGAGACAGAAATCACGGCCGCATCTAAAGAGGGAGGGGGAAAAGGCAGAGGCGCAGCTGGAGCTGCAGAGAGATGGAGAGACGGTGGAGAGATGAGGCCCTGATGCCCGGCTCTGGTTTCACGCGGGCAGCGTCAGCTGGTCGGTGTCACGGAGTTCCCGCGCCCTCCGCCCGCTCAGCCCCCGCGGACCCATCCACTGGGGTTGCTCCGCAGCGCGACGCTCTCTCATCCCGGGGGAGGGTTAAGGGCGGCGGTGGGGGGTGCGGGGGGGGCAGCGGAGGGAGGGGGCGGTGCGCGGCCGCCTTCCCCCCCCCCCCCCCGGGCTCGCGAATCCGCAGCGTCCTCCGCAGCATCTTCCCAGGCCCGGCCCTCTCCTCCCCCCCCGCGCCGATGGTACGCGCCGGCTCGCCTGGCCCGGCTGCAGTGGATGTTGCTAGAACCCACGCGGAGGAAGGAAGAGACGCAGGCAGGCTGCGGTTACCCAAGCGGCCGCCCCGGCCTCAGGGACCCCTTCCCCGAGAGACGGCACCATGACCCAGGGAAAGGTACCGGCATCTCCCCCGCCTGCACCATCCTCCATCCTCCGGCTCCCGGCTCCCTGTCATCCTCAGCAAGCCCTCTGGACCACGAGAGCATCCTCCCCTGGCCCTAGTTTGAAGGTCCTCCGTGGTCCTTGCTGAAGTCAGAGGACCGAAAGGCCGGTGTCAAGGAATGGACCGGGGCCTCTTCCTGCCCGCAGGCGCGCCTCTCCTCCCCTGTCACCCTCCCACCCCTGCTTTGGCATCACAAGGCTCCTCACAGATACCCAGGCCCCCCGAGAGGAGTCAGCCCGGGCGTCTGGTGTGACTGTATGTGTGTGCATGGGTATGTGTGTGCCAGGGTGAGCCCTGAGGGGCAGTGCCTATCGGGCAACCCCCTCTGGCCCAACCCTCCAATCCCACACCCAACCACTTTATGCTCATCTTTCCCACCCTCCACAGAAACAACCCCCACCCCACTCCCTGCCATTGTTCCACATCTGGGCGTCTTGGCTCCATCCCTGTGCTTGGGGCTTGCTATGACAACTCTGCGTCGGGATGCTCTAATTGTTGTTTTGGTTTTGGCCAGGCATGGATGGGTCCGGATGAAGCATCACTTCTTCTCCAGTTTTAGGCCTGAATTGTAGGGGAGGGGCTGGGGCAGAGACTTGGCTGGCCTAGTAGGCTTATGTAACATCAATAGCCTGTGGAATTATACAACCACTAGGGCCTGGGGCTAAGGGGGAGGGTACTCTGGCCCTCTGTTTGGGTTGCTAAGGATTGGGCAGAGAAAACAGGGGAAGGACGTCCCCTACACTCCCCCCTTCTTCTCTTTGAGAGGAGCTTCAGAGCCAATGGCATCCTTCCCTGGACCCACAGACCCTCCTCTCCCTGTATGCAAGCTCTTTGGGCCTCAAATGATGTCATTGGGTGATACCACCTCCTGCCATTGGTCACACCTCACTTGGGAGTGCCGTATGTGTGATGGGGGGCTGGGCATTAGGGTCCAGGAGGCTCTGGGGGGCGGAGTGGTAGGGTGGGGGCTGAACTCGATTTAGGTGGGCATGATCCTTCAGATCCGGGTGATGAGGGGGGCTGGGGAGTGGGAGAGAGTGGGAGGCCTGGGGAGTGTTCAGTTTGGTAAACATGGAGAACCCACCCCTTCTGCTGAGTCTCCTTCCACCTCCACCCTGCCTCCACCAGGCCCTTTAGTGGCGCTGTTCCCTTCCTGGCGTGAGGAGGACCTTTGCCTCCTCTGCCCCTTGTCCCCAGCTCACTCACAAGCTTGCTGGGGGACGGAGAAGACCACTCCAGTTCAGTGGTCCTGGGGCCTGGATGGAACCAGAAGTCTTCTGGTGCGTGCCTGTCTCCAGGCTGCCTCAGCCAGACACCCCCTGCAAAGAAGGAACTCCTCAGTCTTCCTCAGTGGCCCTTTAGGTCTAACACAATCTTCTGGGAACCAGACCTAAATCCCATTTTCTGACAGCCAGGCCTTTTGTTGCTCTTTCAATTTCACACCACCCCCTCCACCCCAATCTTTCCTTCTCTGGCTGCCTCATTCAGGCCTTCCCAGCTCAAATCCTCTCACCAAAGCTAAACATGTACAGGGGTGGGGGGCCGGGGACACACCTAAGTGTAAATGGACTCGCGTCTCCAACCTGCCTTGGGGACATTTCCCTTTGAGCCCGTTTCCTCATCTGTTCAGTGAAGGAAGAGACTCAACTGGATGTCTTCTGAGGCCCCTTCCACTGGGTCACTCTGTGAGTCTGTTCTGGTTTCCGGAAGAGGCTGACAGTCCTACAGGATGAGGCCAGAACAGACCCTTCGCCAGGATCCTCTTGCCCTTCCTCCACCCTGAGGGCCCTTCCTCTTTTTTGTTTTCTCCCTCTGCTCTTCCCTTTCTGTTGCCCTTCTCTCTCCCATTTCCATTCTCCTTGCATCACTTCCAGCCCAACAGAAGGATCAATCTCAGTGGATGGTGCCTAGGCCCTGCCTCTCAGTGGGCCACATGCAGTTCTGTGACCTTGGATGAATCACTCTTCCTCTCTGATCCTCATTCTCTTCATTTTAAAGCAGGGGTCAAAATGCAACTAGCAAGTCTCAGGAAGATTAAATGACATAACCTTTTATTTGTAACAGTCTACTATGTGCCAGGCCCTTTTCTGGAACTATAGAGGCCCTGCCCCTACCCCAGGGACAATGACAGCGACAACCAGTGGTGGACACTCCTAAGAATTTTCTCTTTCCGGCCGGGCGCGGTGGCTCACGCCTGTAATCCCAGCACTTTGGGAGGCCGAGGCGGGCGGATCACGAGGTCAGGAGATCGAGACCATCCTGGCTAACACGGTGAAACCCCATCACCACTAAAAATACAAAAAATTCTCCAGGCGTGGTGGCGGGATCCTGTAGTCCCAGCTACTCCGGAGGCTGAGGCAGGAGAATGGCGTGAGCACGGCAGGCAGAGCTTGCAGTGAGCAGAGATTGCGCCACTGCACTCCAGCCTGGGCGACAGAGCGAGACTCCGTCTCAAAAAAAAAAAAAAGTTTTCTCTTTCCTCTGTTCCTATCCCAGCTCTACCGTGTGCCCCAGCTAGTTCTGACCCCTCTGGAGCTTAGTTCTCTTGTCTATAAAATAGAGACATTCTTGTCTGCACTCCTGGCTTCTGAGTGCAGGTAAGGAAGGACCCATGAAAATTCCAGGAATTGAGGAATTGGTGAGGAGGAGTTGGAAGGCCCCCTTTCCCTGGTGACTGTCTCTCTCTCTGCCTCTACTCCATAGCTCTCCGTGGCTAACAAGGCCCCTGGGACCGAGGGGCAGCAGCAGGTGCATGGCGAGAAGAAGGAGGCTCCAGCAGTGCCCTCAGCTCCACCCTCCTATGAGGAAGCCACCTCTGGGGAGGGGCTGAAGGCAGGGGCCTTCCCCCCAGCCCCCACAGCGGTGCCTCTCCACCCTAGCTGGGCCTATGTGGACCCCAGTAAGTCTTTCAGCTCCTGGAACCTGGAGCATCATGGGGTGGGGGTGGACCCAGAGGCAAAACCTGAGTAGGAGGAAGTTGTCCAGAAAGAGGTACACTGTGTGGTTGTATGAAGCTGTGCTGTTAGATGCTTAGGATTTGGGGAACTCGTCTGAGGGTACGTCAGAGACAACTCCATGAAGACGGAGACAGATACAACGTCTGCAGCAGGGTGCTCTCGACGGGGAAGAGGGCATTTTTGTTTTTCAAGTCACCATGCTAGACTCAATGGAGGGGACAGATGAGGGAGGAAAGCTAAGGGCTGGTTAAGAAAGAACTCCTAGAAAAAAGAGATACAGAGAAGGAGGGGGCGTATGAGGCTGCCACCGGCCACAGCCTTCACTGGGCCTGGCCCCTGTGAGTGAGGGTGCAGTGTTTACTCACTGGCTGGTCTGAAACCTCAGTGGGGACAGGTCTCCATGGAGGCCCCAGGGCTGTTGGGAGATAGGGGTCTGGGGATCCACCTCACCAATCACTCTTCTCATATCTGTTCCCTTCCCCAAGCCCGTGCTGGGGCAGGAGGGCATGACGCGGGGAGGGAGTGTGGTTTCCAGCCTCAGTGTCCCCCACAGCCAGGCACACTCACCCAGGTGGATGCCAGATTCCTGCAGACCGAGAATCCCAGTGGGTAGGAGTTGCTCTGTTGGGTCAAGCAGCCTGTGGGAGCTTTACCTCGGGGCCAGGAATGTATAGCTTCCCAAAAGCTCTGAGGAACTCCTCCCCAGCCCCTTCGGCCTTCCTCAGCAGCCCCTCCCCTCCCCCACTTTATCACTCCACCTCCAGCAGGATTCTAGAAGAGATCTCAGAGACAATGCCCCAGACAGAGCCTCTGCTCACAGGGAGTAGCCACCATGGTCTACATCTCCCACTACAAATCCCCTGGGCACAGACCCCTGAAGACTCACCCCGCCGTGACCTACTGGAGGGTCAATGAAGGTCTGGTGTTTGTGGGCGTCCTCCTCCCTGCCCTACACACCCGCCGGCCCACTTTCCCTCTCTTTTTCCCTTCCCTCTGTGGCCTGGCCACCTGGGCTTTGGCAGAGGATGTAGACAGGACACGAGGGAGAAGTGAAGGACAAGAGGGCAAGGGTCTCCAGGCCCCAGGTTTGCAGTGGGTCTACCTCTCTCCCCCTTCCTCATTTCCTGTATCCTCGTTGCTAGGACTGCTGTTTTAAGGAATGTTTTCCAAGGAACTGTCGAGGCAGGAAGGCAGCTATGACAGACATTTACTAAGTGTGTGCCAGGGCACAGGGTTCGCGTCTGGGTTTGTTTCGGAGGATGCATTCACTTGCAAGACCTGCTGGGATCTCTGTCCTCAGAGAGCTGACTGTATAGACAAGTGATTGGACAACTACCACACAGTGACACAAACACAGTAACAGACGCCTGGGCACCTTACCTAACCCACCTGACAGTCAGGGAAGGCTTCCTAGAAGAAGCAGTATCCACACTGAGTCCCAAAGGATAGGCATGAGTTAGTCGGGTGAAGAGGCAGGAAAATGAGTGTTTAAGGCTGAAAGAATAGAATGTGCAGGGGCACACAGGCAAGAGAGTACATGGTTGAAAAAATATATTCAGGTCGAGAACATGGTTGGGGGGAGGAATGTGTAGCGGGGCTGGAGGGTGCTGCTCAGGGAGGCCGTGGAGGCTTTCTGAAGAAACTTGAACTTGAGTGAAGGGCAGTGGGGAGCCATTGAAGAGCTCAAAGCAGGGCAATACCATGGTCAGCTTTGAAAGACCAAGACAGAGGCTACTGCTGGGGGCAAATGAGATCGTGGAAACCTAGTGGGGACAGTGGAGGGACAGAATGAACACATTGGAGGACTTGGAAATGGCCATGATGAGGGGCACAAGGGAGAGGGTGAGACAGTGTAGTTCCCAGCAGAGAGCATACGCTTTCATTTCACACACCTGGAGGCTTTCATGTTTATAGTCCCCAGGAGGTGGGTATCACTCATCAGTATCAGAAGAGGCTCAGGGAAGGCCAGTAACTTTATCAGGGTCACACATCTAGTAAGTTCTAAGGGAGGGATCCACCCCTGCGTCTGTTTGACTGTGGAGTCCATGCTCTTCCAAAGGCCTCCGTTCTGGGACTAGGCCTGGAACTGTCATCCTCACCCTCACTTCTTGCCCTTGTCCTGGCTTTATTTCCCCTCCAGCCCCCTACCCCCTGAAGCCCTGGTTTCCAGCTAGAGTACCAGCAGTCCACCACAGCCAACCAGTCCCCAGCTCCCAGCCCAAGAGCCTCAGCACAAGCCAGAGTCAGAGCTGGGCACAGTGGCTCATACCTGTAATCCCAGCACTTTTGGAGGCCAAGGCAGGTGGATTGCTTGAGCTCAGGAGTTCAAGACCAGCCTGGGCAACATGGTGAAACCCCATCCCTACTAAAGATACAAAAAATTAGCCAGGCGTGGTGGTGTGCACCTGTAGTCCCAGCTACTCGGGAGGTTGAGGTGGCAGGATCGCCTGAGCCAGGGGAAGTCGAGGCTGCAGTGAACCATGATCATGCCACTGCACTCTAGCCTGAGTGACAGGAGTGAGACCCTGTCTCAAAACAAAACAAAACAAAACAAAAACAAAAACAAAAAGAATGAACCAGGGTCAGGATCTTTGCTGCTGGGTGGCCCAGAGAGAGTGACTGGCCCTCTGTGATCCTTGACCACAAGGGAGCCAGAATGTCCAAGGAGGAGGGTGGGGGGAAGAAGATGGGAGATTCACATTCGTATGGCAGAGCTTGGTCCCCGGAGAGCCCCAGCTGGGGTGGAGGGAGAGGTAGGGGATGACAGTTTCTTCCCAGGACTCAGAGCAGGAAAAGTGAGAATTGACCAGGGAGAGAGAGCTGGGGATTGGGGTGGAGCCGGGCTGGGCCGGGGCTGGGTGTTTGATAATGGGGCAGGAGAGAAAGACTTCAGGGTCCAGAGAGCCAGGTTGACAAAAAGGCAGTTTTGAGTTGGGGGCTGTTGGGGACAGTACTTCTATGTAGGGGAAACCCTCATGTCCTCCTCCTCCGCGTGCTACACAGGCAGCAGCTCCAGCTATGACAACGGTTTCCCCACCGGAGACCATGAGCTCTTCACCACTTTCAGCTGGGATGACCAGAAAGTTCGTCGAGTCTTCGTCAGAAAGGTAATGCCCCTCTCTAGCCCTCTGGGACTGGGAGGCTCAGTGGGGGAGCCCCTGGAGAGGCCCCTGGCCCGACCCTCTGCCTGCAGAAGCCATCCCTGCCCCCTTCTCTTGTGATCCCAGCTGACAGCACCCACTAGGAATTGCTTCCTTAGGTGTCACTCCAGTGCCCTGTGCTACATACACCTAAACACACTGTCCCCTCTTTTCTCCCAATGCTGAGAGGGGGTGCGCTTGGCTCTGCAGCATCTTTGCTTTCCTTTCGCCTTGCCCTGGGTTAACTCCAATGACCCCCAAAAAGGAAGGTGGAGTGCACAGGATGGGGACCTGGAGAGGTGACTGAGTCACTGCGGGGCTGACAGGTCCCTAACAGGGCCCCCCAAGCTGAGTAGAACACCTCTTACCCCCAGGTCTACACCATCCTGCTGATTCAGCTGCTGGTGACCTTGGCTGTTGTGGCTCTCTTTACATTCTGGTGAGTTGGCAGCATGGACCAGCACCTTCCAGGGGTGGCTATGGCCAGGCCTGGAGCCGGGGAACCCATGATCGGACTCCTGCTGGAATGCTGCCTGGAGAGATGCCTGTGGGTCAATGGGCCTCCTCCTGCTGGGAAAGAGCCTTAGAGAGGGCACCAGGCGAGGGGCCCTCTGTCCAGTGTGGGGTGGACCCGGGGTGCCTTCTGGGTGTCTGTGTGGCAGTCCTTCTGATCCAGACCACTAGCTGCATGCCCAGGCACCTGCAGGTCCCAGCCGGGGACTGTGGGCTGGGACTCCCCGAGCCTCCAGGGGCTGCATTCCTTTGGCTTCCTCTCAAGTTCTGTGAACTGTGTGGGACAGATGCAGATGCTGAACCAGAAATGGAGACCTAGGGTACATTCTGACTCTCTCTCCCACTCTCTCTTCTCTGCAGTGACCCTGTCAAGGACTATGTCCAGGCCAACCCAGGCTGGTACTGGGCATCCTAGTGAGTATATCTCAGTCCCCAGTCCCCTTCCAGAGAAGGCTTAGTGGCCAGAAGAGGGAATCTCTGTGTCTTTCTTGACCTAATCTGAGCCCATAGCTTCCCCCAGCCCCATAGGGGACTGTCCTCACAGATCCCCTCCAACCCTGCCCCATTCTGTCGGCTTCAGAGCATGGCCAGAAGCACCTTTCTGGGGTGTTACATCTGCCGGGGCACGGAGGAGATGGGGGTAGGTTCTGCTGCCTGCACAAATTGGGAAGGGTTGGGCCAGGTCTGTAGCTGGAGAGACCCAGACCTTGGTCCTAGGAGGAAGTGGGGCTGGAACGCTTTGGCCCACACTAATGATAATGTTGCTACTCTTATTAATGTTGTTAGTAATGCTTATGAAATATTAATCATAATAGCTACCACTTAAAGAGTGCTTAATAAGGGCTGGGCATTGTTCTGTGTGCTTGATGTAAAGTATTGCATTCGGTCCTCACATCTACTGGATATGACTACTTCAGAAAATTAAGGTTCGGAGAAATGAGGAACTTGCCCAAGGTCACACAGCTAGTCAGTGGTAGAACTGGGATTCAAACCCAGAATTCAGGTTAAGGCTTGTGCTCTTAATCCGTCCACTTGGCAGGCTCCCTGCAGCCCTCGAGCCACTTGGCTCCTGCTTGTCCTATATTCTTTGAGGAACCCGGCCGGTAACTTGGGAGAGGAGGTTTGAATGTGTAGGTGATCCTGATCCTCCTTTCTGGGTAATTAAGGAGTCATCCTGGATATCTCCAGACCAGAACCATCCTGGGGCTCAGAGCAGAACTGCTCTTGCACTCATTGTGAGCCCAGCCCTGTACAGAGGCTGCAGGAGAGGAGGCCTCTGCAGGGAGTCATTGGGTGGCCCAAGGTAGCATGGACAGATGCAGCATTCGGAGAGGGGAGGAGGGAAGGAGGGAGCCTGTACACGCAGCCCACATCAGGGGCGCCCCCCAAAGGATGGGCCATGAAGACCGGAGACAGCATTCCCAGGAGAGAAGTGGCTTAAGCAAAAGCGTGGGGCGAGAATGCACGTGGTACCTTTGGTAAACTGGGACTTCTCTGGTAGAGAGCTGGCAGGCTCCATGCAGGGGAATCCCAAAGCATCTTGGAGAGCAGTGGGGCCTTGTGGGGTCAAGGTTCTGACTGCCCGGCCAAGGAGCTTACACACTGCGGCTGTCCCAAGTCTGTTCCTGCATAGGGCTCTGGTGGGGAGGTGGGCTCAGCCCAGAGCCCCTGGACCACGTCGAGCCCAGAGTAGCCTCAGAGATGGGCCTAGAGTTCACGGAGGCCCACCAGAGGCTGATGGTAAGGACCCTGGCCTGGCCTCTGGGGGTTCCAGAGTCTTTCCTAGAGCAGAGGACAGAGGGCCTGTCTGCAGGCAGGGAGGTGTGTGTCTTGGGGAGCTGGGAGGCACTGTACGGTAAAGCTAATGAGGCCCCAGAGACCACCACCTGGGCCAGCCCATGTGGCAGGTTGGCATGGCTTCTGGCACGTCAGCATGGCCTGGCAGCTTTGGGCCCCTGAGAACTTGGGAAGGGATTCTTAGGCCCCTCTCTGAGCCCTCTGGAGGAGGGTCTGTGGGACTCTATGCTCTGAGCAGGTGGTGGCAGGGAGGCAGCCCAGGAGTGAGTAGGCCCAGGAGGTGGGGGCCAGAGTCCACTCCACTGGGGGGATAGGGGGATTGGGAGGGTGGAATGTGAGAATCTGACCTCTGAATGGTGAGATCTGGAGTCCTTCCTCTTCGGCATCTCTGGGTAGAAAACAGAGATGCTCTCTCTGGCTTTTACCAGGGTGAGTGCTGGCAGAAGTGGGAGGTGGGCATGGACTGGGCGCTTTTCATAGGGTGTCCCAAAGTGTGAAAGGTGCTTGGGAGTTTCACTACTGGGATGCTGCCCTTTTCCTCCAGAAAACCTGCCTGGGGTCCTGTCCTGCCCTGCCCTGCCCACTCCACACCCCTCAGCTCTCTCCATCCTGCCCCCTAAGTCGGCCTCATGTCTGAGTCCTGGTAGGTCTCACCTCCTGCAACACATCATGTGCTCCCTGAGGACTCCATCCGGGTCTCTTCCTTTTAGAATAACAATAGGAGCATTGAGAAGCAGACAGCTCTTTGTCTGTATGGAGGGCACCGTGCTAAGCACTTTACATGTATTTTTCACTTGATCTTTCAATAGCCCTGCCAGGCAGACACTACTGTTATCCTCATTTCACAGATGAGGAAAGTGAGGCTCAGAGCAGCATAACCAGGGTAGAAATCCAGGTCTTTCTGAGGGTGAAACCCATGTACTTGCCCTCTGTGCTCTGCTTCCTCCTTTGTCTTAGAGCAGGACAAGCGGGGGAAGGCGTTGTGTTTGGATGCTGGGCTGCACCTGAGCCTTACTTCCCTGTCCTGACATTCTGTAAACAGACTGTGGTTCCTGCCCAGGCCCTGGGGCTGGGGCTCTGATGCATAAATCATTGGTTCTCTCTCTCTCTCTCACTTCTTAAGTGACTCATTCCCTGCCCCCTGGGCTGCCAGCCCCCCCCCTCCCACCCACCCACAGCCCAGCTTTCTCAAAGCCCTCGTCGCCTCCCTCCATCGGTTCTCACCTTATTGTCTGATTGCGCCCACTGAGCCACCGTGTCTGCGGTGGTGGAAGGCTGGTGGGCCAGGAGAAACCCAGGCAGAGGAGGAAAAGTGTGAGACCAGAGCTGGGTGGAGGTGGGTCAGAGCCTTTCCAGGAAGCTGTCCATCAGCCAGCTTCTAATTATCATAACTCTAGTGGGGAGTCCCACCCCCGTGCCAGGCCCACGCAAAGCGCTTGAACTGTGCTGTCTCATCAGTCCTCCCAACAGTCCAGTGAATTGGTACCAGTATTTCTGTCTCGCTAAAGTGGAAACTGGGTCTTGGCTATTGTCCAAGGTCACACAACAGTAGTGGCAGAGCTGGGATGTAAATGCGGAGTGTCAGGCTCCCAAGCTGTACCACAATCCCAGGGTCTTTGGCTCCTCTGCCCTTCTTCCGGACTCCTTGTCTTGAGAGTTGAAGAGCTATGAACCAGAGAGAAAAGGAGACTGGGCTCTTGCCCTCAGGTAGCTTCCACTCTGGCTGGGGAGATAGAACCCACACCCGCATGGACAAGGGTATTATTATTAGCATTATTGCTGAGGTGGCTGACCAATGACTCAAGCGAGACTGAAAGAGGGCAGGTTCCGAGTGTTTCCTAAATTGGGCAGGATGGCTGTGCTGTCCCGCACGGAGCAGGATGTTCAGCAGCCCCTGGCACCAACTACCAGAAGAGCCCTCCAGTCACTGTGACAACAGTTCCTTATTATTTGAAAACCACTGAGGACCAGGAAAGGGTTAAGTTGAAGGGGTCCTACTCACCAAATCCAATATGCTTGTCTCAACTCCTGCATCTCTTGTTTTGCTTTTTTGGGTTTTTTGTTTTCTTTTGTTTTGCATTTCATCCAGAAATATTTGAAGAGCACCTACCAGGCACCAAGCTCTGGGTCAGATGGTGGGAATGGAGAATTGATAAGTTGCAGGCTGGCCTCCAGATGCTATACCTGGGTGGGAAGTCAGAGGAGCTGGCCCGAAGGGTGCGGGGCTCAGGCTTTGGTTGAGGTATGCCTGCGGTGCACAGAAGATGCCCCCTCTAACCCAGGCCTCAGCTGTCCTTGCCAGCCAGTCCTCTCCAGCAGGAGCAGAGTGTGGCAGCCACGTTTCCAGGGAGCAGAGCAGGTTGTGATGAGAGGGGTGTAGTGGAGGGGCAGAGTGCAGTGAGAGAAGGGCTGGAGGGGTGGGCGGGAATGCATTATCTGATTGCTCAGCCAGGGCATTGTCAGGTCTTTGGGAATTTTATACAGGGAAGTCACATGATTGGATCTGCCTGCAGCATGGAGGGTGGAAGGCAGGTGGGCTCCTGCAACAGTCCAAGCCAGAGAGAGAGAGGTGCCCTGACCTCAAAGGGTGGTAGTGGGGTGGAGGGAAGAGGGCAGCTTTGATAACTGCCTGGGTAGGAAGATCAACAAGTCCAGGTGGTTAATTGGGCGTGGCGGAGTGAGAGTTAAGGATGATGCTGAGGTCTCTGATTGGGTGACTTGGAGGATGCATGACATCCTCTGCAGGAAGGAATGCAGGAGATGGAGCAGGGGAGACAGGGAGCTCCCCTCTAACCCACTGAACATTACTTGTATCTGAATAGTCATGTCTGCCCAGTAGGCAGTTGGAAATTCGAGTCCAGGGTTGAAAAGGAAAATATAGATCAGAAATATGGGTGAGCAAGTCATGTGGATGAGGGAGCCCACCTAGGGAGAGCGTGGGGGAAGAGCTGGAGAGGACCCCACATCGAGGGAACCAGGCAGACTGAGAGAGACCCTGGAGGGACCGAGGAGTGGTGAGGGAGGTAGGAGGGACCCAGGGGTCATGTGGAACCAGGGAAACAATGATAGTGACCAGATGTTGAGAAGCCAGGCAACGTAAGGACTGACAAGTATCCACTGCACTCAATAAGGTCCTGGGATGCGGCAGAGCCAGCTCTTATTGAGTAGTGCTGAGACTGTTTTTTGGGCTGGGAAGATGGAGGAGGGGGCACGGTGAATGGAGACCACTTTTTCAAGAATCGTGGCTGCAAGAGAGGATGAAGTGGCAGTAGCTGGAGCCAAGGAAGGTGTTGGTTAAAGATGGAAAACAGCTGAGGAGGCTTGTGTGGGAGGAGAGGTACCAGTGGAAAGGTTTAAGTAATGGAGATCCCCGGGCAATTAAGGGGGTGGGAGGATTGCCCTGGGACGGGAGGAGGGACAGGAGGGCAAGTAGCACCATATGATATTTGCAGGTGGCAGGCAGGGATCCAAGGGAGCTCACCTCATTTCCAGTCTTTCTGGAGCACCGGAGGCAGAGTGTGCGGGAAGAGTGAGGGGGCCTGGGAGGTTTGTGGATGGAGGAGGAAGCTTGAAATTGTGGGTGATGGGTGAGAGAACCGAGGAAGGAGATGGGGAAAGGATGGCAGTGCCATGTTGAAGGCCCATTGGGGGTTGGAAACTATGCATTGGTGGCACCGCTAACCTAGGTAGGCATGGGCAAGCTCCACCCTTGGGTCCCCAGCCATCATCTCCCACCTCCTGGACTGGTCTCTGCCTCCACTACTCAGAAAATCCTCAATCCTCCATCACTATCTCTGGATTGCCCTCAAGCTGCCTGCCAGCCTCCCACTGGACGTGGCCACCTGATATAAAAATTCACCCGACAGGTGCCACTTCCTGCTTGTGCCAGGTGCTGGCAGGACAGACGAGGGCCCTACCCTTGCTGAGTTTACAATTTAATAGGCTAGACCAACAGTAAAGTAACTCACAAGATCACTCCAGGTAATGACAAGGGCTGAGAAGGGCCTGTGTGGGGCAGTGGTCATGAGCAGGGACTCTAGAGCCAGAGTGCCTGGGTTCTCATCCTGCTTCTGCAGCGTGGTAGCTGGATGGCCTTGGACAAGTCGCCTGACCTCCCCGTGCCTCAGCAGTAAAGTAAAGATAGAAGGATTACACTCGTTGATACTCATAAAACACTTAAAACTGCCTAGCACGTGGGAAATGCTGTATATGGGCTTTTAAAATAGCAAGATAGTGTCTGGGGAGACCACTTTGGATTGGGTGGTCAGGAACAGCTGTCTCATGTGACCCAAGATTCCCTGTTTCTAGAAGCAGGCTCGTCCCATCCTTTTGCTCTCTTTTGGAACTGGACCGCCACCCTGCCCACTGCCAGGTTCTAGGATGACCGTGGCCTCCCCATCCTGTCCCGCCTGGCTGCCCTGTGGGCGGGGGTGGCAGAGAGTGGCATAAGCAGGGGGTCTTGGGGGAGGGACCCAGGAGAGGCTGGCTGACTCATCTATCCGTCCGTCTCTCACAGTGCTGTGTTCTTTGCAACCTACCTGACCCTGGCTTGCTGTTCTGGACCCAGGTATGCTAATGGCTTGAGGAGGAACTTGTGGGAATATGAGCAGGATCATGAAAGCTCTGGCCCCAGCCCTGCCTGCCACCAATGAGCTGTGCACCCCTGAGAGGGCCCCATCCCTCTCTGGGCCTCTGTTGAGCAGGCGGCCCCTCCCTCCTTTACTTGGTGCCTCTGAGGCAGGGAGAAGGGGGATGGAGAAGGGAGCAAATGGGGATGTGGCTGAAGGAAGAGGCTCTAAGGAGTGTGGAGGCGGTTGCACCGCCCCCACCCCCTACTCTCCCCTCAACTCTGTGGCTTGCCCTGCAGGAGGCACTTCCCCTGGAACCTGATTCTCCTGACCGTCTTTGTAAGTGATCCGGGGTGTGCTGAGGACAGACGCTGAGTGGGGATGGAGGAAGAAGGGAAGCAGGGTGGACTGAGGACCAGGAAGCCTGGGGATGTCCAATGTGAGGTCCCTGGCGGGGCAGGGGTGTTTTCACCCCACTTCTTCCACAAACACATTCCATCTTCTCTTTCCAAATGGGCTTAATCTTGCCCGTTCCCCATCCACTGTCTTTTTTCATTGTGAATTCTTTTAAGGGGTTTGCTTGAGGCATCCTAGAGCTACGGTAATAAAGAAGAGTGGAGGGTCTTAGAAGGGGGGAGCAGGGCCTCAGAAGAAAGGAAGGGACAGCTGGCACAGAGCCTGAAGCTGGCAGCAGGGACACTGCTTAGCCAGGCCTGACTCCCGAAAGTCAGTGTGTGTGGGGGTGACATAGACAAAGAGTTGAGGGGTACCTGCAAGGGGTGGAGACCTGGGCTGGACCTCGAGGGTGCCCGGGCCCCCGTGTCTGAGTTTGGAGCATTCCTTTACCCCGCTTCTCCTTTCAGACGCTGTCCATGGCCTACCTCACTGGAATGCTCTCCAGGTAAAGGGAACAGGTGGAAGGAGAGAAGGACCATAGGCCAGGCTTGGAGCCAGGCACCGGCCACACCCGACGGGAGCTGCCCCACACCCCATCCTTCCAGGGAGCACGTGGGTGGGCCCGGGGGCTCAGGCATGCAGGAGGCTTTGGCCTAGGGTCCTCTCCTTGAGCACTCAGCTGGACAGTGACTCCAAGACCTGGCCTGGTGGATAGGGGGTGGGGAGCAAGATGGCTCCTCCCAAGCAGTAGTTTACAAGCCCCCAGACTCATGACCTGCAGTTACTTGTAAACCACCTCCGGGCCCGGCACAAACCCCTCCCCACTCCCACTCCCACCTCATCAAGATCCTTCTAATTTGATTTTGAGTCTAAGCCTGTTGGGAGGGGCACGGCCAGAAAGGCTGGGGAGGCAGACAGAGGGATCTGGGGAAAGGGCACCAGTTTGGGGCCAGGTCCTGGCAGAAGAGAGGGGCCTGCTAGGACTAGGGTGGGGGAGACCAGCTGCCCTGCCTGAGAGCTGACCCCTCGGCCTGACGGTCCTCAGCTACTACAACACCACCTCCGTGCTGCTGTGCCTGGGCATCACGGCCCTTGTCTGCCTCTCAGTCACCGTCTTCAGCTTCCAGACCAAGGTCAGCTCTGGGGTCTGCAGGCAGGGACGCCTGGCCTGAGGCTGAGCAGGGGAAGGCAGATGGGGTGGGGGGCTCAGAGCTCAGACCCAGGGCTGGGGAGAGAAGTAAAGGGGGTGAGTTGGGTTTGGGGAGGCCACCTGCTGAGGGGGAGGAGGGGAAGGAATGCCAGGTTCTTGGGGTGAGCACAAGACTATGGCCTGCTGTATGGGCTCAGCCTGTAGTTGGGGCCCCAGGAAGGTCAGGCCGCTCCTGCAGCTGACCCCATCCTGTCCCCACAGTTCGACTTCACCTCCTGCCAGGGCGTGCTCTTCGTGCTTCTCATGACTCTTTTCTTCAGCGGACTCATCCTGGCCATCCTCCTACCCTTCCAATATGTGAGTCTCTGGGTCCCCCAGCAGGCCCCATGGGGAGGGAGGGGCCCCACTGGCCCAAGGTGCCGTTCCCTCCCCTGCCCGCCAGGGAAGGCCAGGAGCCAAGGCCCCACAGCCTGCCATCCTGTGCGGCCCCTCCTGGCACCTGCCACAGGCGTGCTGGCAGTGTAAGCAAACAAGGAGGCTTTTCTTGTCAGGCCTGGGTACCTGCCTGGCTCCACAAGCCACATCCGGCTTCACTTTTCCCATCCTCCTCTGTGGGGTGGAGGTGAGATTGAGGGTAGGGTGTGGAGCGTTTAAACCCTGGGCAGGGAAGGGAGTACTGGGGCTCCATGAGGCCCACCAGACCCAGAGGGGCCTTGAGGAAGGGTCTTCTGGGGGCTCCTGGGGGATCAGCCATGTCCAAAGAGGCAGAATCTAGCTGGCCAGGCAGGCGGGAGGTGGGGCAGTGGGGCTCGGAGCATACCCACATCCTTAGAGCATCCACCAGCTGGCAGCCAAGTCTCAGCTCTTTTAGAGGTGTCCAGCCTGCCCTGGGGAATCCAAGTGAGACTCTGCAGGCACCCGGGCCCCTGCATGTGGAGAAGGGGCAGATTGGGGTCATCGCAGGAAGGCCTTGAGATCCGAATCCTGGGAACCCAAGAGATGAGCTGTTGGACCGCTGCTGGGAGCCCAGTACTTATACCCCCCACCCCCATAGCCACACATGGTACACGGTCCCCCACTGCCCTTTTCTAGCAGGGCTGCGAGCAGTAGTCCTCACTTCCCCCTCCCCACCTCCATCCTGCCCAGCCCCAGCCTCCGGGCACTTGGCGTCCAGTCCAGGACGTCAGGATTGGTGCTGGCATTTCCTTGGCTCTTCCCAGGATCCTGTTGACGAAGGGAGGGGCCAGAGCTGGGCTGGGGGCCCTCTGTGTGTCTAGGATGGGGAGGAGTGTTACAGGAAGGGGCCGCAGAACTTCAAAGAACCCTTTATTGACCCAGGTCTGGTTGATGGGATGCCTTTGTTTCCGAGTCTTCTGGAGGAGGGCCCCATGGAGGGCCCTAGTGCAGTGCCTCCAGCAGAGTTTCCCCCACAGCTGGCTGCTCCAGACCTGGAGGAAGACTCAAGGGGCAGAGGGTGGGGAGGTGCTGTTCCAGCCTGTGCAGGCAAGCCCACCATGCACAGCTGGCAGAGACTCCAGATGCCCCCCCACACACACCCCTGAGGTGAAGTCTTTGTCCCCTTCTACCTGAGTTCCTTGCCTCCCAGGCAGAGCCCAGGAGTGCCCTGACACAAGGACAGACAGATCCTATCCTGGACAGGGATGAACGCACACTGGGAGGCGGGAGCAGCCTCAAGCAGTCCCAGGCTAGAGGGAGGACGGGGCCCACCGAGAGTCATCTTCATCTGCCCTGAGCCCAGGGCTGTGTGCTGCGGGAAGAACGGCCAGGCTCGGGGGAGTTCTCCCACCAGTCCCGCCAGGATCGCTCTTATCCCGGGCCTCACTTCACCCACCACGGGCACACAGAGAATCAGGGGCCACTGTCAGTCCTGCGGCTCCTTGGGGAGCGCTGAGCAGGGCTACCCCATGTCCTCCATTCTCTAGACTGAGCCCCCCTCCCTGCCCCTCTGACTGCTGCCCCCTTCTTGTCATCCCTAAGCCCATTTTTCCTCTGCCGCAGGTGCCGTGGCTCCACGCAGTCTATGCAGCACTGGGAGCGGGTGTGTTTACATTGGTGAGTGTGGTCTGGCTCCTTGGCAGCCTCCTTCCCAGCATCCTGACCATCACCCCAGTCCCCTTCTCCTCCCATCTTCCTCACAGCCCTCCTCCCTGGATCCTCGGGAGCGCCTGCGGGTAGGGCTAGGCTCAGTGCTGCGTCTGTTTGTTTGGGGAATTCTACCCAGTTTCCAGGACAGACCGGCTGACCTGGGCAGGAGGGAAGATTGTAACAGCAGGATGGAAGCTGTAGACAGAGGCAGAGCTGGGAAGAGGCATCCCTTCCTCCAGGGGAGGGGCAGCGGTGCTTGCGGGGGTGGGAGAGTGGGGGTGTCCTGGCCATGTGGACCAAGTTAGTAGTTACCCTCCTAGGGGCAATTGGAGAAGGCTTATTGGAGCCAAGGAGATTCCAGGTTCCCTGAGAGAGAGACTGTTACATTGAGCATGTTCTTTGCTGTTCTCACAAAACTGAGAATGTTGATGATGATGATGATGGTTAGGAGAACAATAACAGCTAATATTTATTGAACACTTGCTTCCCCCCAGCCAGCTCTCCATAGCATTTAATCGTCATCTTAACTCTATAAGATAGGTTCTACTATTAATAAATTAAGATGGGGAGGCCGGGCGCGGTGGCTCACACCTGTAATCCCAGCACTTTGGAAGGCTGAGGAGGGCGGATCATGAGGTCAGGAGATCGAGACCATCCTGGCTAACATGGTGAAACCCCGTCTTTACTAAAAATAAAAAAAAAAAATTAGCTGGGCGTGGTGGCGGGTGCCTGTAGTCCAGCTACTCGGGAGGCTGAGGCAGGAGAATGGTGTGAACCCGGGAGGCAGAGCTTGCAGTGAGCCGAGATAGCGCCACCGCACTCCAGCCTGGGCGACAGAGCGAGACTCCGTCTCAAAAAAAAAAAAAATAAATAAATAAATAAATAATAAATAAATAAATTAATTAAGATGAGGAAACTAAAGCTCAGAGATATCAAATAACATGCCCAAGGTCACACAGCATCCTAGGAAGTGATAGGGCCAAACTGGGAACCTGGACAGTCTGATGTGAGTCCCCCTTGGGGTCTGAGGCTAAGTGGGGAGTGGCTGGAAGCAGATGCCCAGGAGGCAACAGATGACCATGGACAGACACCTGCCTGGAGCTGCCCAACACAGGCCTTCTGCTCAGGTGGGCCCCATGCACCCGAATGCAGTCGTGTTTTAGGACCCACCCAGTTGGGCAAGCTTGTGCTGGTGACATCCTCTCAGAAAGGCATTCAAGGTCAACATTTATTGACAATGGAAGCAGTAACCAGACTCTCCCCTCCCTCGCTGGAATGTTCAGCTCAATTCAAGTGGCCAGAGTTGCAGCTTAGTCCAGGTTCTAGAGGCTTGTGGGCGACAGGCTGAGGGGGCTGAAATGGGGGAAGGGATGGGGAGAGAGCTGTGAGCAGAGGTTTTGGGGGCTTTGGATAGGGGTCAAGCCTGAGTGAGGGTGTGGCAGGTTCATTCATGCGTCCTTTCCTCAGGTCTTTACAGAGCACCTACTGCGTGTGATGTGCAGCGCGGCTGCCCAGATGCCTGGTCAGCAGGGAGAGTGCAGTGCGTGGTGCAGAGTAGCACACAGCCAGTATTGTAGAATGAATAAATGACCTCCAGGCTTGGAACTGGGGGGCTGAGATCTAGATGAGAAAACTGAACTCCAGAGAAATGGAATGATTTGTTCATGGCTTGCCGGCAAGATAATGGCTCAATATGGTCTTGATCAAGACTAAAGTGTCAGCTTATCCCAGGCTACCTAGGACTTTCCCAGTTTCAGCACTGAAAGCCTCACTTCTTGAGGAGCCCCTAAATCCTGGGCAAACTGGGAGCCTGGTCACCAGAAGACACTAACTTTTCTCAGACCCCGCACCATGCTCTTCCCTCCAGGCAATACTTCCTAAAGAAAGGTTTCAAAGGATGTGGTGGGGAATCAGACTAGGAGAGAAAGAGGAGGGCCACATTTGGGAGAGCTAGTCTGGGCAACAGCGCCTGGAGGCCCTAGAGGGAGGCATTTGCAGGGGCAGAGAGGGATCAAGCCAGGGCAGACAGGCTGGTGATGTTGGAGGCAGTGAGCACCCATGGGGGCCGGCCAGGGAGTTTACTTGGCTTCCGGTGGATGAGGTTACAGCCAGTGTGTGAACCACCCGAGAAAGCCATGCATATGCAAGTAGGGCTGGGTGAACAGTAATCCCTTAAATTTGTTTGATAAGCCCTAGTGTTATTAGAATAACAATAGTCCCCATCCTCTGTTCCATGCTTTGTTTTACAAAGCACTTTCACACCCGTTACCTCCCTGCATCTCCACCACAGTCTGGCTGGGGAGTGGGGGCAGGCAGCCCTGAGGCTGTAAGACTTGCTTTCCATCCAAAGCCCTGGGTGTTAAGGGGCTGGAACAGAGTCTTTTTTTTTTTTTTTTTGAGATGGAGTCTCGCTCTGTGGCCCAGGCTGGAGTGCAGTGGCGCGATCTTGGCTGACTGCAAGCTCCACCTCCCGGGTTCACGCCATTCTTCTGCCTCAGTCTCCCAAGTAGCTGGGACTACAGGTGCCCGCCATCATACCCTGCTAATTTTTTGTATTTTTAGTAGAGATGGGCTTTCACTGTGTTAGCCAGGATGGTCTCGATCTCCTGAGCTCGTGATTTGCCCACCTCGGCCTCCCAAAGTGCTGGGATTACAGGCGTGAGTCACCATGCCCATCCTGGCACAGAGTCTTATGGCCAGTAACAGGCAGATTGAGGACCAGGACCCAGGTGTCCTGTGCCTAGCCTGGTGCCATTTCCAGTGCCCCTGTGGTTCCCTTCAAAGAGTACACCTTCTGTGGTTCTACCGGCTTGGAATTGGGGAGAGGCTGAGGCGTTCTCTCCAGGAATTATCCTCTCTCTCTGTCTCTGTCAGTCATCAGCATTGCCCTCTCCAATGGAGTAGTCCCATTAACACAGGAACATGCTGCAATTTCTCCCACCTGAAAATAACCCACAAAACACTCTTGACCCACATCTCCCTTCTCACTCCTGCCCCATTCCCTGCTCCCCATATACAGCAAAATTCCTTTTAAGAGAACCTCCACTCACTTTCTCCAGTGGCTCTCCTCCCTCTCTCCTTCTTCCCTACTCTCCTCACAATTCCTTTCCCTCCCATTCTCTCTCTCTCTCTTTTTTTTTTTTTTGAGACAGAGTCTTGCTGTGTCACCCAGGCTGGAGTGCAGTGGCGTGATTTCCACTCACTGCAACCTCTGCCTCCTGGGTTCACGCCATTCTCCTGCCTCAGCCTTCTGAGTAGCTGAGACTACAGGCATGCACCACCATGCCTGGCTAATTTTTTTGTATTTTTAGTAGAGATGGGATCTTGCCATGTTGGCCAGGCTGGTCTTGAACTCCTGACCTCAGATGATCCGCCCACCTCGGCCTCCCAAAGTGCTGGGATAACAGGCGTGAGCCACGGGGCCCGACCATTCTCTCTTAAACACACTCTCATCCTGGTCACAGGGACCTCTGTGTAGCTAAATCCGGGGACCCAGTCTCAGTCCTCATCTTGCTGGACTCCCAGAAGTATTGGATACAACGGTTCCTTCCCTCTCCCACCCGCCCCGAAGCATCTTCTTCCCTTGGTGTCCAGGCCGCCACCCGCCCAGGCTTTTCTACAGCCTGCAAAAGGCCGACTCTGCTCTTTCTACCCTGTTCCCTCAGGGTCTCAGGCAGCCTCAAAGCTTTGAATGCGATACTTTATGATGATTACTCTAACATTTACATCTCTAGGCTGGATCTCAATCTTGAATTCTAGACTAGAATTTCCGGTTGCCTAGTGAGGGTCTGCATGAGGAAGTCTCATAGGCACCTCGGACTTCACATGTACGAAACCAAGCTCCTGCCCCTTCCCTTGGATGCCTGCTTTTCCCAAAGCCTTCCCCATCTTCCTGTCACTCAGGACAAATGCCTTGGTGACATCTTCCACTCCTCCCCTCTCCTCACCCCCTACATCACGCCCCACATCAATGCTGTGTCCCCCACTCCTATCCAGAATCTGACAACTTATCTCTGCCCTCCTGGCTAGCTACTCCCTGTCCCAGCCCCCGTCGCCTCCAGCCTGGATTGATTGTTGCCATGGCCTCCTGCAGGCTGCCCCTGTGCCCGGCGTGTATGCACAGCACAGCAGCTGGAGTTGTTAGGTCCCCTCGTTCCTCCATTGAGCATCCCGCAATTGCTTCCCACAGCCTGCAAGCTCTCTGACCTCCCCACTCCCCTCTGCTGTAGCCACGCTGGCCTCGTGCTGCATGAGCATGGCAGGCTCTCTCCAAACCCAGGGCCTTTGCACCTACCTCTGTCTGTTCTTAGAGTCTGCTCACAGCCCTCTCTCCCATCCTTCAAGTGTGTGCAGCTCAGTCCCTCCCTCTTCCTCCCTACTCTATTTCCCTCTCTCTATAGCGCATCTCATTCTGACATACTATGTATTTTTCTGATCTGTTGCTCATTGCCTGTCTCCCTCCAGCAGAATCTAAGTTCCTTAAGGACAGGGATTGTAGTCTGGCTTGTTCATCACTGCAGCCCCAGTGCCCAGAACAGGGCCTGGTGCATAGTAGGTACCCAGGAGATGTTTGTGGCATGAACAGATCCCCAAGAGGTGTGGCAGGGGGCAGGGCCAGGCCCACGGAGGTACAATCAGAGCAAGGCAGAGAACGCACAGGCTATGTGGTTGAATTCAGCACTGCCCATCAGTCTTCTGTGAGTCACAGGGGAGGGGGAACTGCAGTGCCAATTATCTCATTAGGAGATCAACACTCCAAAAGGCCCTGGTCGGGATCATCCTGCAGATTACAGAAACAGCAATGGAGAGCATGGGGCCAGTTCCCCGGCTCCGTCCCCTGCCCGGGTTCATCTGCAGCTCCCCTGGGGTCCGTGGGGCAGGGGAATGTTGATGAGAGGGGCTTCGAGACTCATTCCCCTTACCTCCTCTCAGTTTCAGGTAGACGAAGGCCCTCAGAGGCCCAGCCCCATAACTAAATCCCCTTACCCTCCCATTAGCTCGAACTCAGAAACATGCTGACTTCGTCCTGACCCTCAGGCCTGCGGACTCTGTGGTCCCCTAGCTCCAGCCTGTCCCATAACTAGCACCCAGCACCCCTGGTCTCTTGTCTGCCCGTCCTGCCCTCTCCCACCGTAGCCTTTGGGGAATTCTCAGCACAGTGGGGGCCACTCCCAGCCCTGCAGCTGAGCAGAGCTGCAGACAGCACACTGCATGCAGGCGTCCCTGCCACGTGTGCCGCGTCAAGGAGACTGTGCGAAAGTGGGGTGAAGAGAAGTGTAGGAGGAGGCCGCAGACCCCCAGGGGGACCCTCCCCTCAACCCCCACCAACCTGAGCTTTGGAAGCGCTGTGAGAATCCAGCTTCGAGAATCCAGTTTCTCTCCCAGAAACATCAGCCCCTCCCTTGAGATTCTGCCATCTTTGAGGGCAGGGCTGCCCAGTGGAAGGGGCAGCACCTGAGGGGGTGGCAGGCGAGGCTTCTTAGGGCTCTGGTCCAGCTTTGAGGAACAGGCCCCTCCTAGGCCTCACCCATGTCAGCCTTAGTACATTCTCAGGGAGCCTTGGGTTTTTGGTCTCACCCCTACCCCATATCCCTCACTGGATGCCAGAACCGAAATATGCCAGTAGAAGTGGGCAAGCCAGCTGAACAGCCCTGACCTCAGAGTGGCCGAATCGTCCCATTCCCCCTAGTGCCCTCTCTTTGGGTGCTTTTCTGTAGAAACTCATGGAAAGTCGCACAGGAAGCATGAGGGTCGGGCCGGGCTGGCGTGATGGGGCAGGGAATGGGGTGGGGGCACATGCCTGCAGCTGGCTTCTAGCCGCAGCTGAGACTCCAGGGCCCATGGGACTTGGAGCAGGTTGCCCCATCTCAGAGTTGGTCCTTCCTTGGGGAAGCTAAGGTCTCTGAGCCCCCTAAATCAGGAGCCCAAGTCCCAGAGTCCTCGGGAAGGAATGAGGCATAGGACATTAGAAATTAGATGATGGGCCCAGTGGGAATAGACCTCTTCACTTCCTGCCCAGCCTGGCCAATTTGAGGACCTTGGGAGCCATTGACAGTTGCTAAGAAACATCACAGTTGTCGTGCTTTAAGGAAGATTAGTGAGAAGCTGAGTGGACAGACCAGAGGCTGGGAGACCAGTTAGGAGGTCACTGCGGTGTCCCAGAGCCGGGGTGGGTGGGGGCAGGGAGACTGCGCATGGTCAGTACTGGATGCTGCAAGCCTAATGGCATTTGGATGAACAGAGCTGGGATAGGAAGATGCTCAGTAGGGATGCTGGATCTCCAGTTCTGATGTTGACCACTGACTATGGAGAGACATACAGCTATCTCTCCTCAGTCTCTGGAAGGAAAGCAGGGCTGAGACCTGGAGCCCTCAGAGCTGGCAGGGACCTGCCTGAGGCAGCTGCTGCTGAAGCTGAGCATGAGCTGAAGCCAAGACAGCACGTCCAGAGAGACACACACACACACATTCACGCATATACACACATGCACATCCATATACACACACTCACATAAACTCACATATACACACATAGCCACATGCACACATACACATACATACACACTCATATACACACATATACCCACATGCACATACACACACATGCACACATACACACACACATACACATATACAAGCATGCACACACATGGACTCACATGCACACATACACATGCACATATAGATATGCACACACATATGCACTCAGACACATGCATATATACACACATGCACATACACACATGCACACACAATACACATGCACATATACACATGCACAAATACACGCACACATAGACACACATGCACATATACACACACATATACACACATACATACACACATGCACATATACACACATGCACATACACACATGCACACATATACACACATACACATATGCACACACATGCACTCACATGCACACGTAGACACATACACATGCACATATACACATGGACATACATACACTCACGCACACATAGACACATACACATGCACATATACACACATGCACATACACAAACACATGCACAGACATGCACATATACACATGCACATACACTCACATGCACACATAGACAAACACATGCACATATACATACATGCACATACACAAACTCACATGCACACATAGACACATACACATATACACACATGCACATACACACATACACTCACATGCATACATATACACATACACACATATACACATATGAACATACACACATACACTCACACATACATGCATGCACATATACACACATGCACATACAGTCATATGCACACATATATACACACCTGCACATACACACATATACACACATGCACACACGTGTACTCAGACACATACACATGCACATATACACACATGCATACACACATACACTCACATGCACACAGACACACATACACACATGAACACACATACACTCACATATACACATTCACATGCACACACATACACAAACGCACATACACACATGCACACACACTCACATGCACACAAATACACACACATATACACATGCATATACACTCACATATACACACGCTCACATGCACACACACACATACACGCACATATGCACACATGCACATACACTCACATATACACACTCACATGCACATACACATGCACATATATACAAGTGCACATACATACACATATGCACACATATACACATGCACATACACACACTCATGTACACATATACACATACACACGTACATATACACATATAAACACACACACGTACACACATGCATGCACATATACACATGCACATACAGTCATATGCACACACATACACGCACATGCACATACACACATCCACGCACATGCACATACACACATGCACACACATATACACACATGCACACACATTCACTCAGACACACATGCACATATACACATACACTCACATGCACACAGACACACATATACACACATGCACACACATATACACACATTCACATGCCCACACATACACACACGCACATATACACACATGCACACACATGCACACAAATACACATATACACGCACATATACACACATGCACATACACCCATACACTCACATATACACATATGCACACACATATACACACATGCACATACACTCACATATACACACATACACTCACATGCACATATGCGTATACACACGTGCACATACATACACATATGCACACACATATACACATGCACATACACACACATATACACCCATGCACACATACCCACATACACATATACACACATGCACACACACATGCACTCACATGCACACATACACATACACACACATATACACATGCACAGACACACATGCATACATATACACACATACACACGCACACACTCATACACACACATGCACACATATACACACATACGCACATATACACACATGCACATGCACACATACACATATAAACACATGCACACATACACATACACTCACATACACACATATACACACATACGCACATATACACACATGCAGATGCATACAATCACATGGACACATATACCCACATACATATATATGCATACACTCACACACACATACACATATATATGCACATAGACACACATACACATACACACACTCACACACATATATACCCATGCGCACACATACACATACATACGCACAAACACACATATATATAGAGGCACACACATATCCACATGTGCACACACACACACACATACCATGACCAGCCTGGGCCAGACCCACAGCGTCCAAGGGATTTAGGAAAAATACTCCCATCTACCCTAACCCCTCACCCTGCTTTTCTAGTGAGGATGGCGATATATGCCCTACCTTCCTCACAATTAGAAAAACACTTCGAAAAGTAAAAATGGCCACACAAATCCAAGGCTGAGGCATGACTTTTAGACTTATCTTCTTTCCATTCAGAGTTTAGAGGCCCATTTCCCGCAATGCATTACGTGAGGCTGAAGGAGCCAGTGAGAACCTTCTCTATTAGGTCGCCGACCCTCTGCCACTGAAACAGTCCCAATGCCTCCCCTGAGGCCTCCCCGACGCCTCACCCAGACAACCTGGAAGTGGCATGGGTTCCTCTGGGCTGGGGTGGGTGGACTGATCAGTGATTGCTCCTTCAGGGGAGAGGCTGCAGGCCCCCTCCTGAGGCCTGCCTGTCTCATTCCTGAGGAGCTCATCCCCCAGCCCACACCCTGCTCAAACCTGACGGGAGGAGGTGGAGAAGCCCTGGGGTGGGGGACTGAGGGAGGTGAGGCAGAGGCAGCTCCACACCTGCCTGGGGGCAGAAAGGAACTTCTGCTTCCATGTCCAGGACCTGGTTCTTCAGAGCAGAGCCAGGAAGAGGCACTGGCACGGCCAGTAGGGGTGTGGAGTGGGGAGGGGGCTCTGCAGCTGGCCAGTGCCCCCCACAAAGTCACATTCAAGTCCTCGCTGCTCCTCTTACCATTCTGTGACCTTGGGCAAAATGACTTGACTGCTCTGTGCCTCACTGGCCTCATCTTTAAAATGGGGCTAACCTGCCTGTCTCACAAGCTGTTGTAATGGATGAATAGGGTAACAAATGAAGGGAAAACAGCCTCCTCACACTTGGCACATGGCAATTCTCAATCGATGACAGCTTTTACTCTTTTTTTTTTGAAACGGAGTCTCGCTCTGTCACCCAGGCTGGAGAGCAGTGGCTCGATCTTGGCTCACTGCAAGCTCTGCCTCCTGGGTTCACACCATTCTCCCGCCTCAGCCTCCCGAGTAGCTGGGACTACAGGCGTGCACCACCACGCCCGGCTAATTTTTTGTATTTTTTTTTTTTTATTTTTAGTAGAGACGGGGTTTCCCCATGTTAGCCAGGATGGTCTCGATCTCCTGACCTGGTGATCCGCCCGCCTCAGCCTCCCAAAGCACTGGGATTACAGGCATAAGCCACCACACCCGGCCCGGTTTTTACTCTTACGGTAAATGATAACCTTGTCATTTAGATCACCAGATTTAGCCTGGCTTCAAAATCTGGTTACCTAAATGACAAGGTTATCATTCACTGTAAGTATCAAAGCCCCTTCTCTGCCACATTCTAGCTGTGTGGACTCACCGAGTTATGTAACGTCTTTGTGCTTCAGTTTCCCTATGTGTAAAATGGGGACAAGAACAGTACCTCCCTCATAGGCGGCTGTGACTTTTGGATGCATTCACATATGTAAAGCACTCAGTGCCTGGTGTGTGTGGTCAATGATCAGTAACTCTTACCTGTTAGTAAGTTCTCTGAGGTCTGAGCCAAGATTTGAACCCAGGTCTGTGTGACTCCCCAGTCTATGTTCTTAAGCACTGTATTATACTGGACTCATGCCCTTTCTCGTATGACCACGCATGGCTCTTTCATACAAAATATTTTATTCCACTTACTGCCACAGGCTATTGATGCTTACCTTGCCTCCTGGTTCCTTTTTTTTTTTGAGATGGAGTCTCGCTCTGTCGCCCAGGCTGGAGTGCAGTGGTGTGATCTTGGCTCACTGGAACCTCCACTTCCCGGGTTCAAGCGATTCTCCTCCCTCGGCCTCCCAAGTAGCTGGGGTTACAGGTGCCCACCACAACATCCGGCTAATTTTTGTATTTTTAGTAGAGACGGGGTTTCATCATGTTGGCCAGGCTGGTCTCAAGCTCCTGACCTCAGGCGATCCCAAAGTGCTGGGATTACTGGCGTGAACCACCGCACCTGGCCCACTTTTTAAAAAGCTGATAGATAATCATGTGTCATTAATACACTTTCATACACTACCCCCCTTTCATTCTGATTCAAATGCCTGCCAGACCCTGTTCCTTTGGTGGCCCTCCTGGGGGTGCAAATGTTGTCTGTGCCATCTAAATTTTTGACACCCAGGTCAATGGAGAGAAGCATCTTCTATTGGTATCAGGCAAGAAATGGGCCCCAGATCTCCACTCAGTGGTCTGTCTTCACTCCCTCACCCCCTCACCCTCTCCTGCCAAGTCGGCACACCTGGACATATGGCTGGTAGTCTCTTCTCCAGAGACTCCCCAAAGCCCAAGCTCACCCTCTAGCTGTCCCTGGGCTGGGTGATGCGGGCAAGTCACTTACACTGTCTCTGCCTCAGTGTCCTCAGCAAATGATGGAGCTGACAGTGCGACACCTGCCACAGAGGCTTATGGTGAGAATTCAGTGAAAGAGTTCACGAACTCTTCTTTTGTGCTATTTTAACCCTTCTATTTTAAACTTCTAATTATATAATATGTGAATACATTTATTCACATATTTCACTTTTGGAAAATCTTAAATATAGAAAAAAGCAAATGTCATTTTGATCGCGTCCCTCCCTGCTTTCCCCAGCAGGAACCATGAATTCTCTCTCCTTCCAAACCTTTCTTCATGCATTTCATAGATCTTTGCTACGTGAGCTCCTCTGACATGTATAGTTTAATGGGGATCATACGATATAGATTTTTCACAACTTGCTTTTTTCTCACAGTAGCGTCTATCGCAGATGTTTCCACCTCAGCACTGCTGCCCAGAGTTTATGTAACCACCCCCGTGTTGGTAGAGTTTGGGTTGTTTCAGCATCTCACTGTTAGAACCAATGCTGCCAACAACAGCCTGGGGGTTGCCTCCACGCACCCTCACACTGGCATTTCTGCAGGACAGACACAGTCCACGTGTCACTGTTTATGCTGATTCAACACATTGCAACCCCAGCTTTTTGTATTCAGTGCCTGCCTGCGGGTGGCTCTGAGCTGGCCTTTCCATGGCATGCACTGCCCAGAGCCCCTCAGCGTCACCTCTGGGGCCACATTCAGGGAGGACAACAGACATAAGCCTGGGCCCCAGATACGGCAGGGTCAGGCCAGATGTGTGGCTGGGGGCCCCGGCCAGGTTTAGCACTGGCCAGTAAAGTGAGGTGGGGAAGTTTGCCTTTGGCGCCTGTGCCCTCTGCACATGCTCCCTCCCTCCCTGCAAGCCCACTCCTCCCCTGTCTCCACCAGCGTAGGAGATGGCACTCGATAAGCAGCCATCAGCAAGTCACTCAGCTCTCAGACTCCTTTCCTCATGTAGAAGACCACGAGGACGCCCACCTCCCAGGGCAAATGGGGAGAGGGAAATGAGATCAAGTGTTGGTCTGGGGAAGGACCCTTCAGATGTAAGTTAATAGCGTCCTTGTCCCGGGGGGCCTCCTGCCCCATCCCACGTGCTCCTCCTGCAGAGTCTCCTGTTCAGCTGGCCACTAACTCAAGTACCTGCCCTCCTTTTAGGGGTTTGCAGTCAATTCGGTTGCTAGCTCTCAGCCAAGATCCTAGCTACCCACTAAGATGTTAACTATAACCAAAATACCTGCTCTCAACCAAGACGTTAGTTAATAATGCTTTCCATCTCCAAGGAGATAGCAGCAGATGACTTTCCCCTGTAAATCAATGCACTGCCATGCAGAATCTCTGATCATGTCTTTTGGACTGTCAGTTCTATGAGGGCAAGTTCTCTGGAACATAGTAGGTGCTCAGCAAATATTGTTGGGAATAAATCAATGAAAAGACTTTGACTCACAGACATCAGATGGCAGTGATGGGTCATACTGGTCAGTGGGGTTGAAATATGAAGCAGGCCATCCCAGAGAACACCACATAGATAAGCATCTGTGGCCATGGACCAAGGGCTGGGGCAGAAATCATTTCATTCCTCTTCTCTCTAAGAGAAAAGCCTGCTGGCTGCTCTAGGGGGTCTCCTGCGTGGGTGCTTCTCAGAAGGGCCACCCCCAGAGCTGGACAGATCCAAGCCTTCCAAGTTAAGAGACTCAATTTCATTAGCTCACCCAGGGGTGACCAGGCTCTGGGAAACCAACCAAGCAAGCTACTGATTGATCAGCCAGATCAGCAGTTTATGAACTGATGCTGGCAGCTGTGACTGCCAAGTGGCCCAAAGCATTTGCGCTGGGCCTTCCGCTTGCTCATTCTCTCTGCAGAAGGAAAATGTGCTTGGGAATCCAAATCAAACACAGAAGGAGCAGAGTGGAATGGAGAGAAATCATACTCAAAAATACAAATAGTGGATGCCACATACACTGTCATAAATCTACCCTCAAAACCACACCATGGTGTGGGCATTGCTACTATCCCATTTTGTAGATGAGGACACTGAGGTCAAGTGGATGACTTGGCTACTGAGCAATGGAGCCGGGTCTTAAACCCAGGCATTTCAACTCCTATTCCTGTCTGGAGTGCCCTTCCCTCAGTGCCACTGAGCTCAGGAGACTGACGCACCCTGTGCAGGGCTCCTCTCAGCCCTGGCCATGGCTCCCCATTTTTGCTCTGTTAAGGCCACTCAGCTCCCCAAGGAACAGTGCTGCCTCCCTGATGAGATGCAAGAGACACCTGAGTCTCATCAGCAGCACGTGCACGTCCTCAAGAGGGCACCTCTCCTTCTGCAGATAATAACAATGAAACCGCATTAATATAATAGCAAGCATTCATTAAGTGCTTACCATGTGTCAGGCACCATGCCAGGCCCCTTGCATGCATTATCTCATTCTCACAACAACCTCAGGAGGCAGGCACGCTCATCTCCCTTCTACACATAGCGACTCACAGGCCCAGAGAGATTAAATGCTCTGCCCAGGTCCTACAGCTAATGAGTGGTAGAGCAGAGCCTGCAGTCCAAGTGGATCTGACTTTCAAGCCTGTGCTCATAATTGCCCCCACCTCCTCACCTTAGAAGGTGGCCCTGCCTCAATGTCCCGTGTGCTGGAGTTGCTCCCTGTTGGAGCCCTGGCCTCTTGGGCATGGGGGGGGCATTGCACCAGGGCTGGGATTCGACTAGGATTCTACGGGGCTGCGTCTATAGCAACTCTAAAGTCTGGGTCTTGGAAGTCAAGGAGTCCATGGCGGGGGTGAAGGAAAGGGAACTGGGCATGACCCCTGCCTACCGAGCAGAGTGCAAGCTGCAAGGGCAGGCCCCAATCCCTTCCTCCTCTATCCACTTCTCCCATAGTTCCTACCTCAGCGAGTCCCCCACTCTTCAGTCAGGCCTCCCAGGCTTCCCTAGGCCTTCCCAGCTAGCAAACTCCTACTTAAGCCTCAGGTGAGATGCCACCTCTCCTGGGTCACCTTCCTCTGGCCCAATTAGTAGGTCCTTCCTTCATAGTCCTAATTGTGCATTTCCTGGGTTTTCTTGTAATGACCTGTAAGTGTCCCCCATGATGCTGTGAGCTTCCCCAAGGGAGGCACGGCTTTGTGTTTCTCGTTGTTTCCGCTCTCAGCAAGTCCCTGTCACGCAGCTGTTGCCCCATACACATTTATTGTATAATGAATGAGTTTCAGAGGACCCAGGGAACATGCCTTTCATACACAAGTGACTGAAGAGCCCAGTTAACAAGAATGCAACTCAATGTAAAAGAATTCTAATCCCGGGCTGGGCCTGGTGGCTCACGCCTGTAACCCCAGCACTTTGAGAGGCTGAGGAGGGCAGATCAGCTGAGGTTGGGAGTTCAGGACCAGCCTGACCAACATGGAGAAACCCTGTCTCTGCTAAAAATACAAAATTAGCCGGGTGTGGTGGCGCATGCCTGTAATCCTAGCTCCTCGGGAGGCTGAGGCAGGAGAATCGCTTGAGCCTGGGAGCACGGTTGCAGTGAGCCGAGATCACGCCACTGCACTCAAACCTGGGCAACAAGAGCGGAACTCTGTCTCAAAAAAAAAAAAAAGAAAAGAAAAGAAAAGAAAAGAAATTCCAATCCCACGTGGCACGTGGATCAGTGCTTCATCACCTTTGAGGTACCGGTGGACTTTCTGGCCTCTTTCTCCAGAAAAGCGCACCACGCCTGCCAAATTTCATATGCTACTTAAGGGTTCTGCTCCTTAGGCTTGGAACCCAGAGGAAAGCTATGTGGGGAAGGGTAGGAGCCACTGTACAAGTGGGCAGGCCTGGCAGGGGCAGCGGGGTGACACAGTGCTGTCTCAAAGGGAATCTGTTCCTAGTCCATTAGGCCAAGCAGGGCCCCAGGGAAGAAAGGCATTAACCCCGGGTGCTGTTAGCAGCAGGGCAGAATGTTTACACCTGGGGCTCCGGAGCCAGCCTGCTCAGGTTCAAATCTTGGCTTTACCACTTTCCAGCTGTGTAACCTTTAGCTAATATTTAAGGTCTCTGGGCCTCACTTCCTGTAGGAAGAATCTGATTCTTACTTGATGGGGATGTCGGTAGCACTGATGGGCTGATGTCAGTACAGCACGAGTGCTCGGGCCCTGCTTGTACCTGAAGCGTTTGCCTTCCTCTGAGAGCAGGGTCCTGAGGGAATGGCAAGAAGACTAGGCCTCAGCTTGAAGGTCCCCGCTCCCAGGAAGCCTTCCCTAACTTCCTGCCACACTCACATAGGTGAGGCTCCTTGTTATCAGCCCCACCACTGCCTGGAACCTTATACTCATCATCCTAACAATTACTTCCTCTAGACTCTAAGCTCTGTGAGGACAGGGATCCTGGCTGTCTTGTTCTCTGCTGTATCCCTGTGCCTGGCACATAGCAGGTGCTCAGTAAATAGCTGCTGAATAGAATTAGGGACAGAAGGTGTCACAGGAGGGCCACTGGGCAGTCAGGCAGCAGGTGAGGGTAATAAAATTGGGGGTGGGGCTGAGGGGGGCACCTGGGCTGCCACAGTCAGTGTCACACTGCCTGGGCCTCTGACCTCTGTCTCTCTCCTCACTTCTCCCAGTTCCTTGCACTTGACACCCAGTTGCTGATGGGTAACCGACGCCACTCGCTGAGCCCTGAGGAGTATATTTTCGGAGCCCTCAACATTTACCTAGATATCATCTATATCTTCACCTTCTTCCTGCAGCTTTTTGGCACTAACCGGGAATGAGGAGCCCTCCCCGCCCCACCGTCCTCCAGAGAATGCGCCCCTCCTGGTTCCCTGTCCCTCCCCTGTGCTCCTGTGAGACCAGCTATAAAACTAGCTGCCAACCCAGCCTGTGGCCAGGCCACTCTCTACCCCAGCCCAGCCCAGCCCTCTGCCGCTTGTACATACGCCATGGGGACCCTGAGGAACTGAGGCCACGTCAATCCCCGTGCCGCCCCATTCCCCCCGTTACATCTTCCAAACCGGGACGGTCAAGGCTGAAGGCTCCTCTGGGTTTGAAGGTCCAAGGGACAAGGAGGAGAAGCCTAGCAGGATTTCAGTTGCGGGAGAGAGACCCAGGAAGCCCGGCAGAGCCCTGAGCCCCCACCACAATTCCTCCTAGGGCTGCATAACCATGTGACCTTGGGGCACACTGTCCTGCGTCCAGTCTGTGTCCTCCTGTCTTTCTTGTCCAGGTCAGGCAGTGACACTTTGTAAGAAAGGGGGTAGGGGACACAGCTGGGCAAGTGGAGTGGGTGGGCAGGATGGCTGTCCCAGGCTGCCCATCTTCTCTTGGCTCTGGGACCAGAGGCTTGTTCTAGGGATTTGGACCTGGAGGCCAAGGGCAATAGGAGAGGGTCTGAAGCCTGTGCTGTCTGCTGCTTGCTGTGAATAGCCCTCCCGGGCCACGACAGAGCTCTGTTGGGGCAGGAGGTGAGGGCAGGGGGCCCCGCTCCTCAGTGACGGCCTGCCCTGGGGAGCCAATCCACCCAGAGCCGCGTCCACCTGGGAGGCATTTGGGGTTGCAGGACCGAGACCCACATCCTCTCAGTCGCTTCTCCACCCGCCAGGCAGCTGCCACAGGCCTGAGGCTGAGTGAGGTGTGCTTGGGCCCTCTGGCTGGATGTTCTGGGGGAGGAGGCAATCGCTCTAGCTGCCAGGCCAGCCCTATCTGGAAAGAGTCCCTGCTCTGCCTCAGCCCTAACCCGAGGCTGTGTGGGAGTCCCTTCTGCACCTCTTATTTCCTAAACCCTTCCCGTCAGCTGCTGTTTGCTGGCTCGTCCCCAGCCAGGCCTTCTGAGGTCTTCGTAGTTGGCAGAGTCCACATCTCTTCTAGCTTCACTGGCCACTCACTCAGCCCAGAGTCCCTAAGTGCTCCCCCTACTTATCTCTGCATCTCTCCAATTTGGAAGCCATCCAGCTGATGCCAACAGCCAGGGCCAGTCCCTCCAGCTGGTCCCATGTAATGAGGCCAGGGCTCCTTATCAGCTTCCAGGCGGCTGGGATCTCATGTAGGGTGTGCTCCAGCCCTCCAACCCCCAGGGGGGCACCTGTGGGGAGGGAGCCAGGAGGCCACACTGGGGGAGCGTGCAGCCAGCATGTGCAGTGGCCAGCTCCAGGCCAGTGGAAAGTTACTGTGTGGAGACAGGAAGGCTCTGAGTGGCTAGCAGGACCCTCCCTTTGCTTCGCCCTCCTCCTCTTCTCTCTCCCCTGTGCTGGGAGCTCCGTCTGCCTTGGGAAGGGAGACGAGGTGTGCTATTCCATCCCAACCCCATCCCTCCCCACCCTTCCTACTCCCAGCTTTCAAGAAACATTGCAGAAGCATTTGAAGTTTTGTTCCATCTTGGATATTTGAAGAGAAAAGGAGCCAAGAACTGGCAGGTGGTGTGTGTGCAGCAAAGGCATTGGGGGCATGGGTGAGATGCCCACTGTGTGCTGCTCTAAATTAATCCATCGCAGTGATCCTCCAGAGACAGCGCTCTGCTCATGTCCGTAGCAGAGGGAAAAGCCGAGGTGCTCAGAAAGGCTCGCTAATGAGTCCCAGGTCATACGGCTAGCGAGTGGCCGGCCTGGGGTTCAGACCCACAGCTGCCTCACGCAAACAGGGTATCACGCTGGCCCCTGGGCCTGGGTGGGGGCCTGAATGAGACCACATGAGAGCACAAAGAGGTGGGTGGTCAGGCCCTGATGTCCTGGGGATTTCTTGTCCTCAGTGCCACCCGGCCTCCCGTCTTTCCTGAAACCCCTCGCCAGATTTTGCACTCTGAGGTTTGTATCTTCCAGACAAGAGCTGGGAGGCAAGATTTCTGGTTTCTGGTTCCTAGCCTCACTGCCAGCGGGCTCCTGGTATTAGGTGAGGGTTTCTTGCTGTCTGGAATTCAGTTTTTCCATCTGCCACATGGAAATTCATAGCCAGGATAGGGCGGGAGAGGCACCAGAACATTTCTCTCCACTGACTTTCTCACCCGGTTCCCACCCTCCTCCACCTCCTCTCCTCTGGGCCCCTCACAGTTTCCTCTCCTCATCTCTGGTCTCAGTTCCAGAGGGTTAGCCCCAGCACCCCACTTTCCTGCCACTGTCAGATAGCCTTGGTCATGCTTCCTAGAATCTACTTGTCCAAGTTCTCCTCTCCCTGGGATAAGTTATTGCAGAAACTGGGGATTTAGAAGCTTATTCAGGGCTGAGTGCCAAAAGCTTAGGGGAGGAGGGACAGGTCCCCAGCTATAAACAGTGTCACACACGCATCACAGCCATTTGAGAAATGGCTTCTTTGCAGAGCTGGGGAAGCCGGGCAGAAGATGCCACAGCCTCCCTACTGTGGGTCCTGAGGGGCGTCCCGGGTACCACAGTGTAGGCAGCAGGGTCAGGGCCAAAGTCTGTGCGTTCCATCTCCAATCCAGGCAGTGAGGAATCCTGAAACACCAGGAGAGGCGTCAGAAGGAGGAAGGGCGGGGGAACAGGAATGCAAGATTAAGGAAACCACAGCTGAGCAGGTGTCACAAGCTGTAAAGGAGGAAGGGAGCCTGCAGGCCCCTCACATTTTTGGCCTGGGTGGGGCTGGGCCCGGGAAGGGGTGGGCTGGATTTTGTAAAGCTGGAGGCAGCCAGGAATCTGACCGTCTGGAATGTGAGTTGAGGGGTCTCCCACTGAAGTCCTCTCCTGGAAGCTGCAGATGGGGGCCAGGGAGGCACACGCAAGTCTGGGACTCATTCCCGAGCACACCTATGGCTCCTTCTGTATCACCTGGGGAAGCCCCGGAATCTTAGTTCTTCCATTCCCTACTCTTCCTCCCGAGGGAGTCAGGATGGGACAGACACCCATTTTCCAAAAGGCTCCTTGCCTCCTTCCCTGGCCCACCTGAAGCCAAGTCCCAGGTGTCCTGGTTGCTCTCCTGGGCCGGGTGGGATTTTGCACAAGCACTTTGCTGCCCTCCGGTGGCTGCTTGAGGAAACGCGGGGCCTGGTTTGGGAGAGTCACCGAGGGCCCATGTGGCTGGAGGTTGGGGGCAGGATCTGGCCCCCAGCTCTCCTCAGACCTCCCCAGACCTGTCTTCTCATCAGCCACCACTGTTTTCTTTTGCCGAACGATAGTTGCATCTCTCGGACACAGTGTACCCCCTCCCAAGCCCTCCCTGAGCCGTTCTCCTGAGTCCCTGAGGGCAGACACAGCTCCAGGGACCCGGCCCGGCTGCCACACCCCAGACACTCCTGCTGTCCACTGGCCTCAGCTCCTGCAAGTTCCCCAGTGTCCGCACCTGTTCCCTTCCCTGACCTCACCTTCCTGGGGTCTGTGACTGACTGGAGATAAAAATAAAAGCAATTCTGACACCTGAGTCGTTTCCCTCGTCTGCTGCGTGCTGGTTGCCTCAGATGGTCGTGAAGTCTGTGTGGGTCGAACCCGGACTGTGTGAGAGCCTTCTCACCAGAGCTGCTGAGTTTGAAGTAAATCTCCACGTTTATTTTCATGTGGACAGAGTTAAATTTGCTCTCCTGCTCAATAAACCCTTTACGGAGGCTCTCAGGATCCCAGACTTGGAAGCAATCCCAGAGGCTCCTCCGGAACAAGGGCTCACCCCTTTCTGTGGAAGCCTGTCCGTTTGTGGGCTGTTCTGGTAGAAGGGTCCTTCTTATTTTGAGCCAAAATCTGCTTCCTAAAAGGTACACAGAAGGAAGGAATGCCTGGGTTGCAGCTGGACAGATTCTCCAGAGTGGCAGCTTTAAAACCACGGAACCTTGGCTGGGTTCAGTGGCTCATGCCTGTAATCTCAGCACTTTAGGAGGCCGAGGTGGGTAGATCACCTGAGGTCAGGAGTTCGAGACCAGCCTGGCCAACATGGTGAAACCCCGTCTCTACTAAAAACACAAAAATTAGCTGGGCGTGGTGTCGCACACCTGTAATCCCAGCTACTCAAGAGACTGAGACAAGAGAATTGCTTGAACCCAGGAGGCGGAGGTTGCAGTGAGCCAAGCTCACACCACTTCACTCCAACCTGGGCGACAGAGTGAGACTCCATCTTAAAACAAAACAAAACAAAACAAAACAAAAACCCTACAGAACCAAAGCTCCTTGAAGGCAGAGTTACGACACACGGTCTCAGTAAACAACTTTCCAGTGAATGGAGGAATGCATGGGTGAATGTGTCTACTCCAACCCTCTTATTTTACCTGAGAGGAAACTAAGGAGCAGAGAGTGCAGCGACTTGTCCAGGTTTACGCACAAATTAGTGACTGGGAGTGGGGTCAGGAGGCACATGGGTTAATGATCACCCCACAAGCTCCTGTGGGGAATGTGGGGCCAGGGCGCTGTGTGGGAGGGGAGGGAATGCCATCGCACTGGAACCGTGGGGGACACTATCCTTGTCTCTGACAAGGTTAGGGCACAAATTCAGTTGGAGCAGGGAAAGTGGCTGGGGCAAGAGTTAGTGGACTCTGAGGAGAGAAAAGTGACTTTGATTAAGCGCTCACTGTATACAAAGCACTTCCACAGATGGTGAGAGATAGGAGAGGGAGAAGATACCAATGGTGGTGCAAGAAAGAAACCAGGCACCGCGGCTCGAGACCGTGCAGCCGTGGGTCCTAAGAAGGTGCAGCCCCACGGGGGAAACAGTGCTGAGCTGTGGCGCCGGGGAAAGGGAAGATCCCTGGATCAGGGCTCAAGGCGTGCAAAATGTTGAGGGGCAGGGGCTGGTGTGACGGAAGGGATGAATGGTCTAGGTTGGGGTACACGCTGGGCCCCCTTGCCACCCCCTGCCTCCAGATCCCTTCTGCCTCACCACCCATTCTTGCCTGGACTGCCTGTTAGCTTTCCTAGGACTGCCATACAAATTGCCACAAACTGGGTGGCTCAAAATAACAGTGATTCATTCCACCACAATTGTGGAGGCTGGAAGCCTGAAATCAAGGTGTCAGCAGGGTGGGTTCCTGCTGGAGGCTCTGAGGGAGGGCCTGTGGCAAGCTCTCTCCAAGCCTCTGGCAGCTGCAGGTGATCCGCAGTGTTGCTTGGCAGTGGCGCCTCCAGTCTCTGCCTCCATCTTCGCATGGCCTTCTCCTCTGTGTCTCTATGTCTTGAAGCTCCCTCTCCTTCCTCCTAGAAGGATACCTGTCTCTGGATTTAAGGCTCACAATAAATCTAGGATGATCTCATCTCAAGATCTTTATTTGGAAAAAGATCCTATTTCCAAAAAAGGTCACATTCACAGGTACAGGGGTTTAGAACTCGGACATATCTCTCTTGAGGGGGCCCCTATTCAACCCTTTACACCATTCATTCTCTTCTGGCTGCTACTGCCCCATGGTGGCCTCTGTATGCATCCCCCACCCATGGGACAGTCTTCACATACAGTACCCAGCCCCCAGTGAGACGAGAAATCCCAGAGCTGGGCAACCTCAGCCAGCTCACCTACACCATCTGTCTTTACTCGAGTCTGGCTACTCCCAGGAAACCTGTTTGCCCTCACAGATTTTGTGTGTGTGTGTGTGCGCGCGCGCGTGCACACAAACATGCACATGCGTGCGTGCACACACACACACACCATGGATGGCTAAGATGCTTTCTTCCCAGCTTCTCATCCTCCACTCCCCTCCACACTCTCTGCTTGCTTTATCTGGGAAAACCCTGCCAAAAGGAGTGAGCCTCGCCTGTCCCGCATCACTGCTGTCCCCCTCTGTTGGCTTCTTTTTCTCCTGAGCCACTATGTAAGAAGTCCAATGTCCCGAGGCCGCCATGCCAGAGAGGCCACGTGTGGTGCTCCAGCCATGGTGCTCCAGCCAAGAGACCCAGCTGAGCCTCCCAGCCAGCCTCCCAGCCACGCCCGCCAGGCTGGCAGCTGTAGGCAAGAAGAACCATCTTGGAAGTGGATTCTCCAACTTCAGCTGTTCCAGCTCCTGTGCACCGAGTCTTCCTGGTTGAGGTTCAAGACCTCACGGAGCATTAAAAATCCATCTCCTCCATGCCCTATCCGAATTCCTAATCCACAGAATCCATGAGAATAATAAAATGGTTGTGGTTTTATGCCACTAAGCTTGAAGTCATTTGCTATGCAGCAACAGATGCCTGGAACAGGATTTTGTACCTGGAAGCGAGGCACTGCCATAGCAGAACCTAACATGTGTGGGAGGCGCCTGACACCCTCGGTGAGACCGCGCGGGAAAGCTGGCAGGGGCTTGAGGAGACTGCGGGCGAAGGCTCCAGGGAAAGTTGAGTGAAACACTACTGGAATCTGGAGGAACAGTGACTCTGATATAGTGGTGGACAGTTGAGTGAAACTTCCCTCTGTACTAATGTGAAAGATAAAAAAGGTCTAATGAACTGATGACTCTGGCTAGGATTTTCAGGCAGTGTTGAAAGTGTGTTTGGCTTATTTGAGCCTTGCATCCTAAGATACAGATAGTGAGAAAAAACGCTAAAGAAAGAATTATTCTGTTTTTTAAGCAGAATTTGGAGGAGATATAAAAAGCCCAGGATAATCTTTCCAGCAAGAAAGAATTGTCAAAGTAATAAAAAAGCCTCGGGGCAAAGATCAACTCCAGAGCACTGTCAGGAACACACAGTCTCTGGGTAAAGATGAAGTCAAAGCTATGACTGTAAAAGCAGTCATTAAGCATCCGAAAGATCTAAGCGGGTGCCTCAGAATCCTTCAGACAGGCAGAAGTACTCCTAAGGATCCCATAGGCATTTGTTGCAGACCCACTCTGTGAAACAATAGGACTTCTAAGGATCTTTTTCCCCCCACAAATCCACTTTTATTTATTGACTTTTCATTAGCTTAAATCCTTGAGGGGTACAGCATCACTCAGATTCTGTGTCCAGTGGGCTTAGCAGGAAGATTGCTTCGGAATTTGGCATGAACCTTGCCACTGTTTCCATGGGCCCGAGTTACCTTTCACCAGATTACTCTGGTTTTGCTTGGTTTGCCACCAGGAGTCACTGTGGTGTCCTTTGCTTTGTATACATAAGCACATCTCTTGCCCAAATAGAATTCTGTTTCATCTCAGGCATAAACCACCTTCAATTTTAAGAGGAACTACTGTGTGCTCCCTTTGATTCCAGAGACTGTGCTTACAGCCAGCAAAAATGGCCTTGGACCACAGCCTTCCAGACTTATTTCCTTTTAGAAGTCCTGTTCCCAGCAGGCCTCCACAGGATTCAAGATGGCAGGAAGAGAAAGACCTTCTAAGGATCTTAAGGACATTATTCCTCCGCAGCCTCACTGGGTACCCAAGATAGAGAAGGCCTTGTCTTAAAGAGACTTATCAGTGTGATTTTTGTCTAATGGAATAATCCTCCAATAAGATTCATAGAGACGGAGTGCGGTGGCTCACACCTGTAATCCCAGCACTTTCAGAAGCTGCGACGGGAGGATCACCTGAGGTCAGGAGTTTGAGACCAGCCCGGCCAACATGGTGAAACCCCGTCTCTACTAAAAAATACAAAAATTATCCAGGCTTGGTGGCACATGCCTGTAATCCCAGCTACTCAGGAGGCTGAGGCAGGAGAATCGCTTGAACCCAGGAGGCGGAGGTTGCAGTGAGCTGAGATGAGGCCATTGCACTCCAGCCTGGGTGACAGAGCAAGACCCTGTCTCAAAAAACAAAAAACTTAGCAGCCACTAAAAATGATGACATGGGCAAATATTTACATACAGAATCACAGTACTGAATAATATTAAATTAGAAAGCAAATTATGAAGCATTAACGTTGAGTATAATCCTATTTTTTATTTTTAAAAATATCTTTGATGGCTCTTCCTTATAGTAAAATGCCAACTAGTAGATGAAGAAGTAATGATAGAAAAATCACCATTTTGCAATATAGTAATGATTCAGTCAAGAATCATCAATGGATGCTAAAACTCTTAGGTGCAAGTTTGATAGGGAACAGAATATTGATATAGTTTAAACATTCCTCCACACAGACTTCTTTTTTCTTTGTGTTTGTTTTTTGTTTTTGTTTTTGTTTTTGAGACACAGTCTCCCTCTGTTGCCCAGGCTGGAGTGCCCTGGCACGATCTCGGCTCACTGCAACCTCCACCTCTCGGGTTCAAGCAATTTTCCTGTCTCAACCTCCCAAATAGCTGGGACTACAGGCGTCCGCCACCAAGCCCTGCTAATTTTTGTATTTTTAGTAGAGATGAGGTTTCACGATGATGGTTAGGCTAGTATCAAACTCCTGACCTCAGGTGATCCACCTGCCTCAGCCTCCCAAAGTGCTGGGATTACAGGTGTGAGCCACCGTGCCCAGCCTTTCTTTGTGTTTAAACAGCTTTATTGAGATATAATCCAAATACCGTATAACTTACCATTTAAAATGTGCAATTCAATGTTTTCTTAGTATATTCAAAGGGCTGTGCAACTATCACCACAATCTAATTTTAGAAGGTTTTTGTCTCTCTCTCCCATTAGCATTAGTCCCTATTCCCTGCCTTCCCCTATCCCCTGGCAACCACGAATCTACCTTCTGTTTCTAGAAACGTACCTATTTTGAACACTTCACATAATGGAATCATACAATACAGTCTTCCGTGACCGGCTTCTTTCACTTAGCATAATGTTTTCCAGTGTTCTCTATGTTGTAGCATGTATTAGTAGTTCATTCCTTTTTCTTTTTGGAGATAGAGTTTCACTCTGTCACCCAGGCTGGAGGGCAGTGGCACAGTCTCAGCTCACTGCAACCTCCACCTCCTGGGCTCAAGCAATCCTCCCGCCTCAGCCTCCTGAGCACCTGGGACTACAAGTGCACACCACCATGCCCAGCTAATTTTTGTTGTTTTTGTTTTTGTTCTTGTTTTGAGACAGGGCCTGGCTCTGTCACTCAGGCTGGAGTGCAGTGGCACAATCTTGGCTCACTGCAGCCTCCACCTCCTGAGCTCAAGCCATCTTTCCATTTCAGCCTCTTGAGTAGTTGGGACTACAGGCATGCACCACCATGCCTAGCTAATTTTTGTATTTTTTGTAGAGACAGGGTTTTGCCATGTTGTTCGTGCTGGTCTTGAACTCCTGGACTCAAGTGATCTGCCCTCCTCAGCCTCCCAGAGTGCTGAGATTACAGGCATCTGCCACTGCACCCAGCCTAATTTTTGTGCGTGTGTGTGTGTTTTTTTTTTTTTTTTTTTTTGTAGAGACGGGGTTTCACCATGTCACCCAGGCTGGTCTTGAACTCCTGGACTCAAGCAATCCACCACCTCTGCCTCTCAAAGTGCTGGGATGACAGGTGTAAGCCACTGCACCTGGCCACTTCATTGCTTTTTATTGCCAAATAATATTCTATTGTATGGATAGACCACATTTTATGTACCCATTCATCAATTGATGGACATTTGTTTTCACTTTCGTCTATATGAGTAATACTGCTATAAACATTCCTGATTTTTGTGGGGATGTGTTTTCAGTTCTTTCGGGTATATACCTAGGAGAAGCATTGCTGTGTCATATGTACCTATGTTTAACTTTTTGAGGAACTGCCAAGTTGTTTTTCGAAGGGGCTGCACCATTTTATATCCCATCAGCAATGGATGAGGGTTTCCAATTTCCCCACATCCTTGCCAACTTGTTGATGTCTGTCTTTTAAATTTTAGCCCTATTTGTGGATGTGAATTGGTATCTCATTATGGTTTGGGTTTGCATTCCCTAATGAGTAGTGATGCTTAGTATCTTTTCATGTGCATAGATTGCTTTTTGTTCACAGATTACTTTTAAATTACAAAGGAGAGGTCTGGCGCGGTGGCTTACACCTGTAATCCCAGCACTTTGGAAGACTGAAGTGGGTGGATCGCTTGAGTCCAGGAATTCAAGACCAGCCTAGGCAACATGGCGAAACCCTGTCTCTATTAAAAATACAAAAATTAGCTGAGTAACACATGCCTATAGTCCTAGCTACTTGGGAGGCTGAGGTGGGAGGATTATTGGAGCCTGGGAGGCAGAGGTTGCAGGGAGCCGATATCATGCCACTGCACTCCAGCCTGGGCAGAGCGAGACCCTGTCTAAAAAAAAAGTTACAAAGGAAAAAATGATAACACTACAGTAGAAAAAACTGTTAGGTTCCAACTTAATCATGAATCACAAATAATGGCACAAATTGACACTATGTGTTTTCTGATATGATGTGCTGAGAAGGACAAAAATATACTTTATAACACTTCTGCCAAAAAAATGCAAAGCCGGCTGCCAGGATGTCTCACATCTGTAATCCTAGCACTTTGGGAGGCCAAGGCAGGAGGATTGCTTGAGCCCAGGCAGTGAAGGCTGCAGTGAGCCAAGTCTATGCCACTGCACTCTAGCCTGGGCGACAGAGTGAGACCCTATTTCAAAAAAAAGAAAGAAAGAAAGAAAAGAAGAAGCAAAGCCTGAGTCTTATCATGAAGAAATACTAGACAAAACCAAACTGAGGGTGGGTGCAGCGGCTCACACCTGTAATACCAGCACTTTGGGAGGCTGAGGTGGGTGGATCACTTGAGGTCAGAAATTCGAGGTCAGGAGCTCAAGACCAGCCTGGGCAACATGGTGAAACTCCATCTCTACTGAAAATACAAAAATTAACTGGGCATAGTGGCACATGCCTGCAGTCCCACCTACTCGGAAGGCTGAAACATGAGAATTGTTTGAACCTGGGAGGCAGAGGTTGCAGTGAGCCGAGATCATGCCACTGCACTCCAACCTGGGCGACAGAGTGAGACTCTGTCTCCAAAAAAAAAAAAAAAATGAAGGATATTCTGCAAACTAAATGGCCTGTATTCCTCAAAAATGTTCTGAAATGTAGGCTTCTGGTGGCATCTCCAAAGGAGGCTATACTCACAGTTGTAATATTTGAGTGAGTAATGTTAAAACTACTTAATCTGCTTAATGTTGATTAAATATATATATGCACACACATTTTATGCTTACTTATGAATAGAAAAAACCCTAGATGGATATACATTAAAATGTTAGTTAGGCAAAACTATCCTGAGCAAAAAACAAAGCTGGAGGAATCACATTATTTGACTTCAAATTATACTACAGAGCCATTATAGTAACCAAAACAGCATGGTACTGGTATAAAAGCAGATACATAGACCAATGGAACAGAAAAGAAAACCCAGAAATAAATCCATACATCTACAGTGAACTCATTTTCAACAAAGTTGCCTAGAATATACATTAGGGAATGTACATTCTCTTCAATAAATGGTGCTGGGAAACTGGATATCCATATGCAGAAGAATGAAACTAGGCCTCCATCTCTTAACATATACAAAAATCAAATCAAAATTGATTGAAGTCTTAAATCTACAACCTCAAACTGTGAAACTACTAAAGGGAAACACTGGGGAAACTCTCTGGCACATTGGGCTGGGCAAAATTTCTGAGTAATACCCCACAGGCACAGGCAACCAAAGCACAAATGGACAAATGGGATCACATCAAGTTAAAAAGCTTCTGTTGGTTTTTAACAGCAAAGGAAACAATGAACAAAGTGAAGAGACAACCCACAGAATGGGAGAAAAAATAGTTGCAGACCATCCATCTGACAAGGGATTAATAACCAGAATATATAAGGAGCTCAAATACCTCAATAGGAAAAAATCTAGTAATCAAATTAAAAATGGACGAAAGATCTGAATAGTCATTTCTCAAAAGAAAACATACAATGGCAAACAGGTATATGAAAAGGTGCTCCACATCACTGATCACCAGAGATATGCAAATCAAAACTACAATGAGATAGCATCTCATCCTAGTTAAAATGGCTTTCATCGGAAAGACAGGCAATAATGCATGCTGGTGAGGATGTGGAGAAATGGGAACCCTCATACTCTGTGGGTGGGAATGTAAATTACTACAACCACTACAGAGAACAGTCTGGAGGGCCCTCAAAAAACTAAAAATAGAGCTACCTTATGATTCACCAATCCCACTACTAGGTATATACCCAAAAGAAAGGACATCATTATATCAAAGAGATATCTGCACTCCCATGTTTATTGCAGCACTTTTCACAATAGCCAAGATTTGGGGCCGGGTGCAGTGGCTTATGCCTGTAATCCCAGCACTTTGGGAGGCCGAGGCGGGCCGATCACCTGAGGTCGGGAGTTCCAGACCAGCCTGACCAACATGGTGAAACCCCATCTCTACTAAAATACAAAAAATTAGCCAGGCATGGTGTCGTGCACCTGTAGTCCCAGCTACTCGGGAGGCTGAGCCAGAAGAATCATTTGAACCCAGAAGACGGAGGTTGCAGTGAGCCAAGATCAGGCCACTGCACTCCAGCCTGGCCACAGAGAAAGACTCTGTCACAAAAAAAAAAAAAAAAAAAAAAAAAAAAAAAAAAGATTTGGAAGCAATGTAAATGTCCATCAACAGATGAATGGATAAAGAAAATAAATGAAAGAAATTTAATCAAAGTTCTCCCCCAATTTGATAACAAACCAAAAAATTTACATGACATTGCCAATAACAACTTGTGAACTTGAAAGAAACTTTTATAACTGCCACAAATAATAAAAGACAATTTTGATCCACCACGTTAAGAAAAGACTGAATTACCTTCCTGGTCTCTCTCTAAAATGATATTATCAAGTGATTGTCATGTGAAGAAGCAATCAAAGAGTATGCAGCCAAAAATGTAAGAAAAAAAGTAATATTCAAGTGTGACTAGCATTTAATCAATCAAACTATTATAGAAAATTTTTTGTGATGCTTGTAGTAGTCAGCTTCTCAAAATTTGTAATTTGTTATGATTTCTCATTATAAATAAATATTCACTTTTATACCTATCTTTATATTTGTAAGTTGGTGGGGGTTTTTTCCTTAAAGAGGGCGTCCCCTTCTTCCCCTTTTCCTTGGAATTATATGTGCATCACACTCCATAAAACCTGGCTGACCAAAATGCAGAGTGAGCTCTTAGGTGCTGCTACAGCTATTTAAGGTGCTGGGGCTGGTATTGTCAAGCATTGTCAAGACACCTGTGCTGTTAGGCTCTGAAAAGTGGTCATAGGTTAGAAAAGTCACCAGAGTGGATCAAATTAAAACACCTCTTTATGAGGTCACCTCTCAGGCATTTTAGATCACCAGTAATGTTACCAGCACCTATCTTTGCTTCTGTAGGAACCCCAGGGTCAGGAGTTCTTGCCATTCACTGTCCCGGAAGCAAGATGATTCCAGCTCCTTGAAAATTGTTAATTATTTGTGCTAGCGTCATCTAGTGACAAAAAGAGGCAAGTTCAGCTCAGCTCACCAAAATTTGTCAAAACGGTGCAGCTTTTTCTCCTTTTCTGTAATTGTGCAGAATACTGTGGTTTACTAAATTCGAGTGACTTTTATTAACTAATGTCCTCAAATAAGTGAAACTAGAGAAACAGCAGGCCAGATAGAGATGAAAATATAAAGTAAAGCCTGGGCGTGGTGGCTCTCGCCTGTAATCCCAACACTTTGGGAGGCCGAGGTGGGCAGATTACGAGGTCAGGAGTTCGAGACCAGCCTGGCCAACATAGTGAAACCCCCTCTCTACTAAAAAATACAAAAACTTAGCCAGGTATGGTGGCGGGTGCCTGTAATTCCAGCTACTTGGGAGGCTGAGGCAGAAGAATCACTTGAATCTGGGAGGCAAAGGTTGCAGTGAGCCGAGATCATGCCATTGCACTCCCGCCCGAGCAATAGTGTGAGACACCATCTCAAAAAAAGGAAAAAAGAAAATATAAAGTAAAAACTGAGAGGAAAACAGCGCTTATTTTAACTCCTGATGGCACTGTTTGCAGGAGTCATGCTTCAGTGCCTTATAAGAAGTTTACCTAACTGCCAGCCTCATGGAGCAGGATACCCCTTTAAGATGGGTGGGCCAGGTGCAGGGGTGGGGATCGGGGTCCTGCACAACTCTGCTGATGCTTGGTTGACCCTGATGGATATTCTGGGCCATCCTGGCTTTTGACTGGAACCTGCTACCTAGGTTGACCCTTCAGTTCCTCTCCTTATCAGCTCTGTTATTTCCAATCTCTGACTCACATCTTGCCCAACTCGATTCCACTATGTCTGTTTCAGTTCGCATCCTTTCTCCCTTCCATTTAAAGTTTCCCCAAACAGATCTGGCCTTATTGTATCCTCTATTGAGTTTTCATTCAACAACATTTGTTGAGCATCTTTGTGCCAGGCCCATGGTAAGTATAGGAGACTCAAGGCTGAGAATAACACAGCATTGCAAGCACATCCTCTGGATCCAAACTACCTGGGTTCGAATCCTAGTACCATCATTTTTAACTGTGGGATCTTGGACAAGTTACTTTGTTGTACTCCAGTGTCCTCATCTATATAAAAAGAATAATAATACGGTCATTTTCTTACGGGGTGAGAGGATTGACTAAGGAGCTTACAAGGGTGTCTGGTGCCTGGTAAGCACTCTTTAAGTGCTGGCTCTTAAGGCACGGTCCTTGCCTCTCAAGGAGCTCATGGTCTACAGTTGCCCCTGGGGGACAGGGCTGAGTCGGCTGGCTTCGCAAGTGACCTGCAGCTCCTGGCTACCCTTACCTGAACCAGGTGGAAGTTTTTGAGTCACAGATTCACTGTATGACCCCAGACAAGTTAAGTTCTCTCGGTCTCACTTTTTGCATTTATAAAGAAAGGAAATGGGACTAAAATTGATTTCCAAGATCCCAACAAACTGGTATACTTGTTCTGGGTCAACTAGCCCAAGTTTCAAACTATGTCAGCTTGGCCAAGACACGTAGCCCTCAGAGTTTGTTTCATCCCTGTAAAACGTGGATGATATTGCTAATCCCCTCCCAGTGTTGTGATGAGGGTTCAATAATACAAGGCAAGCCCCAGGCGCTCGCCGGCTGCAGGTATACAGCGAGAGGAAGTCAGGCCAGCCTTTCTGATTCACCGCAGAATTCTAGCCACCCGCCCTCGCCGTTCGGCGCACGCGCGCTGGCACCGCCACAGCCCACGCCGACCGCAGGTTCCCGACTTCCGGTTCCGCCAGGGCCCAGAGGCGGTGTTGAGGCTAATGGCGCTGCCCACGGAACTGGATGGAGGGAGTGTTAAGGAGACCGCAGCGGAAGAGGAATCGCGAGTTCTGGAACCTGGCGCCGCCCCGTTCGGAAATTTTCCTCATTATTCTCGCTTCCACCCTCCGGAGCAACGGCTCCGCCTCCTGCCCCCGGAGCTGCTTCGACAGCTCTTTCCTGAGAGTCCCGAGAACGGGCCGATTCTGGGGCTCGACGTGGGGTGTAACTCCGGGGTGAGTGACAGGGGAGGGATTGGAGCATCCGGAGCCAAGTGGTTGGCTGCCTACACATCCACTGTGGTTTTGGCCTGGGCTCACACCCATCGAAACTTTCCCAAAACGAGTATAAAGCGTGGCGTTGACTGAGCCAGTGCCACTGCTGCCTGTCCGCCCAGGGTTCCACCATCTGTCTTAGGAATCTCTCTTGGAGAGGAGTCCTTGTCGACTACGTTCCCACTTCTCTTTCAGGGCCAGACCCCAGGTGGGAACGGTCCTTGTATCTAGGGTGGCCTCTGTCCAGCATGCCTGGCGCTTTGACTGGGGAGAGGGGGCTTCCAGAGACACACGTTTGGGAACATGGGGTTAGGTTTGGTTTACTGGGAGAGAACAGCCAAGGGTGACAGAATCATGCCTGATATTGAGACTCATGTGTGCTATACAGTGCAGGACAGACCCTGGGACCTGCATGTTTATTTCAAAAAAAGTGAGTAGGCCGGGCGCGGTGGCTCACGCCTGTAATCCCAGCACTTTGGGAGGCCGAGGCGGGTGGATCACAAGGTCAGGAGATCGAGACCATCCTGGCTAACACGGTGAAACCCCGTCTCTACTAAAAATACAAGAAATTAGCCGGTCGTGGTGGCAGGCGCCTGTAGTCCCAGCTACTCGGGAGGCTGAGGCAGGAGAATGGCGTGAACCCGGGAGGCGGAGCTTGGAGTGAGCCGAGCTAGTGCCACTGCACTCAAGCCTGGGCGACAGAGCGAGACTCCGTCTCAAAAACAAAACAAAAACAGTTAGTTGACAGAGTACAGTGGAGAGGATCGAGAAGCAAATATAGCATTTTGCCCAAGGGAATGGAGAAGGGTGACACTGCCACTCTTCTTGCTGCAAACTATTCTTAGGCATATAATGATTATAATCAAACCACATGCAAAATAAGGAAATGTCTCTCCCACACCTATCTGTAGCCACTGGGATATTCTACACTAGCAGGCAGTCTGAACTTACTTTGGCAAATGCTTCAAAAGTTAGTACCCTCTCTCCGCTCCCTCCATCACTCTAGTCCAGCATCTGGAGGGCGGGGGACAATTCTGTTGTGTTGCTGTCCTTTCACAGAAGAGACTTTGGGGGACGATTTCAGACCTTGTGGGACTCAGCTGATAAGTAGGAAGGGGACATTTGGATACAGTCTCAAAGACTGGAATGAGGAGATGGGTTGATGTCCGGTGTCCCCTGCAAAATTTCTCCACTGCGATGATACGGGAAGTCAGAGCGTAAAAACAATGGAAAAGAGAGACTGAGGTTAAGGCTTGGGATTTCACGAAAGGCATTAGGAAACCACCAGAGATTTTAAAGTTGAGAGTAGTATACACATGAGAGGTAAAGACATAGTTGGCAGCTAACTAGGGTAGTGGTTCCCAAACCTGGCTGTACGTTTATGGAGCTTTCTGTTTTGCACTTTTTAAAAAATGCTTTTTCTTGTGGATCTTTGTAGTCAGAAAAGGGAAAAAAAATGCTTGTGCTTGATAAAACAAACAAATTCAAACAACAAAGGGGTATATAGTAAAAAGCAAGTCTCTACTCCCAACCCTAAATCCTCCTCCCCACCCCCACAGTGGCACTACTGTTTATAATTTCTTAGGTATCAGTCCTGTGTGTATACCAGCATTTATGTACGTATAAGTACCCCCCTTTTAGTTTTACAAATGGTAACACACTATTAGTAGCTTTTAATTCTGAGATTATTTATATCACCGCATTCTTTTTTAGCAGCTTCCTAATGTTTCATTGGATAGATGTACCATAATTTATGGGTGCTTTTTTCTTTTCAGTTTTAAAAACTCCTTCCCCAGCCTGGGCAACATGGCAAAACCCCATCTCTAAAAAAAATTAGCCAGATGTGGTGGTGGGCATCTGTAGTCCTAGCTACTTAGAGAGCTGAGGGAGGAGGATCGCTTGAACCCAGGAGGTAGAGGCTGCAGTGAGCCTTGATTGTGCCACATACCCCAGCTGGGTGACAAAGTGAGACCCTGTCTCAAATAAAACAACAAAAAACCCAAAAAACTGCTGGGCGCAGTGGCTGACGCCTGTAATCCCAACATTTTCAGAGGCTGACGCTGATCGCTTGAGCCCAGGAGTTCGAGATCAGCCTGGGCAACATGGCAAAATCTCACCCCTACCAAAAATACAAAAATTAGCTGGGCATGGTGGTGTGCACCTGTGGTTCCAGCTACTCATGAGGCTGAAGTAGGAGGATCTTTGGAGCCTGGAAAGTCAAGGCTGCAGTGATCACGCCACTGTACTCCAGCCTGGGAAACAGAGTAAGACCCTGTCTCAAAAAATAAATAAGTAAATAAAAAATTAACAGTTTCAGCACCCCACAACTTCCCCTATATGCCTTTTCCTGTTCATAAACCTCTGTCACTACCCAGAGGTAACAACTAGCCTTCTGTTGTTTCCTTGCTTTTTTTTATAGTGTACTGTTTTTCTTCCCTAACGATGTACTTTAATTTCACCCATTTTTGAGCTTCATGTAAATGGATGCTTGTCATATATTTTCTGTTACGGCTTGCTTTTTTTCTCAGCATTATGTATTTGTGAGAATCATCCACGTTGTGCACCAAGCTGGGTGCCTTCATTTTTTAACTGCTATTTAGTATTCTATCTTCATGATTCTACCACATTTATTTGTCCATGCCACTATCATTGGACATCTGGGTGCTTTCCATTGTGCATTTTCTTCACCTGCACAAAAGGCATAAATAAATATTTTCCTCAATGCTTGTTACACTAAGCAAATAAAGTAGTAAACAGAAAAATGCCTTGATAATACTATGTGGAAAAACACAAATTTGAATTAGTTATAATGGTTATAGAAATCAAAGAGGCCAGGTGCAGTGGCTCATTCCTATAGTCCCAGCACTTTGGGAGGCTGAGGCTGGTGGATCACTTGAGGTCAGTTAAAGACCAGCCTGGCCAACATGGTGAAACCCTGTCTCTACTAAAAATACAAAAATTAGCCGAGTGTGGTGATGCATGCCTGTAATCCCAGCTACTTAGGAGGCTGAGGCAGGAGAATCGCTTGAACCTGGGAGGCAGAGGTTGCTGAGATCACGCCATTGCACTCCAGCCTGGCCGACAGAACCAGACTTTGTCTCAAAAACAAAGGATTCAAAGTTAGAGAAAGGAGCTGGTGACTTAAGAGTAAAAAAGGTGCTAATGTGGTAAAAATCACAAATCATTGGACTTGTCTAGAAGGTTGTTAGCAGTGACTTTTAGCAATGATGGTTATAGAAGCAGAATGTCTCAGAAGGAGGTGGTGAATCCTAAGACAGTAAAATTGAAGCTGTAGTGAAGGCTGAATGAGGACTTTGGAATCCAGACTTCCCCCACCGCGGGTCTGAGAAGCAGGTTTTTATAAGATTGTGCTTGCTGTATTCCTCACTTTCCTGGTAAGAGACACTGGTTATGCCTCTGGACCCCTTTCCTCCTCCCTGGGGTCTTGAGATAACCAGAAAAAGAGTGAGTTTATCAGCACATTACTTAAGCTGGGAAATACTGCTGTAGGCTCCTTTGCTGCATCCATTTGGCTGTAACTTTCAGCTATACAACCCAATCTATCATCAGTGTCGTGTCAGGAAAATATGGGGATGATGCATTACAGCATGTGACCCCTGGAGGGCACTGAGGGCCTACTCTGGAAAATTTTTGCACAACCTCTAGGTTATGGTTTAGGAACCTCACATCCTATACAGCCAGAGGTAAGTGGCATTCTCAGTGGGAGAATGATACAGATTTCTCTTCCATTCACTGATTGAGAACTGCAGTGACAAAGCTGTTTTGGATTCCTCTAGGATCTGAGTGTGGCTCTATACAAACACTTCCTCTCCCTACCTGACGGGGAGACCTGCTCAGATGCCTCAAGAGAATTCCGTCTCCTCTGCTGCGACATAGATCCAGTCCTGGTGAAGCGAGCCGAAAAACAATGTCCTTTTCCTGATGCCTTGACCTTTATCACCCTGGACTTCATGAATCAAAGGACCCGGAAGGTTCTCTTGAGCTCTTTCTTAAGCCAATTTGGACGTTCAGTTTTTGACATTGGCTTCTGCATGTCAATAACCATGTGGATTCATCTGAATCATGGAGACCATGGCCTGTGGGAGTTCCTGGCCCACCTTTCCTCCCTCTGCCGCTACCTCCTTGTGGAGCCTCAACCCTGGAAGTGTTACCGGGCAGCTGCAAGGCGTCTCCGAAAGCTTGGACTCCATGATTTTGACCACTTCCACTCCCTTGCCATCCGAGGTGATATGCCCAATCAGATTGTGCAGATCTTGACCCAGGATCATGGCATGGAATTAATATGTTGCTTTGGCAACACCAGTTGGGACAGAAGCCTTCTGCTCTTCAGGGCAAAACAAACCATAGAGACTCATCCAATCCCTGAATCACTGATAGAAAAAGGGAAGGAAAAGAACAGATTAAGTTTCCAGAAGCAGTGAGATGGGAGGGCAAGAAGACCAAGAAAGATATTGAAAGGGTTTTATATTGAGAATTATGTTCATTCTCCTTAACTCCTTAACAATCAGGCAGCCGCAAAACCTGGCAGGAGCTTTTGGTAAAATGTCCAAGGCACATAATTGAAAGAATCAGTATCTGTTCCCCATTGTTTGGAACAAATCTTGAGGAGAATGAATCTGTGGAGTGATGAGCTAGGATATCTGGATTGAGATGGCCTAGGAAAAGTGGTCCTGGTTATGGGTTATGGAGAGGGCTGCTTTGGGGGATTATTTATAAAGATCAGACTAGGCTAGTCTTAAAATATATCAGTTCCTGGGCTCTCTGAATCTTACCTGGTTTCTTCAGGCTTCCGGACTTGCTAGGCCTGCCTTTGGGCAAAACCTTAGTAATTCAGGTCTGGAATGGGGCTTAGGAATCTATTTTCTGTTTTTTGCTTGTTTGTTTGTTTTTGCATTCTTCTATTGTAATATATACACAAAATTTACCATTTTAACTGTTTTTAAGTACAGTTTTTCAGAACGTAGAAATCCCATCAAAAATTGGATTAAAAAATTAAAAGATAAATTAGTAATTTTTTTTAAAGTGTACAATTTTGTGACATTAAGTATATTTACAATGAGGCATCTGTTTTTAACAGCTCCCCCAGATGATCCTGAGGCAAGCAGAGGTAGACCATACTTTGAGTGCTTATGGTTCCATTCAGTCCGCCTCTATGTATTTTTCCTGGGGTGAGTTCTTCCCTATGATTTTAACAACTACCTACATGCTTATGGTCCCCAAATATATTGGTAGCCCTATATCCACAGTTCCAGACTAGCATTTTTCCTGTTTTGTATTATGTCCCTTAGTTCTTAGGTACATCAGAGTCAACAGATCTCAAAAGCGAGCTCACTACCCTCATTCAAAACCTAGTCCTATCTCATTTGATAGTAATCATTGCTTAAGCTAGAAACCTCAGTTGATTTTCTCACTTACACTCCCCACATTGAAATGCTCTCAAAGTCCAGCAGCAAATTCTATCAATTACATGTAAGTTTCATTCCATCCATGTGTCCGGTGCCTGGTGGGAGGTTCCTATATTAAAGTCATCTACCTTCCAATCCATTATCTGCCTTACAGCCACAGTTTACTCATCTGTACAACGAAATAACACCACTTTCCTTTTCCTATGCCCAAATGAGCTAAGGATGTGAAGGTATTTTGCAGAATATGGAGTGATAAAGAAAAATAAGGTGCTATTACACTGTGTGAGCACACTGCAGACCACAACTGCACTTGTTAGACCGGAGGCTTATGAGAAAAACATCTCACCTTGTAGAAAACATGCATCTTACTATCTCTGATAACTTGTTTTCCAGGATGATGAAGTAATAAGGAGTCCAGCCTCAGTGCTACAGAGCATTTTGAAGGAAGCAGTGTTGGGAGGGAGGGATATGGAGCTAATGGAAATGAGGCTAGTTTATGATGGTCTCAGTTATCACAGTAGTTACAGAGCTGAGTTTACCCACAAGATCTTAATTTAGGAACACTTTGAAACCTTGTAACCCTGCTGGCTGCTCTCTACTCTCACTCCACCAAGGCAGTGCACAGAAACATACATGGGGCTGTGGTAGGATGAATAATGGTCCCCCAAGATGTCCACCTCCTTTAGCAAAAGGGGCTTTGCAAATGAGATTGAGGATCTTGAGATAGGGAGATTAACCTGGATGATCAGAATATACCCTAAGTGCAATCATCAGTGTTCTTATAATAGGGAGGCAGAGGGAGAGCTGACCACAGTAGGCGATGTAATGACAAAAGCAAGAGGTTGGAGTGATGTGAAGAAGGGCTGCAAGTCAAGGAATGCAAGTGGCTTCTAGAAGTTAGAAAAAGCAAGGAAATGTATTCTCCCCTGAAGCCTCCAGAAGGAACAGCCCTGCCAACACCTTGATTTCAGATTTAATCTCCAGAGCTGTAAGAGAATAAATCAGTATTTTAAACCTCTAAGTTTTGTGGTGATTTCTTACAGCAGCACTATAAAACTAATACATGGGCTCTGACTACAGTGAGACTGGCTTACAAAGCCAAGTGGCACCTTTCCCAGATAACTCCTTGATAACAGAAAATAACCTCAGTGAGCAGAAGGATACACAGGGGCTTTGTCCAACATGGCTAATTAAGAAACTGCCAGGTGCAGTGGCTCACCCCTGTAATCCCAACACTGGGAGGCTTAGGCAGGTGGATCACTTGAGCTCAGCAGTTTGAGACCAGCCTGGGTAACATGGCAAAACCCCGAATCTGCAAAAAATACAAAAAAAAAAAAAAAAATTAGCTGGGAGTGGTGGCATGCACCTGTAGTCCAGCAACTTGGGAGGCTGAGGTGCAGGATCACTTGAGCCCAGGAGGCTGAGGTTGCAGTGAGCCAAGATCATGCCACTGCACTCCAGCCTGGGTAATAGAGCGATACTGCCTTAAAAAAAGAAATCCTCAATAACTAAAAGCTTTGGGAGATGCTTCAGCATCCGAACCTGACCTGTTCCCTAGTAACAGATTGGCTGAGCAGTTACCTGACCTGTTGGGAGAAACCACTGTATTTCATGTCCGTGGCAGTTAGTTTCAAAAAGGATGTGCAGGCGCGTGCCTGTAATCCCAGCTACTTGGGAGGCTAGGGCAGGAGAATCGCTTGAACCCGGGAGGCAGAGGTTGCAGTGAGCTGAGATCGCACCACTGCATTCCAGCCTGGGCGACAGGAGCGAGACTCCGTCTCAAAAAAAAAAAAGCAAAAAGGATTGGCTGGGCGCGGTGGCTCACACCTGTAATCCCAGCACTTTGGGAGGCCGAGGCGGGTGGATCACGAGGTCAAGAGTTCGAGACCAGCCTGACCAACATAGTGAAATCTCGTCTCTACTAAAAATACAAAAATTAGCTGGGCATACTGGTGTGCGCCTGTAATCCCAGCTACTTGGGAGGCTGGGGCAGGAGAATCGCTTGAACCCGGGAGGCGGAGGTTGCAGTGAGCCGAGATCACACCACTGCATTCCAGCCTGGGCGACAGGGTGAGACTCTCTCTCAAAAAAAAAAAAAAAAAAGCAAAAAGGATGTGCAATTAGTGCCCATTAAAATGAGGTCCTCAGGTTGGGTGCGGTGGCTCACGTCTGTAATCCCAACACTTTGGGAGGCCAAGGCGGGAGAATCACTTGAGCCCAGGAGTTACAGACCAGCCTGGGTAAGACAATAAGACTTCATCTCTACAAAAAAAATTTAAAAATTAGCTGAACATGGTGGCGTGCGCCTATAGTCCTAGTTACTCGGGAGGCTGAAATGGGTGGATTGCTTGAGCCTGGAAAGCAGAGGTTGCAGTGAGCCGAGATCGTGCCACTGTACTCCAGCCTGGACAGCAGAGTGAGACTCTATCTCAAAAAAAAAAAAAAAAAAAAGGAATGGCAGTATAAGCATATTTAGTCATATAGAAGAATCAGCCAAAAAGTTAAAATGGCTCATTGCTGGAGGTAAGAAATGCAGCAAATAATTGCTTCAGTATTACTTGATTATTAAACCATATGGACATATTACTTTTTATAAAAACTAATCTTAAATGAATAATTTTTAAAATTAGCCAGTGTTTTCTAAAATAACTCTCACTGTACCACCCATCTATCTGCCTAATTTTTCCCTCACAGCATAGCCAAAATCTTAGAAAAGTTTTGTTGTTGTTGTTTGTGTTTTTGTTTTGTTTTTGAGACAGAGTCTCACTCTATCACCCAGGCTGGAGTGCCATGGCGCAATCAGCTTACTGCAACCTCCACCTCCCAGGCTCAAGCGATTCTCCTGCCTCAGCCTCCTGAGTAGCTGGGATTACAGGCACGTGCCATGGCACACAGCTAATTTTTGTATTTTTAGTAGAGACGGGGTTTCACCATGTAGGCCAGGCCGGTCTTGAATTCCTGACCTCAGGTGATCCACCCACCTCGTCCTCCCAAAGTGCTGGAATTACAGGCGTGGGCCACTGCGCCTGGCCGAAAAGTTTTAAACACTCCCTGTCTCCATTCCTTACTTTGTAAATTTTTCTCAATCCTTCAGAATCTGGTTTTGCCAAGTCGCGCGTGGTGGCTCACGCCTGTAATCCTAGCACTTTGGAAGGCCAAGAGGGGAGGACTGCTTGAGCCCAGGAGTTCGAGAACAGCCTGGGCAATGGAGTGAGACCCCATCTCTATTTTAAATAAACAAATAAAGTCTGGTTTTATCAAAGTCTCCAATGATATGTGGCCAGAGTCAGTGGGGATGTCTCTGTCCTGATCCAACTTGACTCAGCAACATCGGGGCCAAAAAGTTATCCCTTCCTATTCATGGGGAATTGGTTCCAGGACCCACAAGGACACAAAAATCAAAGGATGCTTAAGTCCCTTACATAAAATAGTATAGTATTTGCAAATGACCCGGGGGTATTCTCCTATATACTTTAAATCATCTCTAGATTACTTATAATATGTAATATCATGTAAATACTATGTAAATAGTTAACACTAAATTTTTAAAATTTTGTATTTTTATTGCTGTAGTTATTTTTTTTCTGATCTAGTCTTCAGAGAGATGTAGTTTTTATTCTTTTATTTTTTCTGATCTGAGGTTGACTGAGTGCGTGGATGTGGAAGCCACCAATAAGAAGGACCGACTGTATTTGGTCTTTTTTTTGGAAATCCCGTTCTTGGGTTCTGGTGACAGCGTTCATTCAGTTTTCTTTCTCCTTCTCTGGAGACCCCCCTCTAACATTGATGTTCCTTGGGGTTCTGTTCCAGCCTTTCTTTTCTCCCCTTGCATGATCTCCTCAACTCCATGACTTCAGTAACCACCAACGTTCTGAGGACTCACAAATCTATCATCCCGATTCCTCTCCTGAGCTTCAGAATTATTTATCCCACAGCCTACATCAGTGCTTCCCAACCTTTTCCATGTCAGTACACACATAGAAAATGATGGTGTTTTATATGCTGGATGATGCAATCTGGCATAACCAAGATTGCTCTCTGACTCAGGAAGCTTGTGCTGCCCTGAGAATTGTGAAGCCCATTATGCAGCACCACCGCAACCTCTTCCTGAGGCACACAGGAAGTTCTGACGAGTTGGAGAGATGTTTCTACTTGGATGCCCCCTGGGCATTTCTACGTCTGTACGTCTCTACGTCTGCAGCTACCAGAGACCCAAGAGGCGTAGCCTGTTTTGTTACACAGACGACTCAAGTAAATAACAATATATGATTAGTGGCATATCATAAGAGTGAAGAACAAACTTTGGGACTTCTGTGTAATTTTTAATTTATGCAAATAATAGCACTAAGGAATGAAAAGTGTCTTAAGCCTCATCAAAAGACTGAAAGGGATCTTGAAGCAATAGTAGCTACACTTCTTTCAACCCCTGTCAGTGAGGATGAAGGTTTGTGAAGCATAGAGAATCTGCCAAAATCTGAATGCTGAAATTATCAAGTGCACAATAGCCTTTAAGGAAGGAGTGCAGGTACTTGCTCTGACAAATACAGATGTTCTGGCTGTGTGTATTCAACAAGGGTAAACATCTAAATGCAAAGTAAAATATTGGCTTGGTGCAGAGGCTCATGCCTTACTAATCCCAGCACGTTGGGAGGCTGAAGTGGGCAGATCACTTGAGGTCAGGAGTTCAAGACCAGCCTGGACAACTTGGTGAAACCTCATTTCTACTAAAAATACAAAATTTAGCTGGGTGTGGTGGCGCACGCCTGTAATCTCAGCTACTTAGGAGGCTGAGGCAGGAGAATTGCTGGAGAATTGCAAGAGGCAAGAGAACTGCCTCTTGGAAGGCAGACCTTGCAGTGAGCCGAGATTGTGCCACTACACTCCAGCCTGGGTGACAGAGCAAGACTGTCTCAAAAAAAAAAAAAAAAAAAGGAAAGTAAATTATCATCTTGATGTTCTGTTTACTTCCAATAATTCAGTTATTTGGAAACATCCAAAAGTAGTTAGAAATGCCTGGCAGAGGCCAGGCGCGGTGGCTCACGCTTGTAATCCCAGCACTTTGGGAGGCCGAGGCGGGCGGATCACGAGGTCAGGAGATGGAGACCACGGTGAAACCCCGTCTCTACTAAAAAATACAAAAAATTAGCCGGGCGTGGTGGCGGGCGTCTGTAGTCCCAGCTACTCAGAGAGGCTGAGGCAGGAGAATGGCGTGAACCCAGGAGGCGGAGCTTGCAGTGAGCCGAGATCGCGCCACTGCACTCCAGCCTGGGCGACAGAGCGAGACTCCATCTCAAAAAAAAAAAAAAAAAAAAAAAAAAAAAAAAAAAAAAAAAAAGAAATGCCTGGCAGACCAGGCCGGGCACGGTGGCTCACGCTTGTAATCTCAGCACTTTGGGAGGCCGAGGCGGGCGGATCACGAGGTCAGGAGATCAAGACCACAGTGAAACCCCGTTTCTACTAAAAATACAAAAAATTAGCCGGGCGTGGTGGCGGGCGCCTGTAGTCCCAGCTACTCGGAGAGGCTGAGGCAGGAGAATGGCGTGAACCTGGGAGGCGGAGCTTGCAGTGAGCCGAGACTGCGCCACTGCACTCCAGCCTGGGCGACAGAGCAAGACTCCGTCTCAAAAAAAAAAAAAAAAGAAATGCCTGGCAGACTTTTAAGGTTTTCTACCTCAAGGCAGAATTAGGAATACAAGGCAATATTAGGAATACAACAGGTATATGGAGTTTTATTGGACTTTCAAGCCCTTTGAGGAAAGGACCATGTCTACTTTTTGTTGTAATCCCAGAACTAGCCCACTGATCCCTATTCAATAAATGTTAGATGATTGAATAAGAATTCACAATGCTGTAGGCTTCCGAAGATGCCACTATCATCAAGAAATAAGGTGAAAAGGAGAAATGAAAACATGTCTATGAAAATATTTGCACCAGAATGTTAATAGCAGCCATATTCATCATAGCCCCAACTGGAAATACCCAAATATCCATCAATTGAAGAATGGATAAACACATTGTGATATATTCATGCAATGGAATATTACTCAGCAATAAAAAAGAACAGATTACTGATACACATGGATGGATCTCAAAAACATTACTAAGCTAAAGGATACAGACACAAGTACATACCGTAAAGCTCCATATATGCGAAATACAAATGCAGACAAATCTACGGTGCTATAATTCAGGAAGTTGCCAGGGGAGGGTGGTGGTGGGTGTGGGGTGATCAACTATAAAGGGGCATGAGGGAACTTTATAGGGTGGTGGTTCAGTATCTTGTTTTGGGTGTTTATTACATAGGTGTATATTTTGAAATTCACCAAACAAAGCACCTAAGATGTGTACATTTTATTGCATGTTAAGAATAATTTAAGAGCCGGGCATGGTGGCTCACGTCTGTAATCCTAGCACTTTGGGAGGCCGAGGTGGGCACATCACCTGAGGTCAGGAGTTCGAGACCAGCCTGGCCAACATGGTGAAGCCCCCGTCTCTACTAAAAATACAAAAATTATCCAGGTGTGGTGGCGCACACTTGTAATACCAGCTACTTGGGAGGCTGAGGCAGGAGAATCACCTGAAATCAGGAGGCAGAGGTTGCAGTGAGCAGAGATTGTGCCATTGCACTCCATCCAACCTGGGACAGAGTTGAGACTCCATCTCAGAGAAAAGAAAAGAATAAAATATTTTTTAAGCAAAAAAATGAGAAAGCTGGTGGGGGTAACCATCAAGACATCTTTTAGGTTCCAGTAATAGCTGTCCTCGGGCACTCTTTTCATCAAACTACCTCTATGCTCAAGAACTCAAAATGACTTCTTTATCTTATGTCTTGTCACATCCATATCCTTATTCTGCTCTCCTCCATAAGAAACCTCCTCCATTAACTTCTCCCACTTCCCAATGTACCACGGTGATCTGCTCACGGTCCCATGCAGATAATTTGCTCTTTCCTATCTGAGTCTCCTTGTGGCCTTTACCCTGCCTGGACCCTACTCAAGCTCTCTCTGCCCTTCAAATCCCGTATTTAAATAAACCTCCTTCAGGAAAGAACTCTTAATCCTAGCCAATCTGAGCACCCTAAATTGCCTTACTTTTTATGTTCCTTTATTGGACTAATATGATACTCTAAGCTGCATCCTTTGTATACCCGCGACAAAGGAAATTTTAATGAAGTAGGCAGAGACTGTACCTAGGGATTCCTTCGTATTTCCCTGCAGAACCCAGTTGAGAACCTACATTTCTGGGGCAGTCACTACAATGCAGGTTGTGAGGATTATACGGTATTTAGGCGAGGGCAAATAGGTGTTTAATTAAGGACTAATGGGAATGATATTGAAAGCTCTGAGGCTCTGCAGGGGCCTGTTTGCTTTTCCTCATCCTCACCGAGATAGCAAGTGGTTGAGAACAAGGTTGTATCCTTTTTCTGCCCAGCCTTCCCCCCAAACCAGTGAGGAAACGGCCAGCACTGCCGTCTGATGAGAGGAGCCTGTTCCTATCACTGTTTTCCAGATTACGGGGCGGGGGGGGACGACCCGTTCCTGGAGAAGGAAGAGAGAGGCGGGAGCATGTAAGGCCAAAGAGGCACTCAAGCCTTTCCCCCATGGATTTACACCCAACACGTATGCAAAAAGGCAAATTACAAACACCGATGCTCACAACCACACATACACGTGCACGCCCAGCCCCACAGAAGCAAACGCGCATGCCTGTGGGCCCGCGCGCACCTACTTAGTTATCTCTGTTCTAGACGCCCTCATTCCACCCCCGCTCGGCCCAGCCCGGCGTCCTCTACCCAGGCACGGCTGAGGTTTACCAAGACGGGCCCGGCCTGGAGAAAGTGTTTCTATAAGGGGGAAGGGAGGTCCTTCCCACCAAAGCGGAAGCGGCGCGCGCCGGCCGGGCAGACTTAGCTCGCGTCCTGGGAACATCTGGAGGGGGCTGGGAGGGGCGCGCATCCAGGCTGAACGTGGATTGGCTGCTAGGGAGGAGGGGGGCGGGGTCAGAGCCAGGGGCGGGGCTCCCCGGCCCCCTTAAAGCCTTGACATCAGGAGGCGGCTCCGGCACCCCCCTTTCTCTGCCCCCCGCCCCCAAGCCGCGGCCATGGACCTGGCGGATCCGGCCTACCCTGGCCCAGCTCAACACCTCATTTCGGTGAGTTCTGGGTCTACTTGGGATTGAAAGGGCGGCGAGTGCGGGGGGGCGATCTGTAGCTCCGGGCCGGGGGGAGTGGGGTGTGGAGGGTAAGGCTCTCGTGGCAGTACAGGGTCGGAGAGGGCGTCGCGGCTTCCTGCCCAAACCCTGCTGCCCGCCCCTCCGTCCCTCCCTCCAGCCGCACCCTCCTCGGGGGTCCGGCTGCGACTCTGTGCACCCCCACCCCACCCCCTCCCGCCCCCCGCGCCATCCTCGCGCACACTCCGTGGCCCCGGAAGGGAAACTTTCGGGAGTGGGGGATGTTCCGGGGGCCGGGCTCCCCTCCCTCTTTGAAAGCACTGACCTTGCCCCAGCTGCTCACCCCACCCAACCCGCATCCCACCGTCCGGGTGCCGCTCAGCGGTGCCGGGTTATTGCGGGGGGAGGGGCTCTCTCCCCAAAGCGCAGGCGCGGAGACGAGCCTGGGGCTCCCTTTCGCACTCCTTCCATTCCCCGTGGCCTGGGGCGGTAGGGCCTGGGGAAGGCGGGGAGAGGCGGAAAGACTGGGTCTCCTAGAGAACAGCCCTTCAAAGGCTTTGAGGGATTGCGGGAAGGAGGAAGGACCTGGTGGGCTGCACGCTGAAGAGAAGCTAAGGGAGGGAGAAGGGTTGGTTGGGCAGGGAGCAGGGACAGGGCAGCGCCTGCAGAAAAGGCCCTCCGGGTGCTGGCTGCGGTGCCAGAAGAATGCAGAGAATTCATCTGTGCCCGACGCTCCCCTGGCTTAGCCCAACTAAGAAAGCGGCTGCCCGGATCCTAGCTCCCCTCTCCTTGTCCTGGGCCCAAGGTCCCGCGTTGTCTCCAGCCCTGGCACGGCCCCAAGGGCACAGAGGGCCCTCACCTCCCACAGGCCTGGTTTTCCAGGCATCCCAGGGCTGGATCAGCCGAGTCCACCTAGTCTGTCCAGCTGCTACTTCTTAAAGGCCTGCCTTGCTGAGGAGCTAGGGGTCTTGGGCTAAGGAGTTCGCTGGCTGTAGAGGCAATCCCTCCCTCCCACTTCTCCCCCTCTTTCATGGGTCCTCCTTCTTAAGCACAATGGTCAGTCAGAGGAAGTGGCCCGGGCAGGGGTGGCCTGGGGAGCAGTAGAAAGAGTGTCAATGCCTAACCGTTTTGTGGTCAGTACTTTTGGGGAAAATGAACATAGCCCATTTGTCTTGTTGCAGACCCTCCCTTACAGACATTACGCCATCTGGCTCTCTGAGACTCCTTGTGTGACAGGAAAATTCACTTCTCAAATTGGTCCCCCTATCTTCCTAAAAACAGCCTGGGATTAGTGGGTTTCCTATCCCAAAGAAACCGTGTGTATTCCTGTCCGGGGAGATATTCCCATGTTCAAGCTTGTTTTCAAAGTCTATAGTCTGTGCATGAGGTGGCTTCGTCCTTCCAGCATCTTTCTCCAGCTCTGGCCCTCACGAAGAGTGAGGACCTGGAGGGGCAAGTGCCGTGGTTGGCAGGGAAGGAGGATCTTCATGATAGGCCGGTGAAGACCTAAGTGTTTGGGGACCAAGCGGGTATCAATAAAGACAGAGCCAGAAGCTCTGGTCCCTACTTCTCCTGGCTTGCTGTATGACCTTGGCCAAGACAGTTTGCTCTCTGGGGCTCAGTTTCCCCATCTTTAAAACTCAGTAGTTGGACTAGATAGCTCTAATATTCCCTTCCACTTTTTGACATTGAATGGTTCCACTGATGGGTGAATCTACAGAGGAGAAAGCTTCTCTGGCAGAATGGTTCCATTTAAAGGGAGCTAAGGTGTTGGATGTGCTTTAAATTGCAATTACTTAGGATTAGAACCCTGGGTAGAGAGAACAGATTCCCTTATTCTAAGCCTGAGAGTAGACCTTGTCCCACACACCCCTGGTGCCTTGGGATATGAACTCCTGCTCCTGCTGGCTTGGGTTTGGCCCACCCATCACGCCTGTGGTGAGACATCCTGGCCCTTTGAAGAGAAACTGAGAGAGGAGGAGGCAGCCAAGGGCCAGCAGGGTAAGCAGATTCCCAGGAGACAGTTTACGTCTCAGCTGTTGGGACTTGTTTTAGGATCTGGGCCAGGGAGCACAACACACTCACCCACCCACCCTCTTATAGGAGGAGGGCAAGGAGGGCCCCACTGCTTTTGCCCATCCCACCCCCAGCCCTGCCCACCTCACTGCTGTACTCACACCCCCAGGTCCCAGGCAAGGGGCTAAGGAATCTTCCCCACTGCCCTCATCCAGCCCAGCCAGCCTCCCAGGCCCTGCTATACCAGCCCGTGGCAGCAGTGAGGAGAAGCCGCCCCCACTCCAGCTTTCCCAGCCCCTTCCCTCCCCGGGGTAGGACTTCTCAGGAGTTGGGCTCTCCAGGTTGGGACTTGCTTTCCAGCCCAAGAGCCAGAGGTCTTGAAGTTCTTCTTGTTTGTTTTCATCCTCGGTCTCCCAGGTGAAGGGGAATGTTGAAGGAGAGGTGGTGGTTAAGGAAGCCCTGGGTTTGCTCATGGAGGGGCACATTCTCCCTGGGCTACTTTTCCCTCTGCTGGCTCTCCTGGGCCTGGGAAGCCCTCTGCCCTGGGCCTTGCTGCCTATGAGGGTGAAGCTGCAGCAGGAGGTGTTTAGGTTAAATCCCGAGGAAGCCTTCCTTACCGCTGTGAGCCCTTGGAATGGATAACAGAAGCTCCCAGGGAGGTCAGTTTCCCAGAAAGTGGCTAATGCTGGAGTCACTGTCAGACTGAAGGATGCAGCTGTTACTAGGCAGAAGCTGCTGTTCCCTCTTGGGGTGTGGCTCTGAGGCTGGCCAGCCAGAGGCCCCGTTACAAGCAGGAGGAGAAAGGGCCCTTGCCTGACAGCCAAAGTGAGGTCCCTGACCCCATCATGCCTGAGTCACCAGAGCTGCATCTCTCAAAACAAGCGCCCTTTCTAGCCCCTGCTTCTTAGCCCCCTCCCCCAGTTCACCACTGCTCTCACTGTCTCCTTCGACAACCCTCACCCGAACCTGGCAGGTTCCCCGAGCCCCAGTCTGGCTGCATTAATGGACTGATTGGATTTTCTATACTTGGAGTTTGGGATTTCTGATTGAACATACAAATTTATGTAAATCAATCTGGGATCTGCCACTACATCAAAACAACCCAGAGCATAGGCTGGAAGGAATCCTAGAGACAGTCTAGTCCAACGCCCTCGTGTTAAAAATGGGGAAACTGAAGTCCAGAGGGGGAAGTGATTCATGCGGTGGTGAGTGTCAGAGGCAGGACTCCTGATTCTGCTCTGTAGTTTTACATGGTTCCATTCTGCCTTAATGTTTTATGCATGAGGTAGCCTGGCTGGATTTAAAGCAGAGAGGGCCAGTTCTTGAACCTGAGAGAGCAGAAAGCTGGGCCCTTGGAGAGTCAGAGTGTTATCGCAGGACCCCCCGGGGGCTCTGGTCAGCTTTGTAACATGCTGAGGAAAAACAGCTTCAAATCCCTGAGAACAAGACCCATAATATTTTCCCCCAGACACTGACCTGGAGGGTTGGAGGCTAAGGTCATTGGTTGCTGCCTGTCTTGGCCCTTATGGTTTCTCAGGAGCTTAGATTTTGTCTGTCCCGGCATCTGTCACACAGCAGCCGGCTGTGGAAGGACCTGCATATGCAGTGCCTCCATCACTGTTGACCCTTCCCTCCCAGTTTGAGTCTCTACTGGTTCCCTCCGGGGACACAGTGGGAAAAGGTCGTTGGTCTCTTAGGATGCTTTGCCCACCGTCCTCTGCCCTCTTGGAGGACAGACGCCAACTGGACCTCCCCTGCAGGTTTCTATAGCACTGGCCAGACAGGCCTTGCTGTAGGAAGGATCTCTTTATTTTAGGATCAATACCAAGGGTGCAAGGGGGCTTCAGAGATGGGCTGGGATCCCCAAGAAGCAGTCTCCCCTATTTCTTGACTCTTCTTGATCTGATCTGCCTACCTGGCTGTAAGGTGCTCCCCACTCCCACTTCATGGACTGTGCCTGTGGCGTGGGGCTGTTCGGAGGGCTGAGTGCTCACTTACCCTGTGGCGTCTGGGCATACTGTATAGATGTGGAGGTGCCTGAGGCAGCTGTCAGCCTGCTTTGTGATACTCTGCGGGGGTGAGGCATGGGCTTAAGAACAGAGGCCTTGATTCCCAGCTAAGGCTACTCACCAGGCCCTGCCGCAGCCTAGGAGGGGGCTTGGGACACATATCTGGGTCTTTCTTCACCTTCTCCCCAAACCCAAGTCTGGAGGACTCTGGAATGAGGGCCCCTGTCTTCAGCACCTTCCCAAAACACTGCAGATGTGGAACTGGCACCCTCACCCCCCACCGCCTAGCAGCCCTCGGCACCTGTGTCTCTAGTTCTCTGTGAGGGGAAATCCTTCTCCTTGGGCCTCAGTTTCCCAGCCAGTGTACCTGGATTAATCATGCATCATGACTGGGGTGTGGCATCTGCTCAATAACTACCATTTTCCCAGCTCTGGGAGTTATGCAGATGAAAGAGGAGGCCAGGCTGTTATTAAGGTGAATTATTGTTGCTGTTATTACTGATTTCTAAAACCCAGCAGCTGCTGAGAAGAGCCCAGTCAGACACAGCACTCTGAACCTTATGCTGGTCCTTGAACTCTGGGAATTCTCCAATATTCACTATGCTTTTTTTTTTTTTTTTAATGTATAGATGTCTTAAAGGAGAGAAGACCCCATTCTGCTGCTCCTGCTGTTGCCTGCAGGGCTTGAGTGACAGGTGCTGCTTAGGGCCTGTGGTCCGCATGTCTCCTCACTCTCATGTAGTTCAGCCTGAAATTGCCCCTGCCCTTAGACACTCTGGGTAGGCCAATGGTCAAGATTTTTCTAGGCAGGGCTGTGAGGGGCCCTGGAACTCCCGTAGTGTGGCTCTGGGGTTCTCAGCAGTTGCAGTTCCCAGGGGCTGATTTACCTCACTCCCAGCTGGCTTGATGTGGGAGCTGTAATCGGCCCTTCTGTACACGGATCTGTTCAGACACCCCCAGAACCTGCCCACAGCAGCACCAGGCACTTCCAGGAGTCACTTACCCCACTTGCCCCAAACTTCCCCCTGCCCTCTGCCTCTGCCCCTGACCAGACTGTCCCCCTTCCCAGGGACCTAGAATAAACCCAACTTTTACCCAGGTGGAAGTGCCCCTGACCAACTTCTGAATACTGGTGCTACCATGCCCACACCACAGCCTGGGGTTAGGAGGCCTCTCTGCTAACCCAGGGCAAGATTGCTGGAGAAGAAAGGATGTGAAGGCATCAGCAGCCCTGGGTTGGAGCCCCCACGGTCATCTGACCGGCCGCCTCACCTGCTCCCTTGTCCTAGGGGCCTGGAAGAGAGTGGATGCCACAGCTGAGAGGAGCTTTGGAAATCACTTGTTGAGTAGTTTGATTCCTTCTAATATTTTTTGCAGCTTTATTTTTTCACCAGGTTTTTTTTTTTTTTTTTTTTTTTTTTGAGACGGAGTCTCGCTCTGTCGCCCAGGCTGGAGTGCAGTGGCGCAATCTCGGCTCACTGCAAGCTCCGCCTCCCGGGTTCACGCCATTCTCCTGCCTCAGCCTCCTGAGTAGCTGGGACTACAGGCGCCCGCCACCACGCCCGGCTAATTTTTTTGTATTTTTAGTAGAGACGGGGTTTCACCGTGGTCTCGATCTCCTGACCTCGTGATCCGCCCGCCTCGGCCTCCCAAAGTGCTGGGATTACAAGCGTGAGCCACCGCGCCCGGCCTTCACCAGGTTTTATAAACACAGTTTGAAAATTGAAATCTCTGCTGGGCATGGTGGCTCATGCCCAGCACTGTGGGAGGCCAAGGTGGGCAGATCACTTGAGGTCAGGAGTTCAAGACCAGCCTGACTAAGACAGTGAAACCTCATCTCTACCAAAAAAATATAAAAATTAGCTGGGCGTGGTGGTGTGAACCTGTAGTCCCAGCTACTGGGGAGGCTGAGATGGGAGGATCGCTTGAACCCAGGAGGCAGAGGTTGCAGTGAGCAGAGACTGAGCCACTGCACTCCAGCCAACAGTGAGACTCTGTCTCAAAAAAAAAATCTCACCCCCACCTCCATCGTGTTCTCCCCCATAATCATTTATTAGTTTCTTGTATATCCCTGGAGTTTCCTTACACAATACCAAACACACACAAATATATATTCTTGTTTTCATTCTTACCCAAAATACAGCATAGCATGTCTACTGTATTTGTTGCCTTACCTATTAGCAGTACCTGGGTGTGCCTGGATTTCTCCTGCCGCCTGTGTCGGCTCTCCTGTTTCTGGCTGTCTTAGTCTATTTGAGCTGCTATAACAACATACCATAAACTAGGCAGCTTAGAAACAACAGAAATTTATTTCTCACCGCTCTAGAGGCTGGGAAGTCCAAGGTGAAGGCAAGGGCAGATTTGGTGTCTGGTGAGGGCCGGCTTTCTGATTCCTGGACAGAGGCTTCTTAATTGTGTCCTCACATGGCGGAAGGGGTGAGGAATCTCACCAGGCCCCTTTTCTTTTTTTTTTTTTTTTTTTTTTTTTTGAGACGGAGTCTGGCTCTGTCACCCAGGCTGGAGTGCAGTGGCACAATCTCGGCTCACTGCAAGCTCCACCTCCTGGGTTCACGCCATTCTCCTGCCTCAGCCTCCCGAGTAGCTGGGACTACAGGCGCCCACCAACACGCCCTGCTAATTTTTTTTTGTATTTTTAGTAGAGACGGGGTTTCACCGTGTTAGCCAGGATGGTCTCGATCTCCTGACCTCGTGATCCACCCGCCTCGGCCTCCCAAAGTGCTGGGATTACAGGCTTGAGCCACCGTGCCCGGCTCCAGGCCCCTTTTCATAAGAGCACCAGTCCCACTCATGAGGGCTCCACCTCCATGACCTATTTACCTGCCACAGCACCACCGCCCTGCCACCCCACAATAGCATTACCTTGGGTATTAGGATTTCAACATGTGCATTTGGGGGGATGCAAACATTCAGACCATAGCACTGGCCTTGACTACTCATCCCAGGGTTCCCCAGTTGGCCCCAAGTCGTGAGCAGTGTTCATTCGCCTTTGTATACCGAACTTCATTCAGATGCCAGGATTCAGGCCAAACTGGCCTCTGAGGAATGCTCAAGCTATATGAGCGGCCTATTCATTCAGCCAGCAGATTATTTAGAATTTACTGTGTGCCGGGTGCTGTGCTAATCTCTACGGATACAGTGGTGATCAAAAAAAGTCCATGTTAATCAAGTAATTAAACAGTTTTTTAATTATAGCTGTGATAAGGGTTGCAAAGAAAGGACACGTGCTGTAAGAGCAAGTGCTCCGAGGACCCCCCCCACTGCGTGTTCGGGGTGGCCCATGCCAAGGCGCATGACATGGCACACATGCTGGAAGCAGGAGTCAGGCCAGGACTGCAGATGTGGGTACCACATGGCCTAGAATGCTGGCTTTCTCAACTTGGCTTGAGTGGCTTCTCTTCTCCCCACTCCCCCAGTCTGTGGGATGTCCTGGGCCCCTTGAGTTTTATTGTGTCCAAGACAGGAGACCCCCTTCTCTGCCAGATGGTGCTGATCATTTCTCTTCCCCCACCCGCATCACGTCGTCTTCTATTTCCCCAGCTCTGAGCCTGCAGGCTCCTGAAGCTGGAGCCTTTCTTTCCACTCCAGGCTGAGGGGAAGTTGGGGGGTGGGGATGGGGGTTTGCTTCTCACTTCCTCTGTAGACAGCACCTCACTTCCTGTCCCCCGGGCTAGAAGAAGGCTAAAACTCTTGGCTTTGCTGTCCCTTCCTCTCTCCTCCCCCACTGCTTTCCTGGAAAGTCTACAGGCGTTGAAGGCACAAGGCAGCATCAAAGCCTGCAGCTTATCCCTGAAGGCCCTGCCTAGCTCCTTACCCCACCCTTACCCCTCACAAGGGACCTGGCTCCTCAGCTGCAGTCCTTTTCTAGACGGGATATTCTTCTCTCCTGTGCCCTGCAGGGGAGAGGAGTCAGAGGGCTCACCCCCATTTTACAGGAAGGAAGCTGAGGCCCAGAGGGGTGCCAGCTTCTCCTAGGGTCACACGGTTTGGCTGCATGAATCTCAGGAGCAGAATCCCAAAAGCCTGATGCCTGTTTGTTATCACAAACAAGAGCAGAGCCCAGTGGGGGCTTATGGGTGAACCAGAGCTGTTTTTTCCTCCCAGCGTAGAGCTGGCAGCTTGGGGTGTCACCTCTGGGCTCTGGCTGGATGGTGCCCACTAGCTGAGCACTGGAGTTGCTTGAGTGCAGAAGGCATATTGGCTGCCCAGAGCCTATTCTTTTTGTAGAAAGAAGCCAGGAAATGGGGGCCTGGGTGCAGTGGCTCACGCCTGTAATCCCAGCACTTTGGGAGGCCGAGGTGGGTGGATCACAAGGTCAGGAGATCGAGACCATCCTGGCTAACACGGTGAAACACCGTCTCTACTAAAAATACAAAAATTAGCCAGGCATGGTGGCACGCGCCTATAGTCCCAGCTACTCGGGAGGCTGAGACAGGAGAATCGTTTGAACCCGGGAGGTGGAGGTTGCAGTGAGCCGAGATCGTGCCCACTGCCTTCCAGCCTGGGTAACAGAGCAAAACTCCATATCAAAAAAAAAAAAAAAAAAAAAAGCCGGGAGATAAAGTTTGGGGGATGGGCACTAGGAGCTGGAAGGGTATCTGCCCAGCTCTCCTCCCCCTGCAGGTGTAACCTCCCAGGCCCTATTGTTTCAGACCTAGGAGAAAATACTAATAGCTGATGTTTCAGTGGTCAGCTCTGCCATCACCTCCGCCATCACTTCCAGGAGCCTCTCTGCCTTGGTTCCTCCTGTGGGGCCCAGCATGTGTCTCTGGTTATGCCCAGGATATTGAAAAGATGCCAACTCCCTAATTCAGCCAGGGGACAGGAGAGGAGTTAGTTATTGGCATGGGCCAGGGGAGCAGGAAACCATCACCTTCAAATGTCCTTAGATCCAGCTGCACTGAGTCATTCTGGTTCCATATACACCCCAGTGGTTTCTGCCTCCTCACTTCTGTTGCTTCCCTTCCTTCTGTGTGGAATGACACCCTTCCCTTTTCGTTGTATGTAAACCCCACCTGTCTTTACCTTCTGTTCACTTGATGGCTCCAATTCTGAAAAACGGTTTCAGCTTCAGCTTAATATTTCTCTCCTGATTTTTAAAGTTCTTCAAAAGACTCCTCTTATGGAACTTCCTTCATAGTACAGCTATCTGTCCAGATGTCTGTTTTCTTTTCTTCCCTTGAGGCAGAGTCTTGCTACGTTGCCCAGCCGGTCTTGAACTCCTGGGCTCAAGCAATCCTCTGCTTCTATGCATTCAACTTTTTAGAATCCATATATAAGTGAGATCATGTGGTATTTGTCTGTGCCTGGTTTATTTCACGTAACATAATGTTCTCCAGCTTCATCCACATTGTTACAAATGACAGGATTTCCTCCTTTTTTAGGGCTGAATAGTGTCCTATTGTGTATATATAGCATCTTTTCTTTATCCATTCATCTACTGGTGGATACTTAGGTTGGTTCCATATCTTGACTACAATGAATAAACATGGGAGTGCAGATACCTCTTCAACATCCTGATTTAATGGTAGTTCTATTTAAGAGTTTTAAAAAATTTTTTTTTTTTTGAGGCCGAGTCTTGCAGTGTCGCCCAGGCTGGAGTGCAGTGGTGCAATCTGAGCTCACTGCGAGCTCTGCCTCCCAGGTTCAAGCTATTCTCCTGCCTCAGCCTCCCAAGTAGCTGGGACTACAGGCGCCCACCACCACGCCCGGCTAATTTTTTGTAGTTTTAATAGAGATGGGATGGTCTCCATCTCCTGACCTCATGATCCGCCCACCTCGGCCTCCCAAAGTTCTGGGATTACAGGCGTGAGCCACCGCGCCCAGCCTTTTTTTTAAAATACAGGGTCTTTTTGTGTTGTCTAGGCTGGTCTTGAACTCCTGGCCTCAAGTGATCCTCCTGCTTTGGCCTCCCAAAGTGTTAAGATTGTAAGTGTGAGCCACTGGGTCTGGCCTATTTTAAGTTTTTTGAGAAACTTCCATACTATTTACCATAGTGGCTATACTAATTTATATTCCCTCCAGTGGTGTACAAGGGTTCCCTTTTCTCCACATCCTTGCCAACACTTATTATTTTGTCTTTTTTATAATCTAAATGTATGAGGTAATATCTCATTGTGGTTTAATTTACATTTCCCTGATGATTCGTGATATCGAGCATTTTTTCATATACCCACTGGCCATTTGTCTTTTAAGAAATGTCAGGCTCTGCATGGTGGCTCACGCCTGTAATCCCAGCACTTTGGGAAACTGAGGCAGGCAGATTGCTTGAGCCCAGGAGTTCGAGACCAGCCTGGGCAACATGGTCAAACTCTGTCTCTACAAAAAAAATCCAAAAAATTAGTTGGGCGTGGTGATGCATGCCTGTAGTCCCAGCTGAGGTGGGAGGATCAGCTGAGCCCAGGGGTTTGAGGTTGCAGTGAGCCATAATTGCACCACTGCAACCAGCCTGCACTCCAGCCCGAGTGAATGAGATGTGTGGTTTACAAATATTTTCTCGTATTCTGTAGATTGTCTCTGTAATCTGCTGTTTCCTTTGCTCTGCAGAAGCTTTTTAGTTTGATGTAATCCCCTTTGTTGCCTGTGCTTTTGGGGTCATATCCAAAAAGTCATTGCCCAGACCAATGTCCTGGAGTTTTTACCCTGTATTTTATTTTCTTCTAGTAGTTTTACAGTTTCTGGTCAGGTTTAAGGTTTTTTGTTGTTTTTTTTTTCCCAAGACAGAGTCTTGCTCTGTCACCCAGGCCAGAGTGCAGTAGCACGACCTTGGCTTACTACAACCTCCACTACCTCCTGGGTTCAAGAGATTCCTGTGCCTCTGCCTCCCAAGTAGCTGGAATTATAGGCATGAGCCACCACACCCAGCTAATTTTTGTATTTTTAGTAGAGATGAGGTTTCACCATGTTGCCCAGGCTGGTCTCAAACTCCTGACCTCAAGTGATCTGCCTGCCTTGGCCTCCCAAAGTGCTGGTATGATAGGCATGAGCACTGCGCCCGACCAGGTTTAAGTTTTTAATCCATTTTGAGTTGATTTTTGTATATGGTGTGAGATGAGGGTCTAAACTAATTTCACTCTTCTGCATGTGAATATCCAGTTTTCTCAACACTAATTACTAAGGAGACTGTCCTTTCCCTGTTGTGTGTTCCTGGCATCTTTGTCAGCAATCAATTAACTGTAAACGTGGATTTATTTCTGGTCTCTCTATTCTGAACCATTCATCTAGTATCTGTTTTTATGCCAGTACCATGCTATTTTGATTACTATAGCTTTGTAGTAGGTTCTTCAAATCAGGTAGTGTGATGCCTCCAAGTTTGTTCTTTTGCTCAAGAACAAACTTTTGTTCAGCTTATTTACCTGGCTTTACTGTAGGATGTGGTGTGATAGGTAGCACAGAGAATTTTGGATTCTCAGGGGTAGGTTCAATTCCTATATTCTAGAAATAAGAGGATTTTAACCTCTATTGTTTACTCTATCAAAGTAATTCTTTTGTCAGACTTATTGCTTTGGTTATTTGGGGTCTTTTATGGTTCCATATGAGTTTTAGGATTTTTTTTCCTATTTCTATGAAAAATATAATTGATATCTTGATACAGATTGCATTGAATCTGTAGACAGCTTTGGGTATTTATGGACATTTAAAAAATATTAATTCTTCCAATCCCTGAACATGGGACATCTTTTCAGTTATTCATGTCAATTTCTTTTATCAGTGTTTTATAGTTTTTAGTGTAGAGATCCTTTATCTCCTTGGTTAAACTTATTCCCAAATATTTTACTATTTTGTACTTTTTTAGGTAGTTCGTTGTTAACATATAGAAAGGCTATTGATTTTTGGCTGGGCGCGGTGGCTCACCCCTGTAATCCCAGCACTTTGGGAGGCCAAGGGGGGCAGATCACGAGGTCAGGAGATCGAGACCATCCTGGCTAACACGGTGAAACCCCATCTCTACTAAAAATACAAAAAATTAGCCGGGCACGGTGGCGGGCACCTGTAGTCCCAGCTACTCTGGAGGCTGAGGCAGGAGAATGGCGTGAACCCGGAAGGTAGAGCTTGCAGTGAGCCGAGACAGTGCCACTGCACTCCAGCCTGGGCAAAAGAGCAAGAGTCCGTCTTAAAAAAAAAAAAAAAAAAAAAAAGAAAGGCTACTGATGTTTTTTCTTGCATGTCTTATGTCCCTATAGACTGAAAGCTCCAAGAAGCCCAAGAGCTGACCCTTCTCTGAATTGCCCCCAGCTATATACCCAAGCATTGCATTTCCTAGTGAGTTTGTCGGTCCAGAATATCTGTAGAATGAATAGGTTAGGACTATTTGCCAGAGAGAGTCACTGAGGCTTAAGATTGGGTTGAGAACTTTTTTTTTTTTTTTTTGAGACAGACTCTCATTCTGTCACCCAGGCTGGAGTGCAGTGGTGCGATTTCAGCTCACCACAACCTCCGCCTCCCAGGTTCAAGCAATTCTTCTGCCTCAGCCTCCCAAGTAGCTGGGATCACAGGCACGTGCCACTACGCCCGGCTAATTTTTGTATTTTTAGTAAAGACAGGGTTTCGCCATGTTGGTCAGGCTGGACTCGAACTGCTGACCTCGTAATCCGCCCACCTTGGCCTCCCAAAGTGCTGGGATTACAGGCATGAACCACCGAGTCTGGACTTTTTTTTTTTTTTTTTTTTTTTTTTTTTTTTTTTTTTTGAGAGGGTTGAGAACTTTGAAAGGGTCAGGGACAAATCTGAAAATGTCCCTTCCTCACCCCTCGGTATGTCCTATGGGCCCTAAGAGCCATTTGATGGAGAGGATAGTTAGGGGTCTTTCGGGGAACTTGATGAGCCCATGTATGTTCTTAGCTGTCCCTTCTTTCTAACCTTCTTTCTGGTGAGAATGAAAAGAGATCACCAGTTCTGCAGGGGGCAGGGTGGCTCAGGGCCTGGTCTGGTTGGTAGGAGTGGTACACTGGCAGAGGGCGTGGCAGGGAGTGCAGAAATACAAGCAAGGGCCTGTCCTCGGGGACCTCCCCTTCTAACAGTATAGGGAGTCCCCTCCTCTTCACAGGGAATGTTCAAGAACACGATGCATTGCATTTGGAAATACTGATCTTGCAGGAGGCACTTGAAGAAGACAGAACAACGAGGCTGCATGAATCCAGGAAAGCTTGTCCAAAGAGTTGCTCTGGGGCCAGACAAAGGCAGAGCTTCGAGGGTTGTGTTGAGGGCTTTGGTCGTTCCCAAAAGCAGTAGGAGGTCGTGGGAAGATTTGAAGTGGGAAGAACACAATCAGATTTATAGTTTTAGAAGGTTGCTATGGTGGAGCTCCTTGGAGAAGTGTTTGTGGCAAGGAAAATACAAGATAAGCCAGGAACATCTCATGGCAAGAGAGTGCTTAAAAAAAAAAAAAAAAAAAAAAGGAAGCATTGGCGGGGTGTGGTGACTTATGCCTGTAATCCCAGCACTTTGGAAGGCTCAGGTGGGTGGAGCACTTGAGGTCAGGAGTTCGAAACCATCCTGGCCAACGTGGTGAAACCCCATCTCTACTAAAAATACAAAAATTAACCAGGTGTAGCGGCACACACCTGTGGTCCCAGCTACTCAGGAGGCTGAGGCATGAGAACTACTTGAGCCAAGATCACGCCACTGAACTCCAGCCTAGGCGACAGGGCAAGACTTGTCTTAAAAAAAAAAAAAGGAAGCGTGTTGAAAGAAGGACCCAACCTGAAAGATCCTCAATGGCCAATGGCCATAGCTGGAATTTGAGCAATGAAATGTGATGATATTATTGGATTATAACCCAAAGATTCAAATAAATATCCAGTTCGTCCATACCAATATAAATACGTGATTAAATGGGATGAAGGGACAATTCTTCCTTATAGAAAACTTGCAATTAATAAATATAGAAGGAAGATAAGAAATTGAAAATTATGTTTTAGAACACCATAGTAATTGCTACAAGCAAGATCCACTGATTTTGGTAAAAAATTGCTGGGTGAAAATTTAAGGAGAAACAGGATATTTACATAGTCTCAAAGTATTGCCCCCCAAAATATTTAATTACAAAAGGAAAAATAGTGACTTTATAATGGAGAAACCAATTAATAGATACTGCCTAACCAAGTGATGAAGTTAAAACATCACCAGGAGCAAGAAACCTTGATTATCATGTGTGTCCTCAGATATAATGTCCTGGGGAAGGCATGTCACCTCCGTGGTATTCTTCTCAAAGCATATAACCTCAGTCTAATCAGTGAGAACATCAAACACCCCAAATTGGAGGACATTCTCCAAAATGTTGACCAGTCCCTTCAGAAGTGTTAAGATGATGAAAGGTAAGGAAAGGTCGAGGGATTGTCATGAATTGTAGACACTAAGGAGACTGGGTGACCAAGTACCCTGTGGAATCCTGGATTGGATCTTGGAACAGGATATTGATACAAAAACTGATAAGATCCATATAAAGGCTATAGTTTCATTTTCTAAAAATTGTTCTGCTAAAGAAAGATGTGGAACCATGAGAACGTGCTACTAGGTCTTTTTTTTAAGTGTGTATTTATACATAAAGTAACACATAGGCACACAGAAGAAGAGGTGGAAGAGGGGGTGGAAGGAGCAGGGGAATGTAATAGGCAAGGGAAAAGTCATCCAGGAAGAAGTGGATACCCTCAAGAAAGTGAAAACACAGCCCACAGAATGGAAGAAAATATTTTCTTTTTCTTTTTTTTTTTTGATACGGTGTCTCACACTGTCGCCCAGGCTGGAGTGCAATGGCGTGATCTCGGCTCACTGCAACCTCCACCTCCCAGGTTCACACGGTTCTCCTGCCTCAGCCTCCCGAACAGCTGGGATTACAGGCACACACCACCACACCCGGCTAATTTTTTGTATTTTTAGTAGAGACGGGGTTTCACTCTGTTGGCCAGGCTGGTCTCAAACTTCTGACCTCGTGATCCGCCTGCCTCAGCCTCCCAAAGTGCTGGGATTACAGGCTTGAGCCACCGGGCCTGCCGTAAGAAAATATTTTCAAATCATATATATATATATATATATATATATATATATATATATATATATAAAATAAAGGACTTGTATCTAGAATATGTAAAGAATTCCAAAAACTAGACTGGGCTAAGTTGCTCATCCCTGTAATCCCAGTGCTTTGGGAGGCCAAGGCAGGAGGATCACTAGGAGGAGCTCAAGATCAGCCGGGGCAGTATGGCAAGACCTGTCTCTACAAAAAATTTTAAAATTAGCCAGCTGTGGTAGTCCTAGTTACTTGGGAGACTGAAGTGGGAGGACCACTTGAGCCTAGGAGTCTGAAGTTACAGTAAACTATGACTGTGGCACTGCACTCCGGCCTGAGTGATAGAGCCAGATCTTGTCTCTTAAAAAAAAAAATGTAGGCCGGGCACAATGTCTCATGCCTGTAATCCCAGCACTTTGGGAGGCCAAGGCAGACAGATCACTTGAGGCCAGGAGTTCAAGACCAGCCTGGCCAACATGGGGAAACTCCATCTCTACTAAAAATACAAAAATTAGTCAGGTGTGGTGGCACACGCCTATAATCCCAGGTACTCGGAAGGCTGAGACAGGAGAATCGCTTGAACCCAGGAGGCGGAGGTGGCAGTGAGCTGAGATCGCGCCACTGCACCCCAGCCTGGGCGACAGAGTGAGACTCCATCTCAAAAAAAATAAAAAATAAAAATAAAGAATTCTCACAATTAGATAATAAAAAGACACAATCCCCAATTTAAAAATCAGCAAAAATTTGAAAAACATTTCTCCAAGGAAGAGATACAAATGGCCAATAAGCACATGCAAAGATGCTTAACATCATTAGTCATCAGGGAGATACAAACTCAAACCACAATAAAATCTCACTTCACACTTACTGGGTGGCTGGAATCAGCAGATCAAATAATAAGTGGTCATGGTATAGAGAAATTGGAACCCTCATACACTGCTGGTGGTATTATAAAATGGTACACCTGCTCTGGACAACAATCTGAGAGTTCCTCAAATGATTAAACCTGCAGTTATTATATAACCCAGCAATTCTACTCCTCTAAGTATATACCCAAGAGAAAGGAAAACATACATCTGTACAAAAACTTGTGTAGTGATCCACATTTGCAGGGTCCAACCAACTTTGGGCCAAAAATATTTTGGGGAAAAAAACAATAAAAAATAACGACAAAATAAAAATAATACAATGCTTAAAACAACATAGTCTAACAACTATTTACATAGCATTTACACTGTAGTAGGTATTATAAGAAGCCTGGAGATGATTTATAAAGTATACCAGAGAAAGTGTTTAGGTTCTATGCAAATACCGTGCCCTTTTTTATATAAGGGACTTGAGCATCCTCAGATTTTGGTTTTTGCAAGGGACCTAGATCCAATCCCCTGGGGATGCCAAGGGATAACTACATAAATGATCATAGCAATATTCATAATAGCTAAAAAGTGAAAACAAGCCAAATATTCATCAGTGGAATGGATGGATAAACTGTGGCTGGCCCATACAGTGGAGCACTGTTCACCCATACAAAGGAATGGAGGCTGGGTGTGGTGGCTCACGCCTGTAATCCCAGCACTTTGTGGGGCCAAGGAAGGAGGATCACCTGAGGTCAGGAGTTCGAGATCAGCCTGGACAACATGGTGAAACCCCGTCTCTACTAAAAATACAAAAATTAGCCAGGCGTGGTGGCAGGCGCCTGTAGTCCCATCTACTCAGGAGGCTGAGGCAAGAGAATCGCTTGAACCTGAGCGGCAGAGGTTACAGTGAGCCGAGATCACGCCACTGCACTCCAGCCTGAGCAACAAGAGTGAAACTCTTGTCTAAAAAAAAAAAAAAAAAAGATGAAAACAAAACAAAAGGGGTGGAGTACTGATACGTGCGACAACGTGGATGAATCTTGAAAACATCATGCAAAGTGAAAGAAGCCAGTCGTAAAAGGCACCAGTGATATGATTGAATTCACATGAAATGTCCAGAATAGGGAAATCAATAAAGACAGAAAATAGATAAGTGATTGCCTGTGACTGGGTGGGGAGGGGGCAGTGTTAAGGAAAGGAGCAATAAAAGCTAATAAAAGTGTTCTAAAATTAACCATGGTGATGATTGCACGTATCTCTGAGTATACTAAGAACCACTGAATTGTACACTTTCAGTGGGTGAATTGTGTGAGACACTGACTGTCTCAAAGCTTAAAAAAAAAAGTCCAGGAGGAAGTGGTCACAGAGGTCTTATGCCTGTGATGGCAATGAGGATTGAAAAATATTGTTTGGATTTAACATCGTGGTGGTTACCGCTGAAGTTGGACCAGGTTAAGGGAGGAATGAGAAGATGGTTTTGGGATTTTCTTTTTTGTTTTTTGAGAAGTTTGGCTTTGAAGTATCTAGAGTATTTTTTGAAATTTGGCAGTATCTGGGAAAATGTCAAGCAAAGATTGTTGTTTTTGTTTGTTTAAGAGAAAAAAAAAAGGGTCCCTGTCTGTCGCCCAGGCTGGAATGCAGCAGTAGCCGGGTCGTAGCTCGCTGCAGCCTCGGAGTCCCTCAAGTGATCCTCCCACCTCAGCCTCCCAAGTAGCTGGGACTACAGGTGTGAGCCACTGTGCCCAGTGAGAAGACTGTTTTTAAGATTTAAAGATTTTAAGTTTTAAAGGGTAGATGGGAAGCTCTCTTCAGGAGGTAGATACTGAAGACGTAAATGGGGAAAGTCTGGGACAAGCAGGACTGGCTTTGGCTGGGAGCAGGCAACTCATCTGCTGTAATAGTGGATGAGGAGGTGAGGAGGGTTCCAAGGGGGCTGGGAGGTGGCGGCAGGAGGTGTAAGGGGGTTTTCCTCTGCTGGCTTTAATCCTCTGGGGAAACAGGAGGGTGGTAGGCCAGAAGTTTTAGGAGAGTGGAGAGGGTGTGTGCTACTCGTGGCAGAGAATGAGCCGGGCAGGACTGCCAAGCTGGACTGACAGTGGGGCTGAGCTGGCCTTCTGTGGTGGGGAAGAGAGGGAGAGAGAGCGTAAGCACAAGCCCGGGGACAGGAGTCCCTTTCCAACACCCACTCCTTGTGGAAAGAAGCCGTGTCCTAGAATACGCAAGTCGAGGAATCCCAGGGAGCTTCTTGAGCTCACGTGTGGCTATCTAAAATTAAATGTAAAATTCAGTTCCTCAGTTGGACTAGCCACATTTCAAGTGTTCGGCAGCCAGGTGTAGCTAATAGCTAGCTTCCATGTTGGATAGTACAGACTAAGCATGTTCATTATCACAGAAAGTTCTACTGGACAGCACCGTTCTAGAAAAATGACTCCAACTTTTTGGTCTGAGAACTCTTCTATATGCTTAAAACTTGAGGACCCCGAAGAGCTTTTGTTTATATATGTTATACTTAACAGTTATTTAATTATTATGTGTTTAAAAATAGCAATAAGCCCATCACATGTTAACATATTTTATTTAAAAATATAATTATATATGTTCCAAAAACACAAATAATAAGAATGTCATTGTTCTCTATTTTTGCAAGTTTCTTCTGTCTGACTTAATAGAAGGAAGCTGGCTTCTCCTGTCTGCTTCGGTATTCAATCTTTTGCGGTATCACACAGCATAGTATCTGGAAAATGCCACTGTACACTCAGGAGAGAATGAGAGTAATAAAGGCAGATAGTGTCTTAGTAGTATTATTAGGAAAACAGCTTTGACCTTACAGACCCCTGCAGAGGGCCGCAGGGTGCCGAGGCCCCACTGTGGGAACCACTGTGGCAGAACAACAACCACTTGGTGGAAGAAACTCATCTCGGGGAGACGGAATTATCTGCCTAGTCACACAGCATGTGAGTTCATTGCAGAGTTCGAACTGGACTCCGTGCTAGACTCTTCTGCCCTCCAGTCTCAGGCTGTTTCCAGTACCCTCGGCTGGGCTAGGACGGCCTGGGCTGGACTTTTGGGACTGGGGCCTGGGCCGCTTGGCTGCAGAGCCCCTGGTGTGTGGTCCTATAAATAAACCCATTGTGTCGGCACCCCTTCCCTCTCCCCACCCCCTTCCCTCTCCCACCCCCTTCCCTCCCCCACCCCCTTCCCTCCCCCCACCCCCTTCCCTCCCCCACCCCCTTCCCTCCCCCCACCCCCTTCCCTCCCCCCCACCCCCTTCCCTCCCCCCCACCCCCTTCCCTCCCACCACCCCCAGCAGCTGCTATTTTTGTTACTGGGTTATGCTGTGGACAGGGAGCAGGAGAGCTCTGAGGGAGGGGAGATGAGGGAATGTTGAAATCTGGAAGCCGTTGGGGCTCATAACACGACCGCCCTTCCTTCTTCCCTTCCTGGAAGGGCTGAGGACCTATTCTGCAGCCGGTTTGGAAGAACCCATGCCATGATGGTTGAGGTGCTTACAGTGCCTGTGAAAAGGAAGCTGGGGGGATTTAGGGGGCCCCTTCCAAGACAGATGCCTCTCAGAAGGGCTATTGTGTCTCCAGTACCAGTTGTCAGGAGGAGGGAAGGAAATTCTTGTCTGCCCTCTTACCCTGAAGGGGGAGGAGACCAGTTGGAATTCTCAGGGATGAAAGATGCCTTGGGTCAGGGATTAAGTGGCCCCTTTCAGGCTAGAAGTGCCCTGGGAGCCAGGCCTCAGTCCTCCTGTCCCTCCCCACACTCCTCAGCAGCCCAGGGCTGATCTTGGCTGGCAAGGGTGTTTGCTGTGGGGACAGAAGTTGCTGTTTACAAGTGGATTCTTGGGTGTGACTGGTAGAAGGGCTGGGAGGGTAAGAGGGATTCCAGAAAGCAGCTGGGGAGGGTGCGGAGGGAAGCGGTTGGTGTTACGGGTGATTCTGTGATTAAGTGAGCTCTCCATCTCTGCCTTCCTACAGCTGCCCACCCTCCCCCACTCCTGGTCCCTGGCTTCTCTCCCTAGAGGACTCTGGGGGGAACAGCTGGTGAGTGAGGGGCTCACCAGGGGCCAGGAGGCCTTGGCTAAGGGCCGGGGTGAGGGAATGAGGACAGGCTTGCTGCCGCCTGCCTCTCCAGCCCCTTCCTCCCATGCCTGGTCTCTGTTCAGGGAGGGGTCTTGCCTGTGCCCTGCTGGAGAGGAGGTGGGAGCTACAGACCCCCTCTGGTGTGGCTAACTGAAAGGCCAGGACAGTCAGATCTCTTTGGAGGCCCTGAAAACCCCTGTCCCCTCCTGGCTTTAAGGGGGAAGGGAGAGCTGGGGCCCTCCATGACTGACTTGGCTGAAGAGATGGTGGTCGCCCAGGTTCCCCAGAGACCCCTGAGCAAGTTCCCCCCTTCCTCGGCCCTGGCTGCCTGAAAACTGGCCCCCTCCCCACCCCCTCTGAAGGACGAGCCAGAGAGGACTCCGCTCTTCTCCCCCCTCCTTCTCTCCCTCCCCCTGCACTGAGGTCACCTCCCTCTGAATCAGGCCTTTGTGGATGGAGGGGCCTCCGCTGGCAATTCGGGCGGGAGAAGCCTCCAGTTCAAGTTAGAGTTCCCAGCCCCTGCCTGGCCGGCACTGTGTGTCCAGACCCAGCGTCCCAGATGTGTTGGGGCCACCAGAGGAATGTCTGAAAGCAGAGCCATTCCAAAAACCCCAAGCCTGGGGTTTCCCCTGCCCCAGGTCGGGCTGAGCTCAGGGCTATGAGCAGCAGCTGTGGGTCCTGAGGGAGGAGGCCGTGCTCAGCCCCTGGGGATGCAGCGGGGACCAGCACTGTGAAGCCTGCCTGGGCAGGCATCCCCCATGAGATGCAGGCAGAAAGCCCAGACTCCAGAGGGCCGCATTCCTGACTTGGCTTCGATTTGGAGCTGGTGGTGGTGGTCTCTCTCTGGATGTTGACTTTCCCTGGAGAAGGGTAAGGACTCAGGAAGTTTTCTTTAGAAATCTCGAAGTCAGACTCCGGGCCGACTCTCACGGCCCGTGCACCTCCCCACCACCAAGCTTTCCTGCAGGCCTCTTCCCTTTGACAGCTTCCTGCCCTCCACTGTGATGGCCCTGCAGATGCAGAGGAGGCCCCTCATCCTGGGCTGACCCCAGACCCCCTCGCTGTGAGGCCAGAAAGCATTTCTCCCGAAGTGGGGCTGAGTCCCAGCCCCACTCCAGCTGGGGCACACTGAGAAGAAGAACTGTGGCCACTGGCTGGCTCATAAATCGGAGGGTCTTCCCCATTCTCAGTGGGACTCAGGCCTCCTGGCCTGGGATTCACAGGGGCTTAGCTGTGGATAGGGGCCACGCCTGGCTTTGTGGAGTGTGTGGGGTCTCCATGCCCCTCAACACAGAAAACCACCGCATGCACACATAGAGAGTCCGCAGCCAGTCCTCACAGCCTGGCCTTGCTCTTAACCTGGACGCTTTTTTATTCTTTTGGGAAAAGATACTCTACTAAACCACTGTCACCCATTGTTTCGTTGTTGCTTTCTTATGAAGAACACAAACCTTAGGGTTTCCCGGTCCTTAGTGTTATCCTTTTCCAGACCCTGGATGCTGCCTTCTTCATCCCATTCCTTTCCCTCACCCTCCCAACTTTTTTCTCCTCCTCCACAGCATACCTCAGCCACACCCCAGCCCCTCTGATGGTGAGGGGATTGAGGGACATGCTGGGGACCGACGGGCAGGTTGCTTCAGGCAGTGGGAGGACAGTGGCCCAGAGGCCAGAGTTGTGGGTGAGGGTGGCACTGGTCAGATGCTGGACATTGTCTGGGTTTCACCCTGTCTGAGTGTGGGAAGGAGGATAATTCTTAAATTTTTTTCATTTTTTTCCAGGCCTGTATATTTCTAAATCTATCAAACGTGATAATGTTATGAGCAAACCAAGTTAAATATGATACATTTTTATGATGTTAAAATAAAAAACTTCAGGCCGGGCGCGGTGGCTTACGCTTGTAATCCCAGCACTTTGGGAGGCCGAGGCGGGTGGATCACGAGGTCAGGAGATCGAGACCACGATGAAACCCCGTCTCTACTAAAAATACAAAACATTAGCTGGGCGTGGTGGCGGGCGCCTGTAGTCCCAGCTACTCGGGAGGCTGAGGCAGGAGAATGGCGTGAACCCGGGAGGCGGAGCTTGCAGTGAGCCGAGATTGCGCCACTGCACTCCAGCCTGGGTGACAGCGAGACTCCGTCTCAAAAAAAGAAAATAAAATAAAAATAAAAAATAAATAAAAAACTTCAGATTATTATACAGTATTAACAATAAGCATTAGAGGCCAGGCACAGTGACTCGTGCCTCTCATCCCAGCCACTTGGGAGGCTAAGGCAGGAGATCACTTGAGCCCAGGAGGCCAAGGATGCAGTGAGCTATGAATGTGCCACTGAACTCCAGCCTGGGCAGTGAGGTGAAACCCTGTCTCTTAAAAAAATAAAAAAATCAGTATTAAACAGGTCTTCCTTTCCCTCCAAGTGTTTTCAGAAGTCCCCTTCCCACTGTTGTGTACACACACACACACACACACACACGAAGAAGCATTCTCTCTTTTCACTGTAATCCCAGCCCCCAAACATCCAGCTGCTTCTCTTTCTGGGGTATCAGAAGAGAAGAGGGAAGGCAAGGCTGGCCCTGGGGCTGGAGGGCCGGCTGGGAGGAGTTGGAGAGAAGGCTTCTGAGAGCAGGGTGGGTGGGGCAGCATTCTGAGATCTTCAGGTGCCTCTATAGCCGAGACCGCTGAGTAAGGGCCCTGGGACTTGGAGTTGGCCTCTGTGTGAACGGACAAGGTAGCAGCAGGCTCCACAACAACCCCATAGCTTTGCACTGTGCCTCTGTCAGGTGATGATATGAGAAGTCTCCATTTATGGAATTCGTGCCAGACACTCTATATATATTAACTCATTTTGTCCTCCAACAACCCTTTGGGCTAAGTGTTCTTATCCCTGCTTTACAAGTGAGAAAAAGAGAAAAGAGATTCTTTAGTGTCAGATTTCTAGCCCAAGTTTCTAGCCTCCGGGGAGCCCTAGGGCTGTATGGAACTTAAATGTCTGTTTTACTGTGGAGCGTACAGTGAAGCTTGGGTGTGCGCAGAGGAGTGGGAAAATGTAGGCCTGTCTGGTGTGCTTTGTGAAGTAGCCATGTGACTTAAGCAATATCCTCTGCCCCAGAGCCTGCCTCCTCCCACAGGCGGGTGCTCCCCTTCCAGGGTTGTTAGGAGAACCAGATGGGATGGTGTGGAGAAAGCGTCTGTGCTATTCATCACACTGGGTGAACAGTGTGTGCAAGTGTAACTTCCTGTTCCTCAGTTTCCTCATCTGAAACACAGGCACTGATAATAGCATTTCACATTGTTGTGGTTGACTGTTGAGCACGAGACAAGACAATGTATGTTGTAGAACCGGGTTGTAAAGCACCAGGTGTGACTGTTCAGTCTCCTCTGTTATCTGATGATTCCTGGCTGAGGGCTGGGGACCTTTGCACTGGCTCTTTCTGCTGTCCCAAATGCTTTCCCATTCCAGGATTTCATCTGGACTTCATTCAGGTCTCTGCTTAATTGTCATCTCTCAGTGCCTTATCACAACCCAACGCTGTACATTGTCGGCCTCGCCCAATAGAGGGGAAGCTTCATAGCGGCTGGGCTGTCTCTGGCTGTTCGTCCCATGTCCCAGTGCCTGGCGCATAGCAGGAGCCCAGTAAGTGCGTGGCTGACATCATCTTTTTTTTTTCTCCACAGGCGAGGTGACCGTTCTGGATGCTAGAGTGAGTGTGCCCACCTGTGTAAGGGGGCAGAGACAGGTGAGGGGCTTTGGGGCCTGTGCATGCTGGGGGTGGGAGAGGCACCCCTGGGCTCCACTGTGGAGGATAAGGGAACAAGCGCTCAGATGGCTGGGTGATGAGCTGCTGAGGACCCCTCTCTCCTATAGTCCAAAAGCTCCAAGCCTTTTTATTTTTGTTTTGAAACAGGGTCTCGCTTTGTTGCCCAGGCTTGAGCGCAGTGGCGATCACAGCTCACTGCAGCCTCGAACTCTCGGGCTCAAAGGATCCTCCCACTTCTTTTTTATTCTTTTGGTAGATGCGGTCTCAGTATGTTGCCCAGGCTGGGCTTGAACTCCTAGCCGTAAGCCATCCTACCACCTTGGCCTCCCAAAGTGCTGAGGTCACAAGGCATAAGCCACCACGCCCAACCCCATTTTTCTTTTGTGGGGGCTTCAATGGCACAAGGGGTAGTCAGTGGTGGACCGAGGTCCACCCTTTTATAATAGGAAGGGTTGCCCATCTACTGGAAACCTCCACAATATTTGTATGAAAGGAAAACAGCATTTTTCTCTAGCAGAGAAATGGGAACTCAATTGGAAGATGAAGACTGGTCAGTTCAAGCTGGCAACAATGGCAGTGGCTTGGTGGGGTGGGAGAATCCCATGGTGTGATGCAGGTCTGAGCCCTGGCCGTGCTGGATGTGGTCATGAGCTTCGTCTAGTCATCAGTCTGTCTCCTACATGCCAGGGGTCCCACCAGGAGGCGTGTGAGTTTGGATGGGGAGGCAAATGCAGTGTTCCTGCCCTCATGGAGTTGACTGTCTGGTGGGGGAGGCTGGTGTACAATCTTGCAGGAGCATTCCTGGGAGCCCTGAAGGATGAATAGGGAGGAGCTGGCCAAGTCGAAAGGAGTGGGTGGTGTCAAGAGACCCCAGCAGAAGCACCATCGTGCACAAAGAGCCTGATCTGACGGGGCCTAGCTCCTGCCAGGGCAGTGGGTGCCTAGTGAGGCTGGAGCTAGAAAGCAGAGCCCCGGAGGGATGCAGGGCACTTCCCACTCTGTCCAGGAGGAGCCTGAGGCCCAGGGAGCGGGACCTTGCCCTGGAATAACCCAGCAAGTGAGCACTGGAGCCAGAGCTAGAGCTAAGAGTGCCAGGCCCCAGGCTCAACTGTATTCTCCGCATGTGCTGAGTCATGTTCTCAGGGTGCTGTTCCCTAGGTGGTCACATTTGACTCTCACAATGACCCTGTAAGGGAGGAAGAATTCTTCTGCCCATTTCTCAGAACTAGGAAACTGAGGCTCATCTGGTTGACTGAGTGAATGAATGAGCTCACTTTTCATATGTTCATCCAGTTCACACGAAGCAGAGCCCGGCAGAGGCTTTTGGCCACAAAGCCAGGGTTTTATCCATTTTCTCCACTACCTAAAGCATGTGCCTCCTCCAGGCAGGGGACCACCGACGCCCAGGACAAAATCCTAGATGTCTTACTTGTTAAATTAGTTTAAATTATTATTACTGTTATGAGTAATAACGGTCTTGTGTTTTAAGTGTTTTTTTTTTTTTTAACTTCTTCAAATCGCTTTCACAGACCTAATCTTTGTTTGCAAATACTGAATGAGATTAGGGGATATTGGTGTTATTTTACAAATAGAGGGACTGAGACCCAGGGAGGCTGAATGACTTGCGCCAGCTTGAGGCCAGTCCCAGTGGAGAAATCGGGTTTCTTGTGCGAGTGTGGGGCTTTCTAAAACAATGGTCTCTGTTCTGAAGACGAGGAGAGTATCTGTGTGTCTGCCCCGTGACCGTGACTGGGAGATTCCCAGCCTGGCCCTGAGTTGTTATAGTGTCATGCATTATAGGTCACACTGACCTAAGCTCCAAGGAGACTGAAGGGTTTCATCTTTGTCCTCTTCCTCCTCACTTCCTCCTCGTGCCCTGGAGTAGCCTGCCGGGGCTTCTCTTCCTTGTTCCCAGGGCCAGATGTCGGAGGCCATGGACCAGCCAGCTGGGGGTCCTGGAAACCCAAGGCCAGGAGAGGGTGATGATGGCAGCATGGAGCCGGGCACCTGCCAGGAGCTTCTGCACCGACTGAGGGAGCTGGAGGTGCGGCGTGGGGCATGGTAGGGGCAGCAGTGCCAGCCAGAGCCCTGGGGAGGCAGGGCTGCCCCTCCTTCTGAGCTTCCTGCGGGTTTTTGGGTGCCATGGGCCTTCCTCTCAGCCTGCTTTGCCAGGCGGGAGGCTAGCAGAACATTCTTTTGCAAAGCTCCTCTGAGAAGCCCTTTCCTTGCTCTTAGCTCCCCAGCCCAGTGACGGCTCGGGGACAAGAAGCATGCACAGGGATGAGCGTCCTAACCCCTGAACACCTCCCTTCCTTAACCTCTCATGCCTCTGCAGGCTCTAGGAAAGGGGTCTCCTCCAGAGGCCACAGGAGGCCACAGGAGGAAGAGGCTGGATGGCCCAGGGCTCAGGAGTTGAGGGATAAGGGTGCAGATCCTCAGGCCACACCCCTCATCACATTCTTAACACCCTGTCATCCTCCCTACAGCCTCCTCTGCCCGTCTCCCAGGGAAATAAGGGTTACCGTGGGCACCTCCCACCTCAGGTCTCCCTGGCCACTGTGTCTCCCCAGAGCCCCCATTGCCACTGACTGAGGTCGGGGTTTATAGAAAGCCATCCCAGGTCAGCCCGGCCCTCCTGCTGCCCTTGGCCTCTGCAGGATTCCTCATATGAGAATCTGCTCACAGCCAAGAGCTGGAGTGGTGGTGTAGTTGGCACCCCTGTAGTTGCCTCCCCTTTCCCAAAAGGAATGTGCCCTGGGGGAAGAATAATCCCCAAAGCCACCTTTTTGCCCTCTTCCTCCCTCACTCCTGCAGGCAGAGAACTCGGCACTTGCCCAGGCCAACGAAAACCAGCGGGAGACTTATGAGCGCTGTCTGGACGAGGTCTGTGGGTCTGCAGTAGGACTGGGGGGACGTGGCTCATCTGCTCCTGGCAGAAGCTGGGGTCAGCTGATGGCTCTGCCTTGGGGCTTTCTGTCCCCAGGTTGCCAACCATGTGGTGCAGGCGTTGCTGAACCAGAAGGTGAGTAGCCTGGGGAGAAGCCCTGGGCACAGCAGATGAGACCCTTCCTGGAGACTAAGGGCTTGGAGGAGATGGGCTGTTGCCCTCCGGTGATTCCCCGTCTTTCCGTCTTGAGCGGGTCCATACTGTTCTACCTAGAGGCAGAGGTGGGACTAGGTAAGGCCAGGTGTCTGAGCAGTGGTCACTGATTTGAGCATGACTCCTTCCCTTACCCTGTCCCCAGCTGGCTTTTCCAGGTTGTGATAGCCCTTAAAGCAGTGTTGATGTTGTGAGCCTAAATGGCATCTGAATATTTACTCACATATGGTGGATAACTTCTTGACATCGGGGCCACTTTGACTCCAAGGCCTTGCTCTGTCTTATATAGGCCCTTTTTTGATGTGTGGTTTCTAAGAGGCAGAGGGCCAGGCGCGGTGGCTCACGCCTGTAATCCCAGCACTTTGGGAGGCCGAGGTGGGCAGATCACGAGGTCAAGAGATCAAGACCATCCTGGCCAACATGGTGAAACCTCATCTCTACTAAAAATACAAAAATTAGCTGGGCGTGGTGGTGCGCTCGTATAGTCCCAGCTACTTGGGAGGCTGAGGCAGGAGAATCGCTGGAACCCAGCTTGTGGAGGTTGTAGCAAGCCAAGGTTGCACCACTGCACTCCAGCCTGGCGACAAAGTGAGACTCCGTCTCAAAAAACAAAAAGAAAAAAGAGGCAGGGGGGTCAATTCTAGGGATGAGAAAGATAACAGAGAATAGGATTTACCTCCCACCAGGGGTGATAAACTTTAGAGAATTTACCATCCCCAGAAGATGCTATAGCTACCAACATCGGCAGGGTCAGATTCCTCATAGAAGGAGGTAGCAGCGGAAGGGTGTGCCCAGAAGGGTCCAGGATCCGTGCATGCCGCTGTTCTGATGAAGAGCACTGTGACACTCCCACCATCCTGTCCTCTTCTTCCTGCACCTTCCGGGGTGGGCGGCAGGACCTGCGAGAGGAGTGCATCAAGCTGAAGAAAAGGGTGTTTGACCTGGAACGGCAGAACCAGATGCTGAGTGCCCTGTTTCAGCAGAAACTCCAGCTCACGACAGGCTCGCTCCCTCAGGTAGGCATCTGCGCTCCTTTCACTCCCATCGCACTGCCTCCTGCCTCCTCGGCTCCCATCGGCCCCATGACTCTCTTCTCACGTGCACCTAGGGGAGCAGGCCATCAGCTGTCCACCTTCCATTCCGGGGGTATGGAAACTACCCAAGTCCCTGGGTTTGGCTGTTCCCTCCTCCCAGTGCTCCCCACCAGCGGGCATCCCTTCTTGTTGACAGAGCTTTGCATTCGCTCCTGCCTCGGGTGGGGAGATGGGTGGAGTCTGCAGATGCAATTATTTCAAGCTTCCAAGAGGCTTATTTGGCCACTGACGCAGCCTCTTCTTGGCCGGACGCAGGGGTAGGGCTGGGTGTAAGGCAGCCTAGGGTATGGAGTCACGGAGAGGTCAGGAAAGACATTTCGGTTCTGCTAACTGTTCACAGACAGTCTCTGCTGGGAGCCCTGACACCTGCCTTCCCCAGGAGAAGCAGGAGGCTATTGGGAGTGACTCCTGGGCTGAGTTAAGGTGTCACTTGAGGTTATTCTGTGAGGAACCCCCAAGGATGGGGTAAGACATGGGGGTGGGAGGATCAGGAGCAGCTCCAGATGCCTGAGGTGAGCAGCAGGTTGTTTCTGAGGTTAGCCAGCCCCTTCCCCTCACTTTGACAAGAAGAGAAGCACTTTTCTGTGTGTGTGTGTGTATGGGGGAGGGGGGTGTGCGTGTTTGTGTCTGTCTGAGGCAAACTAGGCAGCTCTTGGCCCCCAGTCCCTGAGCAGGCAGCCCCTCCACTTACTGGTAGCCTGGCCCTTGCAGAGGAGGCCCCTTGTCACCATGGCCACTCTGGAGCCCCCGTCTTGCCAGGTTGGTACAGAGCTGGGTCAGAGTCCACAGCAGCGACTCTGCAGTTCTCCTTGCCCTGGATCTGTCCCTGTGGCAGGTTCACCCTGGAATCCCCAGAGGCCCAACCACACCAGCTCAGCCCACCCCGGCACACTCTTCTCAATGACTGCTGATGACAGAGGGGTTGAGTGTCCTTAAATCATTTACTTTTTACCTAAATGAATTCTAGAACCTCGTGGGGTTTGGGCCAATAGATTTATCTTCCCCAGAGGTAACATGACATAATGGAAAGAGCACGAAGCTTGGCCTCGGATAAACTTGGGTTGGATCTCTAACTTAGCTACTTCTTAGCTGTGTGACCTGGGACAAATTACTAAGCTTTACAGACTATAGTTTTTTCTTTACAGATAAGGATAAAAATACCCATATTACGGCCGGGCGCGGTGGCTCACGCTTGTAATCCCAGCACTTCGGGAGGCCGAGGCAGGCGGATCATGAGGTCAGGAGATCGAGACCACGGTGAAACCCCATCTCTACTAAAAATACAAAAAAATTAGCCGGGCGTGGTGGCGGGCGCCTGTAATCCCAGCTACTCGGAGAGGCTGAGGCAGGAGAATGGCGTGAACCCGGGAGGCGGAGCTTGCAGTGAGCTGCGATTGCGCCACTGCACTCCAGCCTGGGCGACAGAGTGAGACTCCGTCTCAAAAAAAAAAAAAAAAAAAACCCATATTGCAGTTGACGTGAAGATGCAGTGAGATGATATGTCGCGCTTGGCCCACAGTAGATAGTCAGTCAGTGGCAGCTGTTTATGATGTGATTCCCAGCTTGTGCTTTGCTAGGGTGAAAGCTCCTTTGCACAAATGCCAATTAAGCTCTTACTGTGAGCAGCGCCTTCAACAACACGTATGGAATTGGACTGCATCACGAGGCCCTGTCTAAGGGCTGAGGCCTCTGCAGGCCAACAGGACCCCAGGACCCTGGGACTGTTGGGAGCTCAGGGAGGTAGAGACACCATGCCACAAGGCAGAGTGTGACAGTGCCGTCAAAGAACCCAGGGGACAGTGTGGGGAGGCCATCAGAGAAGGATGGAAATGACATTGGAACTGGGCCTTAATGGATGGATGGAAGATTTTTTTGAGATGGAGTTTCACTCTTGTTGCCCAGGCTGGAGTGCAATGGCACAATCTCGGCTCACCGCAACCTCTGCCTCCCGGGTTCAAGCAATTCTTCTGCCTCAGTCTCCCGAGTAGCTGGGATTATAGGCATGCGCCACCACGTCCAGCTAATTTTCTATTTTTAGTAGAGACGGGATTTCTCCATGTTGGTCAGGCTGGTCTCGAACTCCTGACATCAGGTGATCCACCTGCCTCAGCCTCCCAAAGTGCTGGGATTACAGGCATGAGCCACCATGCCTGGCCAGATGAGAGATTTTAAGAGTGGAATGGGGACTGGGGCAGAGGGATTCCCTGTGGAAAGAACAGCATGAGCAAAGATCCAAGGGCAGGGAAGCCCAGAGAGCAGCAAGCTATGCAGCTTGGCTGGAACAAAGGACATGTGAAGGGACAGTGAGGGTGACAGCAAGGTGGAGACGGTGGCATGGGAAGAGCTGGCCAGCCAGGCCTGGAATGCCTGCAGAGGAGTTCACACTTGTTTCCATGGGCAATGGGCAGGCATAGGAGGCTTCTGAGCACAAAAATGCTTTAGATGCCGGGCGCGGTGGCTCACGCTTGTAATCCCAGCACTTAGGGAGGCCGAGGTGGGCGGATCACGAGGTCAGGAGATCGAGACCACGGTGAAACCCCATCTCTTCTAAAAATACAAAAAATTAGCCGGGCGTGGTGGCGGGCGCCTGTAGTCCCAGCTACTCGGAGAGGCTGAGGCAGGAGAATGGCGTGAACCCGGGAGACGGAGCTTGCAGTGAGCCGAGATTGTGCCACTGCACTCCAGCCTGGGCGACAGAGCGAGACTCCGTCTAAAAAAAAAAAAAAAAAAAAAAAATGCTTTAGAAAAGAAAATGAGGCCGAGCGCGGTAGCTCACGCCTTAATCCCAACATTTTAGGAGGCTGAAGAGGGAGAATCACTTGGGCCCAGGAGTTCAAGACCAGCCTAGGCAACATAGCAAGACACCATCTGTACAAAAAAAAAAATTTTTTTTTAATTAGCCAGGCATGGTGACACGCACCTGTAGTCCTAGCTACTTGGGAGGCTGAGGCAGGAGGATTGCTTGAGCCAGGGGATCTAGGCTGCAGTGAGCTACAGTCGTGCCACTGCGTTCCAGCCTGAGTGACAGAGGCAAAACCCTGTCTCAAAAAAAAAAAAGAAACTCAACTCATTGTTAGAGTTTATAGTTTAAAGAAAAAAAAAGATGCTTTAGGTTGTTTTGTGCACAGGAGATTGAAAGACCACCAAACCAGGTCAAGGAGACTGAACGAGATGCTCAGCAGTACAGGCCAGAGGCAGGAAGAACCGGGCTGGAGGCACTGCTGCAGCTGGCCATAGGTTGTGGGGCACGGGGGCTTGGGGGCGCTGCAGAGATAGGGTTTAAAGGCTGTGAAGAATGAGGGAGAGGGGGAAGTTAAAGCTGACTTATATCTAGCCGCAAGATGCCCAGGAGAAGGAAATTACATTCTCAGGGACTGAGAATGATTAAATCCTGCCTTTTCAGTCCTCAGAGTAGATGTTCCACATGAGACCAGGTAGGGGAGACAGAAATATTCTAACTCCCTGCCATCTCTTTTCTAAGACCATCTAAGACCATTTTATCTCAGCTGTCCCTGCGATCCTCAGATCCCAGGCGGTCAGAACAGGAGGAGACCTTTGTGGTGACCCTCTTTGTGAGAGGAGAGGAAGCCCCACAGAAAAGTAAAGCAGGCCTGGAGCTGAGAAAGGCACCCTGAGTTAGACTTGCTGTGGCCCTCTGGGCCCGGGACATTCATGTTTCTCCAAAGCCCTCTGACCAGTCTCACTCTGAGACCCCAGATCTGCCTGCGCTGTGGTCTCCTGAGACTTCTCTTACCGGTGGGTGGGGCAGCAGCAAGAGCTGCATTTGGGGCTGGGAGTCTGGGAGTCCTCCGTGAAGGAGCGGACTCAGGGGAAGGACTGGCTTTGCGAGGGAGTAGGGAGCTGGGGTCAGACAGCTACTGTGCTAACTCTGCCTCTCCCTCTGCAGATCCCACTCACTCCACTCCAGCCACCATCAGAGCCACCAGCCTCCCCCTCCCTGAGCTCCACTGAGGGACCGGCTGCCCCGCTGCCTCTGGGGCACTGTGCTGGGCAGAGAGAGGTAGGAGGGCTAAGTATTGTGGTCAGTACTCCACTGATGTTTCCTAGCAAATAGCCGGAGAAGGGCTGTTGCCCAGTGCTCAGACGTTTGTCCAGGCTGGAAGTGTGAGCAGCCGAATGCCAAGAAAAGCAGATCCCCAATCCTAGCCACTGGCCCTGTGAGCAAATGCATTAGTAATGCATTAAGAGGCATGGTTAACACTTACTGAGCTCTTACTGCATGCCAGGCACTGTGTAGAACACCCTGGATCTCATTTGTCTTCTTTAGTGAGGTTAATGTAATAATCATCCCATTTTACAGATGACACAATGAAGCAGCTTAGAGCTCAGATAACTTGAAGGCCCTATGGATAGGTAGAACTGGAACTTGAGCCTACACAGGCTAACTCCAGAGCCTATGGGTTGCACACTCTACCACACTATGCTACACCTGAGAAAGGGCTGGGCATGGCATCACCCCCAACCCCTTTCTGCTGGGGATGAGGTCAGCGGCATCAGCTGTGTTCCCTGAGGAGGCCTGGGTTTGCCTATAGTGACTGACTTAGGACTTGGCCACATCACACTCCCTTCTGGAGTCTGTGTGTTCTTTCTGAGCCTGAGAAATGGACAGGCCTCCCTCCCCTGGGACAAACACAGAAGTCAGAGTTTTAGGTGGTCAGCCCTGCTAATCCAAATGGCTGTGGGGAGTAGGGGCTGGGGCAACCAAGAAAAGGATGTAGGGTACCTGCCCAACCCCAAGTGTGCCAGGAAGAAGAATTGGGGTAACCAGGGTTGAGCAACCCTTGAGGAAGCGGAACTGTCATATCCCAGTTGCTGTGAATTCCTTTCGGGGACACAGACACAACCAGGCCAGCTCTGTTCCTGGCATTCCCTGTTAGGCCAGCCCAGGGCCTGGGCGGGGAACTGGATCCCAGCTGCGTGTGGTCTCCTCCTCATGCCACCATCTCTCCCCTAAGGTGTGTTGGGAGCAGCAGCTGAGGCCAGGAGGCCCAGGCCCCCCAGCCGGCCTACCCCCAGCGCTGGATGCCCTATCCCCATTCCTTCGGAAGAAGGCCCAGATTCTGGAGGTGCTGAGAGCCCTGGAAGAGACTGACCCCTTGCTTCTCTGCTCACCTGCCACCCCCTGGCGGCCTCCAGGCCAGGGGCCTGGCTCCCCAGAGCCCATCAATGGCGAGCTGTGTGGCCCGCCTCAGCCTGAACCCTCGCCCTGGGCGCCCTGCCTGCTGCTAGGCCCTGGCAACCTGGGAGGCCTGCTGCACTGGGAGCGCCTCTTGGGGGGTCCAGGAGGGGAAGAGGGCACTGGGCGGCCCTGGGGTCCTAGCAGGGGACCTCCTCAGGCCCAGGGCACCAGCTCCGGCCCAAACTGTGCCCCAGGCAGCAGCTCCTCCTCGTCTTCTGATGAGGCAGGTGACCCCAATGAGGCACCCAGCCCCGACACCCTGCTCGGTGCCCTGGCCCGCAGACAGTTGAACCTGGGCCAGCTCCTTGAGGACACAGAGTCTTACCTACAGGCCTTCCTGGTCGGGGCTGCAGGCCCACTCAACGGGAACCACCCAGGTCCCGGGCAGCCATCCTCCCCAGACCAGGCGCCCCCACAGCTGTCTAAGTCCAAAGGCCTCCCCAAGTCAGCTTGGGGTGGGGGTACCCCAGAGGCCCACAGGCCAGGCTTCGGTGCTACCTCAGAGGGCCAGGGGCCCCTCCCCTTCCTTAGCATGTTCATGGGTGCTGGGGATGCCCCACTGGGCTCTCGGCCTGGCCACCCCCATTCCTCATCTCAGGTGAAAAGCAAGCTCCAAATTGGCCCCCCTTCTCCTGGGGAAGCTCAGGGACCCCTTCTGCCCTCTCCAGCTAGGGGTCTCAAGTTTCTAAAGCTGCCTCCAACCTCGGAGAAGAGCCCCAGCCCAGGAGGCCCGCAGCTCAGTCCCCAGCTCCCCCGGAACTCGCGAATCCCCTGTCGGAACAGTGGCTCAGACGGCAGCCCCTCCCCACTGTTGGCCCGAAGGGGTCTGGGTGGAGGAGAGCTGTCCCCAGATGGGGCGCAAGGCCTGCCCACCAGCCCTTCACCCTGCTACACAACCCCAGACTCTGCACAGCTCAGACCCCCGCAGTCAGCCTTGTCCACCACGCTGTCCCCAGGCCCAGTGGTGTCTCCCTGCTATGAGAACATCCTGGACCTTTCTCGGAGCACCTTTAGGGGGCCTTCCCCAGAGCCACCTCCATCCCCACTGCAGGTGCCCACCTACCCACAGCTAACTCTGGAGGTACCACAGGCCCCTGAGGTCCTCAGAAGCCCTGGAGTCCCCCCCAGCCCTTGTGTCCCAGAATCGTACCCCTATGGGAGCCCCCAGGAGAAGAGTTTGGACAAGACAGGCTCGGAGTCTCCCCATCCTGGCCGCAGGACCCCAGGCAACTCATCCAAGAAGCCCAGCCAGGGGTCAGGACGGCGACCTGGGGATCCTGGCAGCACACCTCTGCGGGACAGACTGGCGGCCCTGGGGAAGCTGAAGACAGGCCCCGAGGGGGCCCTGGGCCCAGAGAAGAATGGGGTGCCAGCCAGGCCTGGCACTGAAAAGACCCGGGGACCTGGGAAGTCAGGGGAGAGTGCTGGAGACATGGTGCCCTCCATCCACAGGCCACCACCGGAGCAGCTAGAAGCCAAGGGGGGGATACGGGGGGCAGTGGCCTTGGGCACGAACAGCCTGAAGCAGCAGGAACCTGGACTCATGGGGGATCCCGGGGCCCGAGTCTACTCCTCTCACTCCATGGGGGCCCGGGTGGACCTGGAGCCTGTCTCACCAAGGAGCTGCCTCACCAAAGTGGAGCTGGCCAAGAGCCGGCTGGCAGGGGCCCTGTGCCCCCAGGTACCCCGTACCCCTGCCAAAGTGCCAACCTCAGCCCCAAGCCTGGGCAAGTCCAATAAGAGCCCTCACAGCAGCCCCACCAAGCTCCCTTCCAAGTCACCCACCAAGGTGGTGCCTCGACCTGGGGCTCCCCCAGTCACCAAGGAGTCCCCCAAGCCTGAAAAAGGGAAGGGCCCTCCCTGGGCAGACTGTGGTAGTACCACGGCCCAGTCCACACCCCTAGTACCTGGCCCCACTGACCCAAGCCAGGGCCCTGAGGGGCTGGCGCCACACTCAGCCATCGAGGAGAAGGTGATGAAGGGCATTGAGGAGAACGTGCTGCGGCTCCAGGGCCAGGAGCGAGCCCCCGGCGCTGAGGTCAAGCACCGCAACACCAGCAGCATCGCCAGCTGGTTCGGCCTTAAGAAGAGCAAGCTGCCAGCGCTGAACCGCCGCACGGAGGCCACCAAGAACAAGGAGGGGGCTGGCGGGGGCTCCCCACTCCGGAGGGAAGTCAAGATGGAAGCCCGGAAGCTGGAGGCCGAGAGCCTCAACATCTCCAAGCTGATGGCCAAGGCGGAAGACCTGCGTCGGGCACTGGAAGAGGAGAAGGCCTACCTAAGCAGCAGGGCCCGGCCACGGCCTGGTGGCCCAGCCCCAGGGCCCAACACGGGGCTGGGGCAGGTGCAGGGCCAGCTGGCTGGGATGTACCAAGGTGCAGACACCTTCATGCAGCAGCTGCTAAACAGGTGAGGGCCTGGGATCAGTCAACAGGTGCTTGGTGGGCATGGGGCACTTTTCCCTTCGTGGGCACACCTGTGTCTGGAGCTAAGCCTGCTTTTCCTGGGAGCTGGGGCTTCCCAGAGGTCAAAAGGGATAGAAGGCCACCAAAGCAGCTGGGGGGTCAGTGACTTGGCCTGGAGGAAAGATCAGGGGCTTGGCCTCATTGCTGGCTTCTCATTTGAGAGGAGTTAATAGTCCACATCTTCCTGGATGGTCTCCATACCAAATGAGGCAGCCTGCGTGTGATAGTTAAGTGAAGGATAGAGCCTAACTATGGGCTGATAAAGGTCTTCTCCCTCAGGAAAGGGACAAGGGGAGTTCTCTTCCCATCTTGCCCTTTGACACCTGCCATGACAGGAGTTGTGGTTTAAAGAAGGGATCCACCCATCTTGGGGTTGCTCTGTCTGGGCCAGATGAGGCAGAAAGTCTGCAGGAATTGGGCCCCAGGTAGGGTGCATGGTTTGGACTGCAGGTGTGCTCAGAAGTTCAGCTAGAGCAGGTGGAGTGTGTCGTTCATGGACCAGGATGTGACCGGGTCTGCCAGTCTACCTGGAATCACCATCAAGCAGTCTCTAGGCTTGACCCTGGATAACTTTCGGGGAGTTCTCCCATCTTCTCCCCTGCCCTGTGTTCCTCTGGGGTTCCCTAGGGTCCTTGCCTGTTGCCAGGGTCAAGAAGGGTGGTGGGAGCAATCACTAGCGACATGTCCCCTTCCCCGGGGGTGGATGGCAGGAAGTGCCTCCCTAAGCCCAGCACCACTGGCTGGTGCAAGGCTGGAATGTCTGGGCAGGCAAGACCACCCTCACCTACATCTGCGCTGTTGCCCATAGGGTGGATGGCAAGGAGCTGCCATCCAAGAGCTGGCGGGAGCCCAAGCCTGAGTACGGGGATTTCCAGCCGGTGTCTTCTGACCCCAAGAGCCCCTGGCCAGCCTGTGGGCCCCGGAATGGCCTGGTGGGCCCTCTTCAGGGCTGCGGAAAACCTCCTGGAAAGGTAAGTTCTTGGGGCAGGGACTGGGTAGAGGGCCTGGCTCTCTGGCCCTGCCAGGTCTCTTACTCCCTAGAGGGTTCCCCTTCCCCAAGACCATGAGTGCCAGATGGGTCTCTAAGGGGAGACTGGAGAGGGGAGAGGGGCTTCCCAGTCTGCAGGGGCTCTCAGATCCATACTCCAGGGCCCTAATCCTCATACTCCCATATGTTTACAGCCACATTCCCACCCTCTAGAGGCATGGGGAGGGATGTGGAGGGGGGAGGAGTGGACTATGAGGTCTCCTGTACCCCACACAGCCGAGCAGCGAGCCAGGGAGGCAGGAAGAGATGCCCTCGGAGGACAGCCTGGCCGAGCCAGTGCCCACCTCACACTTCACAGGTCAGCAGGGTCAGGGGCTGAGGATGGGCCTGCCCCCACCCCGCTACCCACTTCTTCCCACTTTACTTCTTCCTGTCCCCGCAGCAGGTGCCAGGCTCTGTGTGCCATCTTGGTGCCAAGCACCAGGCGGGCACTGGAGCTACGCAGGAACAAATCCTTCCCTGCCCTCAGGGTACTCGCCCCACCTACACCCCTTCCCCAAGCCCAGGGCAGGTGGGGATGGTGGACAGGTGCTGTGGAATGAGCCTGTTGGGCCCGGAGGGGCCCTGAGTAGGGATGGAGCCTGGGCTGGGCAGGAAGTGGAGGCAGGCCGGGGACTGAGCCCAGCCTCACACTCTTAACGGGCTCTCCCCTTCCCAGCCTGTGGCTCCTTGACTCGAACCTTGGACAGTGGCATTGGGACCTTCCCACCCCCAGACCATGGTAGCAGTGGGACCCCCAGCAAGAATCTTCCTAAGACCAAGCCACCGCGGCTGGATCCCCCATCTGGGGTACCCCCAGCTCGGCCCCCACCCCTTACCAAAGTCCCCCGCCGTGCCCACACACTGGAGCGGGAGGTGCCAGGCATAGAGGAGCTGCTAGTGAGTGGGCGGCACCCCAGCATGCCAGCCTTCCCTGCACTGCTACCCGCTGCTCCGGGCCACCGGGGCCATGAGACCTGTCCTGATGGTGAGTGTCCAGGTGGGAGGGTGGGATGCCCCCGGGCATCCTGGAGCTGCCCAGGCAGCTCCATCCACCTTCCCTTTGTTCCTGGACAGATCCCTGTGAAGACCCAGGCCCCACCCCTCCTGTCCAGCTGGCCAAGAACTGGACCTTCCCCAATACTAGGGCAGCCGGCAGCTCCTCGGACCCTTTCATGTGCCCACCCCGACAATTGGAGGGGCTGCCCAGGACCCCCATGGTGAGAATTGCAGCAGAGGAAAGGGAAAGGACTCGGGAGCAGGAGGGAGTGATGTGGGGAGACCAGTTTCTCCAGTGAGGTACGGCCTGTGTGTCACACAGTCTCAGCGCTGCACCCTCTGGGAGGAGGACCCCTGGGATGCCCTGTGAACGGCCCTCCCCACTGCCCTCCTTGCACTCCTCTCGTGGGGAAAGGGTTTCTGTCCCTCCCCAGAACCTTGTAGGACTGTTCTCAGTTGTACCTCCAGCCTGTTTCCTCTGAAGTATACCCCACCTTGGGCCCCCTCTGGAGCGGCCCCCCATCAGGTGCACAGATGCCCCTCAGAGCTCAGTGCCTCTGAGGCTGGGCTGAAAGGTGGAGAGGAGCTTCCTCCCGAGCTGCCCCTCCTTTCCCAGGCCCTGCCCGTGGACCGGAAGCGAAGCCAGGAGCCCAGCCGCCCGTCCCCTACGCCCCAGGGCCCACCTTTCGGGGGTAGCCGCACCCCCAGCACTTCGGACATGGCTGAGGAAGGCAGAGTGGCCAGCGGGGGGCCCCCAGGGCTGGAGACCTCGGAGTCTCTCAGTGACTCTCTCTACGACTCGCTCTCCTCCTGTGGGAGTCAGGGCTGAGGGGCAGCGCCACGCCACGGCCCCGCTGGAGTTGGGGACCACAGACTTGACCGGCTCTCTTCATGCCCAACCCCTGGAGACGGGGGCCCCTCCCTGAGGGGACCAAGGAGGCAGGTGGATAAGAAGGTGAAAAGGGGGTCCCTGGCACACCCCACCACCCACTGCTACTGCAGATGAGATGACCGTGCTCAGCTCAGGGAGAGACCCCGCCCTTGGTCCCTTCTCTCACCCAGAGTAAGGCTCTTCCTTGAAGGGACTGGGGGTTTAAGGCCACTGTGTCGCAGCCCCCCAGCCCCTACTTCAGGCTGAGCCATCTTGTGGTGCTGGGCTTCCTGCCCACCAGCCGTGCCATCTCTGCCCAACCCGGCTGCTCCTCTGCCCCGAAGCCCTCGCGAGGACCTCTTGGAGGCCCCCGTGCTGGTGGAGTTTGGGGGCCAGGGGGACAAGTTGCCTTCTCTCTCTGCCCTGGTCCTCCCTGCTGTCTGGATGGTGCTGCCCTCCCCTGCCCCATGCCTTTGGGGTCTATTCGTCCGTCTTTTTTGTTGTTGTTTTTATATATTGAAGCGCCTGGCCCAGCCACCAGCCCCCAGCCCCGCACTGCGGTTAATTTATCTGTTGTTTAAAATGCGGCTGCTCTGCTTCCTGCCTCTGCTTCTGCCGTATCCCTAATAAAGTGTGGAGGCCCCCTCCCTGCCCCTGACTCGGCTTGTTGTGTGGGAGGACTCAGGCAGGCCAGGTCGGGGAACACTGCATGGGTGCCAGGTTGAGGGACCCCAGGCCCCCTTGTGACACAGCCCCCTCACCAGGGCAACTGGCTGGAGTCATCCCAGAAGGTAACTGAGGGTTGGGAGAGTAGGGCCTGCTTAGGCCCGGAAGGGTACCTGGGCTCGGAGAGATTCTCCCGGCCCAGGGCTTGGGCATAGCGCGAGGCTGGGTGGCCCCTTGGAGAGGGAGCTGGGGAAGATGGCTGTGGACATGCACTCAGGCCCCACGTGTCCCAGGCTGGGTAGAACATGCAGACTCTGAGCAGAGTTGCATCTCTTCTCCAGACCTTGGTCTTCCTCCTCTATAGAAGATTAGAAGGTTAATCCAGACGAGCTGGTCCCATCAGCCAGACTTTCTTCTCAGCATTCTCCTCTTCCTACCCCTTCCCCAATTCTCTTCCTACCCCTTCTTAGTTAATATCATCATTGAAGAAATTAACAAGACAGAGAAGGTCAAGTCAGATGTCTGGGTTTTTTGTTTGTTTGTTTGTTTGTTTGTTTGTTTTTTTAAGTCAGTATCCCATTTTCTTACCTCTTGTCTTCTACTTCCAGATTCCTATCCCACTGTCCTATCCTTTCTGCTTTTATGGGCTTAAGCATAATATTACCAAGCTGTAAATCTCTGCTTCTTCCCAGGTGGGCTTCAAGAGTTCTACCTCCTTCCCACTTTTTATTTCTTGGTTTTTCAAGCCCTCTTCTCTGCTTGAACTTGGTAGATTACCTCATTTCCTAGTTAGAACAGAATTGTTTGCCTGCAGGATATTCCTCCTGTTTCCTTTTGGGGAAGGAGTTTGGCATAGTAGGTTTGATGCAGGACTCCACCTCTTTCAAGCTGAGACCAGAGGGTCCATCCACGTTCTTACCACCAGGGTCTGATCCATCTGCCGCCAGGCTCTATTCTCTGGTGTTTGCAAATGCAAGGTGTCGCCTTGGTTTCCAGGGCAATGTGGGCTGACTGACCAGGGCAGGGCAGGTGGCATCAGTCACACATGACGCCTGGAGGCAGCCCTTGCCTACCAACTGTTCCATGGTGGGAAACTTCCTAAATCCCCCAGCATTCTGCTAAGAGACCCTGGACCCAGATGAGCCACCCCACGGCCCACATAATTGTGTGCCCTCCACACAGACCCAGTATTTTATCTAAAATGATTCTGTGGAGGAGGAAATGCAGTTGAGTTTAAAGACACTCATGGGAATCAATTTCTTGAACTTCGAAGAAAGGTTTGGCTGAAAGACCATTTGATCCTTACTAAGGCAGAACACTTCATATCTCAGTTTGTAACATCTTCCTGCAGAATTCAGGTAAATTCACTGTTTTCTCCAAGAATAATAGGTGAATGTTTGTCTTTCCAATGTGCAAGACCCATTCTGCTGGATTTTCCAAACAAAAGAAGACAAAACTGCCAGGCCACCTCCCCCATCCCCCAAAATGGCATCAAGGCATTAGCAAAAGATATGACAAGGCTTCAGGTTCAACTTCACTGGGCACTTTGCCTTTTGCAGGAACTGTCCCAAAAATGTTAACTCAAGTGTTCTCTGGGCAGCCAGTGGTTTTTTTTTTCCCCTTCTTTACCCTTTTCTAGATTTTCTACAAATGGTGTGCTTTGTTTTCTTTTAAAAAAAATTTTTTTTTTTTAGAGATGGGGTCTCACTATGTTACCCAGGCTGGTCTCAAACTCCTGGCCTCAAGAGATCCTCCCACCCTGGCCTCTCCAAGTTCTGGGATTACAGGTGTGAGCCACTGCATCCAACCTGTTTTGTTTTCTTTATCAAAAAAAGTTTTAAGGCCTTGCACAGTGGCTCACGCCTGTAATCCCAGCACTTTGGGAGGCTGAGGTGGGCGGATCACGAGGTCAGGAGATCGATACCATCCTGGCTAACACAGTGAAACCCTGTCTCTACTAAAAATACAAAAAACTAGCCGGGCGTGGTGGCGGGCGCCTGTAGTCCCAGCTACTCCGGAGGCTGAGGCAGGACAATCACTTGAACCCGGGAGGTGGAGGTTGCAGTGAGCCAGGATCGCGCCACTGCACTCCAGCCTGGGCAACAGAGAGAGACTCCGTCTCAAAAAAAAAAAAAAAAAAAAAAAATTAAAAGAGAAACAATTATTCTCTGCAGCAAACTCTAGATATATACCCTCATTCTGTAATCCTGTGTGAGTTGGTTCAAGCATATAAAGTTATTTAAGGCAACATGAATTTGAAGTTAATACAGGTGAGCATTTCTATAGTCTTGGGAAAAAAATTTTTTTAACTTTTCTTTTTTTGAGACGGAGTCTCACTCTGTCGCCCAGGCTGGAGTGCAGTGGCGCGATCTTGGCTCACTGCAAGCTCCGCCTCCTGGGTTCACGCCATTCTCCTGCCTCAGCCTCCTGAGTAGCTGGGACTACAGGCTCCCGCCACCACACCCGGCTAATTTTTTGTATTTTTAGCAGAGGTGGAGTTTCACCATCTTAGCCAGAATGGTCTCAATCTCCTGACCTTGTGATCTGCCTACCTCGGCCTCCCAAAGTGCTGGGATTACAGGCGTGAACCACCGTGCCTGGCCCCTTAAAAGGTTTTTAATTGTTAAAGGAATAGAAATTATAGAATTATATGTTCCCCAGGCACAGTGGCTCACGCATGTAATCCCAGCAATTTAGGAGGCCGAGGTGGGTGGCTCACCTGAGGTCAGGAGTTCGAAACCAGCCTGACCAACATGGAGAAACCCCATCTCTACTAAAAAATACAAAATTAGCCAGGCGTGATGGCACATGCCTGGAATCCCAGCTATTCGGGAGGCTGAGGCAGGAGAATCACTTGAACTTGGGAGGCGGAGGTTGCAGTGAGCCAAAATTGTACCATTGCCCTCCAGCCTGGGTAACAAAAGCAAAACTCTGTCTAAAAAAAAAAAAAAAAGTATATGTTCATGGTTTTTAAAAAAAGGAATTGAAATTGAATGTTATAACTAATTATCAGGGAAATGCAAATCAAAACCGCAATGAAATACCATCTCTAGTTAGAATAGCTCTTATCAAAAAGACAAAAGAAAACAAGTGTTGGTGAGGATGTAGACAAAATAGAACCTTTACACACTGTTGGTGGGAATGCAAATTAGTGCCTCTATTAAGGAAAACTGTGGAGGTTCCTCAAAAAATTAAAAGTAGAGCTACTATATGATCCAGCAATCCCACCAATGGGTAAATGGAGATATCTGTATTCCCTTGTTTATTTCAGCACTGTTTACAATAGCCAAGAATTGAAGTCAACCTAAATGCCAGCAATGGATGAATGGATAAAATGTGGTATATCTACACGGTGGAATACTATTCAGCAATGAAAAAGAATGATATCCTGTCATTTGAAACAAATTATATGAACCTGAACATTATGTTAAGTGAAATAAGTCAGACACAAAAAGACAAATACCACATGGTCTCACTGATACGTGGAATCTTAAGAAAAAGCCAATCTTACAGAAGTATAGAGCAGATCAGTGGTTACCAGAGGCTGCGGAGCCAGTGAAGGAGAGGAGGTTGAGAAGAGGTTGTTTGGAGGTACAAAACTAGATAGGAGGAGTAAGTTCTGGTGTTCTGTTGCACAGTAGGGTGACAATGGTTAACAAGAAGATACGGTATATTATTACAAAATAGAAGAGAGGGTTTTGAATGTTCTCACCACAAAAAAAATGATAAATTCATAATGAGATGGCTGTCCTAAATACCCTGACTTGATCACTATACAATATATCCATGCATGCAGAAACATCACATTGTACCCCATAAGTACATGCAATTATAAAGTGTCAAAAACTGAAAAGAGGCCGGCGCTGTGGCTCACGCCTGTAATTCCAGCACTTTGGGAGGCTGAGGCGGGTGGATCACGAGGTCAGGAGATCGAGACCATCCTGGCTAATATAGTGAAACCCCGTCTCTACTAAAAATACAAAAAGTTAGCTGAGCGTGGTGGCGGGCACCTGTAATCCGAGCTACTCGGGAGGCTGAGGCAGGAGAATGGCATGAACTCGGGAGGCAGAGCTGACAGTGAGCCAAGACCGCACCACTGCACTCCAGCCTGGGTGACAGAGCAAGATTCCGTCTCAAAAAAAAAAAAAAAATTGAAAAGAGGCTGGGCACTGTGGCTCACACCTGTAATCCCAGCACTTTGGGAGGCCCAGGTGGGTGGGTCACGAGGTCAGGAGATCAAGACCATCCTGGCCAACACAGTGAAACCTCGTCTCTACTAAAAATACAAAAATTAGCCGGGCATGCTTACACACACCTGTAGTCCCAGCTACTTGGGAGGCTGAGGCAGGAGAATTGCTTGAACCTGGGAGGCGGAGGTTACAGTGAGCCGAGATCATGCCACTGCACTCCAGCCTGGCAAACAGAGCGAGACTCCATCTCAAAAAAAAAAAAAAAAAAAAAAAAAGAAAGGAAAAGAAAAAAATTGAAAAGAAATTAGGCCAGGCGCGGTGGCTCACTCCTGTAATCCCAGCACTTTGGGAGGCCAAGGTGGGCGGATCACGAGGTCAGGAGTTTGAGACCACCCTGACCAACATGGTGAAACCCCGTCTCTACTAAAAATACAAAAAAAAAAAGAAAAATTAGCCGGGCGTGTTGGCACGTGCTTGTATCCTAGCTACTCAGGAGGCTGAGGCTGGAGAATCGCTTGAACCTGGAAGCAGAGATTGCAGTGAGCCGAGATTATGCCACTGCATTCCAGCCTGGGCAACAGAGCGGGATTCCATCTCAAAAAAAAAAAAAAGGAAAAGGAAAAGAAATTGAATGTTATACAAGGAAAAAAAGGGGCTGGGCATGGTGGCTCACACCTGTAATCCCAGCACTTTGGGAAGCCAGCGGAGGAAGATCACTTGCATCCAGGAGTTTGAGACCGGCCTGGGCTACATAGTGAGACCGTGTCTCTACAAAAAAAATAAAAAATTAGGCCGGGACTGTGCCTCACACCTGTAATCCCAAGCACTTTGAGAGGCCAAGGCAGGCAGATCACTTAAGGTCAGGAGTTTGAGATCAGCCTGGCCAACATGGTGAAACCCCATCTCTGCTACAAATACAAAAATCAGCTGGGCGTGGTGGCGCATGCCTGTAATCCCAGCTACTTGGGAGAGAATCGCTTGAACCTAGGAGGCGGAGGTTGCAGTGAGCCGAGATTGCACCACTGCACTCCAGCCTGGGCAACAAAGCAAGACTCTGTTTCAAAAAAAAAAAATAAAAAATTACCCAGGCATGTTGGTGCACATCTGTAGTCCCAGCTACATTAGAGGCTGAGGTGGGAGGATGGCTTGAGCCTGAGTGATTGGAGCCTGCAGTGAGCGATGATCATGTCACTGCAGTCATCCTGGGTGACAGAGTGAGACCCTGTCTCAAAAAATAAGTAAAAAATTAGCTGGGCATGGTGGTGTGAGCCTGTAGTACTACCTGCTTGGGAAGCTAAGGTGGGATGATTGCATGAACCCAGGAATTTGAGGCTGTAGTGAGCTATTAGCATCCGACTACATTTCAGCCTGGGCAACAAAGCAAGACCTTGTTTCTAAAAATTAAAAATAATTTAATAAAAAACAGAAAAAAGGAAAAATCTCCTTCATACTGTGCCCTCAGTTTCATTCCACAGGCAACCTGAGTTAATTGGTTATCCTTTCAGATGTTTTTATTTATTTTTATTTATTTATTTATTTTTGAGACAGTCTCGCTGTGTCGCCCAGGCTGGAGTGCAGTGGCGGGATCTCGGCTGAGTGCAACCTCTGCCTCCCAGGTTCAAGTGATTCTCATGCCTCAGCCTCCTGAATAGCTGGTATTACAGACATGCACCACCACACCCAGCTAATTTTTGTATTTTTAGTAGAGACGGGGTTTTGCCATGTTGCCCAGGCTGGTCTCAAACTCCTGGCCTCATGTGATCTGCCAGTCGCGGCCTCCCAAAGTGCTGGGGTTACAGGCATGAGCCACTGTTCCTGGCCCCTTTCAGATGTTTTTAAAATCCACATATATACAAGCATATTTATGTTTACCTTTTATAAGACAATGAGATTATCCTGTAGTTACTGATCTTCCCTTTAGCATTCAATAATATATCTTGGAGATTTTTCCAAAACCCATGAATCTCCACTTTTGTACATCGTACTTCATCGTATAGACATTATTTATTTATTTGTTTTGTCATGACAACACTGCAGTGAACATGCCATATGTGTCTTTGGCCACTTGTATATTTCCATAAGATAAATTCCTATATTCTCCAGGTATAGTAGCTCATGCCAGTAATTTTAGCACTTTGAAAGGCCGAGGCAGAGAGAATTGCCTGAGGCCAGGAGTTTGAGACCAGCCTGGGCAACATAGTGAGACCCCATCTCTACAAAACCTACAAAAATTAGCCAGATGTGGTGGCACATGCTTGTAGTCTTAGCTACTTGGGAGGCTGAGGCAGGAGGATCCCCTGACCCCAGAAGTTTGAGGCTACAGCAAGCTATTTTCCCACCACTGCACTCCAGCCTGAAGAACAGGGTAAGAGCCTGTCTCCAAAATAAATAAATAAATTTCTATAAATGGAATTGCTGAGTCATAGAGTATGCTTAGGTTTTTGTTTTTTGAGACAGTATCTCACTGTCACCCAGGCTTGCATGGAGTGGCGCCATCTCAGCTCACTGCAACCTCCACCTCCCAGGTTCAATTGGTCATCCCACCTCAGCCTCCCCAGTAGCTGGGACCTAGGCATGCACCACCACACCCAGTTAACTTTTGTATTTTTTGTAGAGACGGGTTTTGCTATGTTGCCCAGGCTGGCCTTGAACTCCTGGGCTCAAGTGATTCACTCGCCTTGGCCTCCCAAAGTGTTGGGATTAGAGGCCTGAGCCACCGCCCTGGCCTTAACTTTGTTTTTTAATAGACATTCATAAGTTACACTCCCACAAGCAACATACAAGTTGAACTGTCTCCCCACTTCTTCCATATCATTGATTGTATCAAACTTCCTGTTAGCCAATTTGGTAGAAGAGATCACGTGGGGTTTTGCGTCAGCGTCGGGACTGCTTTGGCTTTCACTCAAAGTGAAATGGGGAAGCAGTGGAGAGTGATGAGAAGAGACTGTAGAAGGCTGGCACAGAAGCAGGAGCCGCTAAGGAGGCCTCTTCAGGAAGCCCAGCGAGAGATGCTGCTGACCTGGACCAAGCGGAGACAGTCAGGATGACAGGATTTGCTAACATAATTGATGTGAGGAAAGAAGAGTCAAGGATAACTCTAAGAGTTTTGGAGCAAATGGAAGGGTGCCATTCACTGAGACGGGGAAGACTGGCTAGAGCAGATGTCGGGGAGGGAAGGAAGGTCAGGAGTTAAGTGTTGGCCATGTTAAATTTGAGATGCCTGTTGGATAACATCCAAGGGAAAATGTGGAGTAAGCAGTTGGGTTATAGAAGTCCAGAGTTTAGAAAAGAGGCCTGGCTGGAGCCATAAATTAGTAAGTCATCAGCATGTGGATGTTATTTCAAGCCAGAGGACTGGATGAGATCACCAAAGAAGTGAGAAGAGGAAAAGTCTGGGTCCTGACCCCTAGCATACTCCATTCTTTAGAGGTCAGAGGAAACGAGGAGGAAATGGCAAAGGAGGCTGCAGGGTGGTCCTGGGAGAATGTGGGGTCTTGGCATGTAAGTGAAGAAAATGTTTCAAGAAGGATTAAGTAATCAGCTGTCACTTCTGCTGATGTGTCTGGCAAAAAGAAGATTGAAAAGTGCCTTTTGAGCCAGGCGTGGTGGCACGCACCTTTTAGTTCTAGTGCTTTGTGAGGCTGAGGCAGAATGATCACTTGAGCCCAGGAGGTCGAGGCTGCAGGGAGCTATGATTGTGCCACTTCATTCCTGGATGGATGACAGAGTGAGACCCTGTCTCAAAGAAAAAAAAAAGAAAATTGCCTTTTGGATTTAGCAGCACAGAGGTCACTGGTGACCTTAACAGGAACAGTGATGGAAGTGAAAGCTGTTTTGAGTGGGTCAAGAGCAAATGGGAAAGGAAGAATTGGAGTATAGACAGTTCTTTTTTAGCATTGTGGCACATCCCTATAGTCCCAGCTACTCAGGAGGCTGAGGAGGGAGGATCATTGAGCCCAGGAATTGGAGGCAGCAGTGAGCTATGATCGCACCACTGCACTCTCCAGCCTGGGCGACAAAGCGAGACCCTGTCTCTAAAAAAATAAAAACCGATAATTTAAGAAACAGAAAATTATTTTAAGATATAGGGAAGAAAAAGGCACATGCCTATAAGTCCCCCACCAGCTACTCAGGAAGCTGAGGTGGGAGAATCTCTTGAGTTTAAGAGTTCAAAGTTCGAGGCCATCGTGATCTCGTTTTCCCTAGATGCCATCTCTTTTTTTTTTTTTTTTTTTTTTTTGAAATGACGTCTCGCTCTGCCGCCCAGGCTGGAGTGCAGTGGCACGATCTCAGCTCACTGCAACCTCTGTCTCCTGAGTTCAAGCAATTGTCGTACCTCAGCCTCCTGAGTAGCTGGGATTACAGGCACGTGCCACCACACCTGGCTAATTTTTGTATTTTTACTAGAGACGGGGTTTCACCATGTTGGCCAGGCTGGTCTTGAACTCCTGACCTCAGGTGATCCACCCACCTCAGCCTCCCAAAATGCTTGGATTACAGGTGTGAGCCACTGTGCCCAGCCTAGATGCCTTCTTTGGGGACAAGTAAGTAGGGTAGAAGACAGTGGGAGAGGAGATGGGGGTCAAGAAATTAGACTTTTAACATTTTAAAGTTTTTATTTTTGGAACTATTTCATACACAAATGTTTCAAATACAGTACAAAGTTTTTTTTCCTCTCTTAAACTATCTTTTTTTTTTTTTTTTTTTTTTTTTTAACAGAGTCTCACTCTGTCACCTAGGCTGGAGTTCAGTGGTGCGATCTCGGCTCACTGAAACCTCCGCCTCCTGGGTTCAAGTGATTCTCCTGCCTCAGCCTCTTGAGTAGCTGGCATTATAGGTGTCCCGGTCTTTCACCTAAACTATTTAAGAGTAGGTTGCTAACATGATGTTTTATCACCCCAAACACTTCAGGTTTGTTTACTACAAACAAGGACACTTTCTTATCTTCCCCAATACCATACATACCACCATCAAAATCAGAAATTAATATTGATAAAAAAAACTTATCTACTCCTCAGACCACAGACAACTTTCACCCATTGTCAGAATAATATCCTTTCTAGCCAGTTTAAAGTCACACATTGCATCCAGTTGTCATGTTTATTCAGTCTCCTTCAATCTGGAACAATTCCTCAGTCTTTCCTAACTTACAGGACTTTGAAATTTTGGAAGATTACAGATACTGATATTGATTTGTCTCATTACTAAAAATGCTCATTTTCATTACTTGCTGTGTGCTAGGTTTCTCCATCACACATTTACTATTTCCCTTTATAATGAATAATTACGTTGTAGGTAGGTACTCTGAAACTATGTAAATATTTAATTTTTATTTAACTTTTTATGTGTTCATTTAAGTCAGTATAGTATTATGGTTTCTTATTTTATTCAGTGGTTTATATCTCAAATGCTCAAACTGTCCATGATTTGGCCAGTGGGAGCCTCTTCAAACTGGCTTCTGTGTCTTTTTGACAAATCTGCATCATTCTTCAAGGACGTACTTACTTTCTGCTATAACATGCTCCAGATTCATCTTGGATTTTCCCCAACCCAGTACTGGAATCAAGCATTTTTCCAGAGAGCCCTGTTTTATTTTCGTGGGGAATATTTAGAAATAAAGATTTGGACGCTGGTATGTTCATTGCTGTTGGAGTGTTGTTGCTCCCAGGCTCTAAGGGAGGGGTTTCTTAAACATAGGAAAAGTTAGCCAGACAGGCCCAGTGGCATGTGCCTGTAGTCCTAGCTAGTTGGGAGGCTGAGATGGGAGGATTGCTTGAGCCCAGGAGTCAAGTTCAACCTGGGCTGCATAGTGAGACCCCCTCATCTCTAAAAATTAAAAAAAATAAAGAAATTACAGCATATTCTTATACTTATTTGAACGATAAACTAGAGAAAATCTGGGGCCGGGTGCAGTGGCTCACGCTTGTAATCCCAGCACTTTGGGAGGCCAAGGCGGGCAGATCACAAGGCAAGAGATTGAGACCAGCCTGGCCAACATGGTGAAACCCGTCTCTACTAAAAATATAAAAATTAGCTGGGTGTGGTGGCACATGCCTGTAGTCCCAGCTACTCGGGAGGCTGAGGCAGGAGAACCACTTGAACCTGGGAGATGGAGGTTGCAGTGAGCCGAGATCATGTCACTGCACTCCAGCCTGGCGACAGAGCGAGACTCCATCTGAAAAGAAGGAAAGAAAGAAGAAAGAGAGAGAAAGAAAGAAGGAAGGAAAGGAAGGAAGGAAGGAAGGTAGGAAGGAAGGAAGGAAGGAAGGTAGGAAGGAAGGAAGGAAGGGGAAGGGAAGGAAAGGGAAGAAAGAAGGGAAGGAAGGGAAGGAAAGAAAGGAAGAAAGAAAATCTGATAACTCACGAAAGAGAAGAGGGAATTATCGGGCTCCAGTGCTGCATAAGTGGCTTTAAATAGCATTCATAGGTACAGGAAGGAGGAAGGCTCAGAAGCAGGTAGTTGGGTATATGTGTTGGTGTCTAACTATAGGAGCTCTCTCCTGGGTGCTTTTATTTTCTCAAGGAAATATTCAAGATCATCAGCTGAGAAAGATGGCAGGAGAGGATGTTGGAGGCTTGAAAAGACAGGAGAACGTATGAGTAGTCATCTAGGAGCTCAAAAGAGTGAATGGACTGGGAAGTGTAGTAGGATTAGCAGGCAGCATGAAGGGTCCACCTTATGTAATTAGGAATTTAAAGGGAGACTGGTTAACGTGAATGTGTTGGTTTTCTTCTCCAGCCCATGCTTCCCATGCAGTGAGGTAAATTAGCCAGGGCTGCCATTTACTAATTGAGTACAACAAAGGAGAGGGAAAGAAGCAAGGAAATTGAAGACGTATATGCAGGGGAGCGATTCTATTTTTTTTTTTTTTTTGGAGTCGGTGTCTTGCTCTATCACCCAGGCTGATGTGCAGTGGAGAGATCACAGCTCACTGCAGCCTCAAATTCCTGGGCTCAAGGAATCCTCCTGCCTCAGCCTCCTGAGTAGCTGGGATTACAAGTGTGACTGTGGTCTTTAAATTGGATAAAAAGGGAAAAAGGAACAGTAAAAGAGGGAGGCATGGGGGAGTAGGGACAGTAGATTGTAGGTCCCAGTGGGATCAAAGGAATTTTGGAGGTAGAGTACTAGTGGGAATAAGTTGGAAAGATGTTGGGAAGAAATGAGGTGGTGGTCACGGGATGGCTGCATGACATTGAGAGAATGGGAATGGGAATGGAGTGTTATGGGTTGAATTGTGTCCCTCTCCCGCTAAGATGTGGAGGCCTACCCCCAGGATCTTAGAATGTGACCTTATCTGGAAATAGGGTCTTTACAGAGGTAGTCAAGTTAAAATGAGGTCATTTGGGTGGGCCCTACTCCTATTTTGACTGGTGTCTTTATAAAAAGGAGGAACTTGAAGCCAGATGGACAAGCACACGGGGAGACACCATGTATATTAGTCCATTCTCATGCTGCTAATAAATACATGCCCTAAACTGGGTACTTTATCAAGGAAAGAGGTTTAATTGACTCACAGTTAAGCATGGCTGGGGAGGCCTCAGGGAACTTACAATCATGGTGGAAGGGGAAGCAAACATGTCCCTCTTCACATGGCAGTAGAAGGAGAAGTGCTGAGCAAAAGTGGGGAATGCCCCTTATAAAACCATCCGATCTCGTGAGAACTCACTCACTGTCACAAGAATAGCCACTCCCATAATTAAATTACCTCCCACTGGGTCCTTCCCACAACACATGGGGATTATGGAAACTACAATTCAAGATGAAATTTGAGTGGGGACATGGCCAAGCCATATCACCATGTGAAGATGAAAGCAGAGGTCAGGGTGATGCATCCATGAGCCAAGGAACCCCGAGCATTGCCAGCAACCACCAGAAGCTGGGTGAGAGGCACAGACAGGTTCTATCTCACAGCCTCAGGAGGAACCAACCCTGATACCACCTTGCTCTCGGACTTCTAGCCTCCAGAAGAAGGCTATATTTCTGTGACAATATATTTCTGCTGTCTAAGCCATCCAGTCTGTGGTACTTTGTTATGACAGCCCTAGCAAACTAATACAGAGGAGGTGCAGTTATTAGTAATGACAAGGAGCAGGGTGTGGCCATGAGAGGTCTTTGGAGGAGAGGAGATCGTGGAAGTGAGAGGCCAGGGTATGGAGAAGATGTATCTACATGAATATTGAAATCTCTAAGGACCTGGTGCGATGGCTCACGCCCAGAATCCCCAGCCCTTTTGGAGGCTGGGAGAAAGATCACTTGGCCCAGAAGCTCAAGAACAGCCTGGGCAACACGGTGAAACCCTGTCTCTACAAAAAAATACAAAAATCAGCCTGGTGTGGTGGCACATGCCTATAGTCCCAGCTACTCAGGAGGCTGAGACGGAGGATCGCATAAGCCTGGGCGGTTCAGGCTGCAGGGAGCCAAGATCACACCACTGCAGTCCAGCCTGGGAGACAGAGCAAGACCCTGTCTCAGAAACAACAATAGGCCAGTGTGGTGGCTCACGCCTGTAATCCCAGCACTGGGAGGCTGAGGTGTGCGGATTACCTGAGGTCAGGAGTTCGAGACCAGCCTGATCAACATGGTGAAACCTCATCTCTACTAAAAATACAAAAATTAGCTGGGCGTGGTGGTGCGCACCTGTAATCCCAGCTACTCAGGAGGCTGAGGCAGGAGAACTGCTTGAACCCAGGAGGCGGAGGTTGCAGTGAGCCAATATTCTGCCGTTGGACTCCAGCCTGGGATATAAGACCAAAACTCCATTTCAAAACAACAACAACAAACCAAAATCCAACCAAACAAACAAAATGTCTAAGAATTAGGGCAGAAATCATGTCAGAGAGAATGACAGTGAGGTAGGAATGAAACCTTCAAGAAACACGGAAGTAGCCCAGGGATTGGTAGGTGCATGGAAGAGGGAGGCAGCGTCCTACAACCTGAGACTCAGAGCTGAGGGATTTTAGGGAAGAAGGTTCTGAAAGCAGCACTGAAGAACAAGGAGGGCGCCTCGAGGCACAAAGGTGAGGCGGGGAAAGCTGCACCCACCTGAGGGAATTGCAGGGAGGGCCGTGTCCTCCAGGGGGAGCCAGAAACCTGCTGCCTGGGAAGGCAAAGGGAACACTGGGAGAAGATCCAGTCGGGGAGTTTTGCAGATGTAGGGCTGCGAATTCTAGAGGGCCCTGTGGAAGGGCTTCAGGAGTTGGGAACAGACTTGGGAATGTGCAGAGCAGTTTGAGGATTAGAGTATGAGAGATGAGGGGTCATCACACGTCGATGGAGGAGCTACAAAATATGGTGGCCATTGTCTATCAATTTACCATATGGAACCCTCACCTTCATTCTCTATCTCTGTACCATTTTAATTTCACACCGTGTGGATGGGGAAATAGCAAAGATATGGGATGGTCACTGCAGACAGTGGAGAGGGGCCAGGCTAAGGACAAATCAAGGGTTTTCAAAGGAGGCTGGAGCCCAGTGGAGGGTGAAGTCCAGGCATCTCCTTAGCACCAGACTGCAGGAAGGTGGGACTTCTGTGGTTGCTGCTGCTTCTCCTAGCAGGGTGCAAAGGCCGGGTTCTAGGACTAGAGAAGGAAGATTGTGGGATTAATCCAAGGTCAGGCTTTGCCCACGAGGGAATTGGCGAGAGGCTAAGTGGAGTGATCCAAAGCCTCCAGCTCGAGTAATACTAATAATAATACACAGGAGCAAACGCATATATGATATTTACAATGTGCCAGGCACTGTTCTAAGCACTCTATACAGATTAAGTCCATTAATCCTCGCCACAGTGTTTTTGGGTAGGTATTATTGTTATTTCTGTTTTACTAGGAGAAAGTGGAGATCAGAGAACTTAAGTAACTTTCCCAGTGTCAAAGCTTGTCTGTGGAAGAGCTGTGAGACAAGCCCAGACAGCTCAGCCCCAGAGTCTGCATTCAAAATCACAACACAAGCCGGGTGCTGTGGCTCATGCCTGAAATCCCAGCACTTTGGGAGGCCGAGGCAAGAGGATCACTTGAGCCCAGAAGTTTGAGACCAGCCTGTGCAACATGGTAAGACCCCATCTCTACTAAAAATATAAAAATTAGCCAAGTTTGATGGCAGGCGCCTGTAATCCCAGCTACTCGGGAGGCTGAGGCAAGAGAATCACTTGAACCCGGGAGATGGAGGTTACAGTGAGCTGAGATCGTGCCATTTTACTCCAGCTTGGGTGACAGAGTGAGACTCCGTCTCAAAAAAAGAAAAAAAAAGAAAAAGGAAGCAAGATAAAGTGGAGGGATTAAGGGGCAGGACTGGGCTTGTAATGCAACCAAAGTGTAGGTGAGGAGGGGGCAGAGGAAGTGAGAACTGAATAACGTGGCTGTGGCCTGAGAGTAGGAGAGCAGATGGTGAAATGGGGCTGGGGCGGGTGAGCGTCCCTGCAGGAGACCAAGAAGCTGCGTTGGGGAGGCTCAGCCACAGGAGCCCTGGGGTATCCCAAGTGATATGAACAAGGAGGGAGAAGACACCTGGATACAGGTCTGATAAATGCAGAGAACAGGTCATGCGAGAGTCAGCAGGCAGGTCCAGTCAGGTGGCAAATGCCACCAAGAAATCAGATTTCTCCCGCTGACTCAGGAAGCCAAGAAGATAGCACTGGGGGCCTTCTCTAAGGCAACAGCATTCCCAGGAATTGTTTTTTGAATAACAAATATAAATTTGCCACGTATGTTCTTTGTTTTCGATTCCTTCAACTTAAAAAAATATATTGTTGGCCAGATGCAGTGGTTCACACCTGTAATCCCAGCACTTTGGGAGGCTGAGGTGGGCGGATCACTTGAGGCCAGGAGTTAGAGACTAGCCTGTGCAACATGGTGAAACGTGTAGCCACCAGATGGTGCAACCGAGGCAGCAGCCATCCGAGAAGTTTGCAGGCCTGAACTGCCACCCTGTGGTGGGAAGAGGAAATATGCAGAGTGCCTTCCTTTCACCCTTTGTGACCAATGCACCAAATCCTGACCACAGTCTCCCCAACCCACTGCAGGCCTTGGACAAAGTGCAGAGAATACAAATATCTGGGCTTGACGGACAGAAACTCTTCCCCGGCCTTATCTGTTTCTCCTGGAAGTAACCCTGCCAGTCCTTCCCCCAGCCTGGCATGGGAGGCGGGGGCACTTATCCTACAGTCAGCCCCAAGGTAGAAAGCGTTGGCAAGGGAGCAGGATGGATGATGAGCCTTGCCTGCCTTTCCTACCCTGGCCTTCCTGAAGTCAGGACGCACTTCGGGTGACCTCCCTCCCCATGCCGTGCCTCCACTTTCAGGCCTTCATTTTCTCATCCAACCACGTTGTTAATTTGCAGAGCTTCACACCAAGTAGGTGTGAAACGCTGAGCCAGACAGCAGGAATTCAGAGGTGAATGTGACTCCCAGTTCCAGTGGGTGATGCCAACAGCCCCCAGGTGACTCCAGCCGTGCTGTGAGGGAGGGAGGCCCCAGAAGAGGCTCCTCTAACAGTCTTGAGGGCTCAGAGTAGACTTCCTAGATGAGGCCATATCAAAACTAAGACCTGTAGCCGGACGAGGTGGCTCACACCTGTAATCCCAGCACTTTGGGAGGCCAAGGCGGATGGATCACTTGAAGTCAGCAGTTCGAGACCAGCCTGGCCAACATGGTGAAACTCCGTCTCTACTAAAAATACAAAAATTAGGCATGGTGGCGGGCACCTGTAATACCAGCTACTCGGGAGGCTGAGGCAGCAGAATCGCTTGAACCCGGAATGCAGAGGTTGCAGTGAGCCTAGATCTCACCACTGCTCTCTAGCCTGGGCGATAGAATGAGACTGTCTAAAAAAACAACAACAAAAAAACCCCACAGAACAACCTAAGACCTGCAAGATAGGTACGACTGACCCAGGCAGAAAGGGTGGAGTGAGAGCTCTAGGCAGAAAAAGAAAAATGCTAATCAAATGTGTAACAGTGAGGGATCTAGTGGAATATTCTAGCATAAAAATGAGTCTCATCGCTGGGGCACTGAAAGATGAGAGGACAGAGGTAAGCCAGAGCCTGGGAAGTATGAGTTTGGACTTTATCTAAAGAGCAAAGATGAGCCATTGAAAAGTTCAGTGTAGAAAGGTCATTCTAGAAGTAGTGCAGTGGGTTGGGGAGACTGTGGTCAGAATTTAGTGCATTGGTCACAAAGGGTGAAAGGATGGCACTCTGTATATTTCCTCTGCTCGCCACAGAGTGGCAGTTCAGGCCTGCAAACCTCTCAGATGGACTGCAGCAATCCAAGACTAGCAAGGAGGCTGGGACAATCATCCAGGTGAGATTCAGTGTGGCCTAAACCTAGGCAGTGGCAGAGGGGATGGAGAACCATGGAATAAAAGTTTCCACACACTCCTTAAGTGGTGAGGTGCCTGGGTTTCCTAATGGAGCCTTTGAGATCCATCTAAGTTGTTGTATGTGTCTGTGGTTCATTCCTTTGATTGCAGAGTAGTATTCCATTGTATGGATGTACCACAGTTTGTTTGTTCATTCATTCACATATTGAAGAATATTTGGGTTTGTCCCATTTGTAGGCTATTAAAAATAAGGCCTCTCTGAACATCTGTTGTACAGGTTTCTTTTTCTTTATCTTTTTGAGACGGAGTCTCACTCTGTCACCCAGGCTGGAGTAAAGTGGCGCAATCTCGGCTCACTGCAACTTCCACCTCCTGGGTTCAAGTGATTCTCCTGCCTCAGCCTCCCAAGTAGCTGGGATTACAGGTGCAGGCCACCACACCCGGCTAATTTTTGTATTTTTAGTAGAGATGGGGTTTCACCTTGTTGGCCAGGCTGGTCTTAAACTCCTGACCTCAAGTGATTCACCCACCTCGGCCTCCCAAAGTGCTGGGATTACAGGCATGCTGTGCCCGGCCTCATGTAGAGGTTTCTGTGTGAACATAAATTTGTATTTCTCTAGGGTAAATACTCAGCAGTACAGTTGCTGGGTTATATGGTTAATATATGTTTAATTTTATAAGAAACTGCCAAATTGTTTTCCAGAGTCTGTGCCACATTACCTCACCACCAGCGACATACGATAGATCCAGTTGCTCCACATTCACATGAGCACTCAGTATTATCACTTCAAAAAAATTGTAGCCATTCTAGTAGGTATGTAGTAGTATTTAATTGTTGCTTTAATTTGCATTTCCTTAATGTCTAATAATGTTGAACAACTTTTTTTCTTTTCTTTTTTTTTTTTTTTTTTTGAGACAGGGTCTTGCTCTGTGGTCCAGGCGGGGGTGCAGTGGCGCAATCACAGCTCCCTGCAGTTCAACCTCCTGGGCTCAGGTGATCCTCCCAACTCAGCCTCCTGAGTAGCTGGGACTACAGGTGCATGCCACCAAACCCAACTAATTTTTAAATTTTGAACATATTTTCATGTGCAATTTGCCATTTGTGTATCTTCTTTGGTGAAGTAGTGAAGTTCAAGGAGCTGACATTTTTATGGTTTAAAAATGTGCCAAGTTGGCTGGGTGCAGTGGCTCACGCCTGTAATCCCAGCACTTTGGGAGGCTGAGGCGGGAGGATCACGAGGTCAGGAGATAGAGACCATCCTGGCTAACACGGTGAAACCCCATCTCTACTAAAAATGCAAAAAATTAGCCAGGTGCAGTGGCGGGCACCTGTAGTCCCAGCTACTCAGGAGGCTGAGGCAGGAGAATGGTGTGAACCCGGGAGGTGGAGCTTGCAGTGAGCCAAGATCGCACCACTTTACTCCAGCCTGGGCGACAGAGGGACTCCGTCTCAAAAAAAAAAAAAAAAAAGTGCCAAGTCAGGCTGGGCGCGGTGGGTCATGCCTGTAATTTCAGCACTTTGGGAGGTCAAGGCGGGTGGATCATCTGAGGTCAGGAGTTTGAGATCAGCCTGGCCAACATGGTGAAACCCCATCTCTCTACTAAAAAAAAAAAAAAAAAAAATACAAAAAATTAGCCAGCCATGGTGGCGGGTACCTGTAATCTCAACTACTCGGGAGGCTGAGGCAGGAGAATTGCTTGAACCCAGGAGTTGGAGGTTGCAGTGAGACTCTGTCTCAAAAAAAAAAAAAAAAAAAAGAAAAGAAAAGAAAAAAGTGCCAAATCATCCATACATCTATTCCTAACTTCTTCTCTTAGCTTTAGATTCATATCATGCCATTCTCCTGCCTCAGCCTCCCCAGTAGCTGGGACTACAGGCGCCCGCCACCGAGCCTGGCTAATTTTTTTTTTATTTTTTAGTAGAGACGGGCTTTCACCATGTTAGCCAGGATGGTCTCGATCTCCTGACCTCGTGATCTGCCCGCCTCGGCCTCCCAAAGTGCTGGGATTACAGGTGTGAGCCACTGCGCCTGGCCTTTTTTTTTTTTTTTCCATACAGAAGGGGTTTCACCATGTTGGCCAGGCTGGTCTCAAACTCCTGCCCAACTCAGCCTCCCAAAGTGCTGAGATTACAGGTATAAGCCACTGTACCCAGCTTCCCATACTTATTCTTCAGTTGTATATATTCTTCTGTCTACACCAAGGCTATATTCATGCAGCCATCCAGGCAAGCCAGGACCCCTCGATAATCCACTCTAGAATTTAATTTTACCACAATTGGTCGTCCGATGATTTGCTGTAAGAAGTCACTAGGGGCTTGCTTCCAAAGACTCATTTTAACAATCCTAAATCTCATGGGTGGGATCCAGAACCCTCACTCCAGGCACTCCACAAGCCCAACTGAGTATTTTGATGCAAATCTCAGACATCATAGTAATTCATCCATACATATTTCAGTATGCATCTTTAATTTTTGTTTATTTATTTTTTTGAGATGGAGTCTCACTCTGTCACCCAGTCTGGAATGCAGTGGTGAGATCTCGGCTCACTGCAACCTCCACTCCCAGCTTCAAGCGATTCTCCTGCCTCAGCCCCGAGTAGCTGGGACTATAGGTGCCCACCACCACGCCTGGCTCATTTTTGCCTTTTTAGTACAGACCGGGTTTCACCATGTTGGCCAGGTTGGTCTCGAACTCCTGACCTCAGGTGATCCGCCCACCTCGGCCTCCCAAAGTGCTGGGATTACAGGCGTGAGCCACCGCACCTGGCCAGTATGCATCTTTAAAAGATAACTTTTGAAGAATGCAATCATAACATTATTAGCGTTATGCATTAATAATATTTCTTTATCATGTAGTCAGTGTTTGAGCTGTTATCTATTGCTGTGTAACACAGTGGTTTAAAACAACAGTAAATGTATTATTGCTCACAGTTTCTGTGGGCCAGGCATTCAGAAACAGGTTGGTAGATTGGTGAGGCAGTTCTGGCTCAGTGTCTCATAAGACTGAAGTCACCTGAAAGTTTGAAACTGGAGGATCTGCTTTCATGGTGGCTCCTTCCCACTGGCTGACAAGTCGGTGCTGGCTGTGGGCAGGGGGCTCCAGTCTTCACTTCGAGGCTTTCCACACAGGGCGGCTTGAATGGCCTCAGAACCTGTACTTAGTTTCACTCAGAGCAAGGGATCCAAGGAGCCAAGGAGGAAGCTGCAGTTCCTCTGAAGACCTGGCCTCAGAAGCCACACACGCTTCTGCAGTGTTATTTTGGTCACGTGTGCCAGCCTGCCTCAATGTGGAGAACTCTACCAGGGCATGCCAAGGTGAGAATCCTTGGGAGCCGTCTTGGAGAATGTGAATCGCGGTTCAAATTGCTCCAATTGTCTCCCTTTTTCTTTTCCTTTTACACTTGGGTTTTTTGTTTATTTTTGTTTTTGTTTGAGATGGAGTCTCACTTTGTCGCCCAGGCTGGAGTGCAGTGGTGCAATCTCAGCTCACTACAACCTCTGCCTCCCAGGTTCAAGTGATTCTCCTGCCTCCGCCTCCTGAGTAGCTGGGATTACAGGTGCCCACCACCATACCCAGCTAATTTTTGTATTTTTGGTAGAGACAGAGTTTCACCATGTTGGTCAGGCTGATCTTGAACTCCTGACCTCAAGTGATCCACCGACCTCAGTCACCCAAAGTGCTCGGATTACAGGCGTGAGCCACTGTGCCCAGCTATACTTGGTTTATTTGAATCAGGATTCAAACAAGATCACATCATTGATTGCATTTTGTTGATATGGCTTATAAGTCTCTTAATGTCTAGGTTTCCTTCTCTTTTTGGATTTGTTCTTTGCCATATTTTTTGAAAAAAGAAACCAGTTGTTTGAACTTAAAGTTTTCTTTTTATTATTAATTGATAGATAAAACCATATATGTGTCCAACATCTTTTGAAGTGTATACACATTGTGGCATGATTAAATCTAGTGAACTGACATAGGTATTATTACCTCACATAAAACTTAATATGATTCAGATTCAATTTTTCCCCCCAGGCTGGAGTGCAGCGATGCATTTATGGCTCCCTGCAGCCTCAACCTCCCAGGCTCAACTGATCCTCCCACCTCAGCCTCCCAAGTAGCTGAGACCACAGGTGTATTTTTATATTTTTTTGTAGAGATGGGGTCTGCCCAGGCTGGTCTCGAACTCCTGGACTCAAGCAATTCACCCACTTCAGCCTCCCAAAGTGCTGGAATTACAGATGTGAGCCACCGTGCCCAGCCCAGATTCAATTTTGTTGTTGTTGAGAAAACTTCATTGGTAGGCTGGACGCAGTGGCTCACTCCTGTAATCCCAGCACGTTAGGAGGCCGAGGTGGGCTGATCACTCGAGGTCAGGAGTTCGAGACCAGCCTGGCCAATGTGGTGAAACCCCATCTCTATTAAAAATAAAAAAATTAACTGGGCATGGCGGCAGGTGCCTGTAATCCCAGCTACTTGGGAGGCTGAGGCAGGAGAATCACTTGAACCTGGAAGGCGGAGGTTGCAGTGAGCCAAGATCACGCCACTGCACTCCAGCCTGGGCAACAGAATGAGACATCTCAAAAAAAGAAAAACAAAAACAAAAAAATACACACTTCATTGGTAGTATTTACTTTCATCAGGAAGTATGTGATGTCAGGTTGTCTGTCTTAATATGATGTTAGTGACCATTCTTTTTTTTTTTTTGAGACAAAGTCTCACTCTGTCACCTAGACTGGAGTGGAGTGGCATGATCTCAGCTCACTGCAACCTCCACCTCCCGGGTTCAAGCAGTTATCTTGCCTCAGCCTCCTCAGTAGCTGGGATTACAGGTGCGCGCCACCACGCCCAGCTAATTTTTTTTTTTTTTTTTTTTTTTGAGACGGAGTCTTTCTCTGTCGCCCAGGCTGGAGTGCAGTGGCACGATCTCGGCTCACTGCAAGCTCCGCCTCCCGGGTTCACGCCATTCTCCTGTCTCAGCCTCTCCGAGTAGCTGGGACTACAGGCGCCCGCCACCGCGCCCGGCTAACTTTTTGTATTTTTAGTAGAGACGGGGTTTCACCATGGTCTCGATCTCCTGACCTCGTGATCCGCCTGCCTCGGCCTCCCAAAGTGCTGGGATTACAGGCTTGAGCCACCACGCCCGGCCACTAATTTTTGTATTTTTAGTAGAGATGGGGTTTCACCAGGTTGGTAAGGCTGGTTTTAAACTCCTGACCTCGTGATCTGCCCACCTCCCAAAATGCTAGGATTACAGGCTTGAGCAGCTGCGCCCGGCATTAGTGGCCATTCTTATATTATCATTATCTACTTTCATTATCAAAGGTTTTTTTTTTTTTTTTTTTTTTTTGAGACAGAGTTTCACTCTTGTTGCCCAGGCTGGAGTGCAATGGTGCGATCTCAGCTCACCACAATCTCCGCCTCCCAGGTTCAAGCGATTCTCCTGCTTCAGCCTCCTGAGTAGCTGGGATTACAGGCATGCACTATCTTGCCAGGCTAATTTTGTATTTTTAGGTTTCTCCATGTTGGTCAGGCTGGTCTCAAACTCCCAACCTCAGGTGATCCGCCCGCCTGGGGTCTCCCCTAGTGCTGGGATTACAGGCGTGAGCCACTGCGCCCGGCTTCATCAGAGGTTTGATACAACAGTGCCTCATACTAGGTCTTCAGTAACTGTTGACTTACCCCCTCCATTTCCTACTAGTTTCCTCCAACTTTCCTAGTCAGCAAAACCTGTTTTTGCAGCTCCCTCCTTGCATTCCCCATGCTGGAGTGTACTCCTGTCTTTCCTCGTGCTAATCCCTTGATCAGAAACATCCACTCCCACTGCCTTTCTTTTTTTTTTATTTATTTTTTATTTTTATTTTTTTGAGACGGAGTCTCACTCTGTCGCCCAGGCTGGAGTGCAGTGGCACGATCTGGGCTCACTGCAAGCTCCGCCTCCCGGGTTCACGCCATTCTCCTGCCTCAGCCTCCCGAGTAGCTGGGACTACAGGCGGCCACCACCGCGCCCGGCTAATTTTTTTGTATTTTTAGTAGAGACGGGGTTTCACCGTGGTCTCGATCCCCTGACCTCGTGATCCGCCTGCCTCGGCCTCCCAAAGTGCTGGGATTACAGGCGTGAGCCACGGCGCCCGGCCTTTTCCACTGCCTTTCTTAATCTCTTCACTTGCCTCACTTTGACTCAAACTTTGAGATTTAGACTTAGCTGAGGTATCATCTGCAAAGCACTTTCTCCGACCGACCAGACCAAGCTGTGTCTCCTGCTGTTGTCTCATGGCCCACTATGCTTAACTCCTATTCACGCGTAATGTTCATATGTGGCTCTCCAGCACTGCTCAGTGGTGAAGGACTCCAAAGCAGGAACTGTCTTCTACATCTTTATCCCCAGCTTGAACATGACAGATCCCCTCATCTGCTCACCATGCTTAGAAAGAACATATTGTTTCTTGGCTGGGCGCGGTGGCTCATGCCTGTAAGTAATCCCAGCACTTTGGGAGGCAGAAGTGGGCAGATCACTTGAGGGCAGATCACTTGAGGGCAGATCACTTGAGGTCAGGAGTTCGAGACCAGCCTGAGCAACATGGGGAAACTCCCTTTCTACTAAAAATATGAAAAATTAGCTGGGCATGGTGGCATGCACCTGTAATCTCAGCTACTGGAGAGGCTGAGGCAGGAGAATTGCTTGAACCCAGGAGGTGGAGGTTGCAGTGAGCCGAGATCGCGCCACTGCACTCCAGCCTGGGCCAGAGTGAGACTCCATCTCAAAAAAAAAAAAAAAATACTGTTTCTTCTTTCAACCCGGAGGACCTTCCACTTCTGCCGCCCACTAGGGTCTTCCTTGGTCTAGTTTTGGCCTGCAGGTCTCGTACACATGGAAAGAGCTGCTGTTTGTTATCCTCTTCCATTTAATTGGTAATTGGTGGGCTGGCTGGGGGAAGAAAGATTAAAAAGGCCGCTCACTCTTCTACATTTCTTTGGTTACAAAGATTTGGGGTGGGGAGATTTTGCTCCAACCCCTTCACAATTTCCCTTTCCACCCTTGGCCAGAGCCATAGCCAGGATGCAGGTCAGGATGGAAAGGATGAATCCAGCCCAGGACTAACCTTAACGCTGCTTACATAGGTTAACAGTAAAGGGTAGGAGCTCTGGAGATAGTGTGCCTAGATTCTTTCTGGACACACATCTGCCAGCCCTGGAAGTAACTGACCATATGAAGTAAATACGCCATCTTCTTAAACTACTGAGGATGTTAAGCAATCCACGTAAGGCACTTTGTACAGTGCCTGACCTTGTAAACACTCAAAAGGTGTTGCGTCTTGTACTTCTCCCCTAGCAAAAGGATAAAATGGGAGCTTTAAAGAGTCTTTAGGACCAGTCTTTTCTCAAAGTCAGCACGAGAGAAAAGATGCTTAAGGAATATTTCCCAAGCTTAAGGAAAATGGCTATCTTTAGTTGGCACGGGAACATGTGGACTCCAAACAGGTCAACTGGGAGTAACCTAGATGAACCAGTCAGAGTAATGGTCAAATTCTAACAGGAAGGCCTGGGTCTACAATGAATATGACAAGCAGAGAACAAGCATAGTAAAATTGAGCTAGTAGGCTCGGCATGGTGGCTCAAGCCTATAATCCCAGCACTTTGGGAGGCTAAGGTGGATCGTTTGAGGAACAGGAGTTCGACATAACCTGAGCAACATGGTGAGACCCCATCTCTACAAAAATTAAATTAGCTGGGTGCAGTGGCATGCACCTGTGGTCCCAGCTACTCGGGAGGCTGAGGTGGATCACTTGAGCTCAGGTGACTGAGGTTGCTGTGAGCCATGATCGCATCACTGCACTACAGCCTGTGTGACAAGGTAAGACCATGACCCTGTCTCCAAAAATCAAAACAAAAACACACAGAATTGAGCAACCTGATTGTAATGCAAGTTCCAATTGACAATCTCATATCTAAACTATGACAAGGACTTTTATTTTTTTGAGATGGGAGTCTCTGTCGCCTAGGCTGTAACGCAGTGGTGTGATCTCAGCTCACTGCAACCTCTGCCTCCCGGGTACAAACGATTCTCCTGCCACAGACTCCCGAGTAGCTGGCACTGCAGGCGCCCGCCACCATGCCGGGCTATTTTTTGTTGTTATCTTTAGTTGAGACGGGGTTTCACCATATTGGCCAGGCTCAACACTCCTGACTTCAGGTGATCCGCCTGCATCAACCTCCAAAAGTGCTGGGATTACACGCGTGAGCCACCGCGCCTGGCCGACTTTTTGAGACTAAGTCTCTGTCACCCAGGCTGGAATGCAGTGGTGCATCTCAGCTCACTGCAACCTTCACCTCTCAGGTTCAAGTAATTCTCCTGCCTCAGCCTCCCAAGTAGCTGGGATTACAAGTGCCTGCCACTATGCCTAATTTTTTTTTTTTTTTTTTTGGTGTATTTAGTAGAGATGGGGTTTCACCATGTTGGCCAGACTGGTCTTGAACTCCTGGCCTCAAGAGATCTGCCCACCTTGGCCTCCCAAAGTGCTGGGATTACAGGCGTGAGCCACCATGCCTGGCCAACTTTTACATCTTCATTAATTACTGCACTTAGAATACAGCCTGGCAGCAGTGGGTGAACAAAAATACTTGCAGAATGAGTGGGTATCATTTGCCTTTTTTCCATTATGCATCCTCAAATTCCAAAGCTTGGCTGCACATCTGAACCAACTGCACATACCACCACAAACAACATATAGCAAAGGTGGCGGGGGGTGGAGAGGACTGGAAAAAAAACTGGCTTACATATTTGACAAGAGAAAATTCTCAACATTCGTGGCATGTTGGGGCTATAGAGTGGGAGGTCTAAGTGGGGGATCTTTGTCTCTATTCATACTTAGGACACAAACTCAATCGTATCCCACTCCCAGCCCCCACTAGCAAACCCTGGCAGTATCACAAGTTCCATGACCAGCTGTACCCTTGAATTTAACACAAACACCAGGAAAGGTTAAGGAATTTTATTTATTTTTTACAAATTAAGACTATGTAGATTTCATATATTTCTGAATCAAAAACACCTTTGTCTTCACAGTATGAGTTAGAATGCAGCCTGAGCTGAAAATCAAGGAACTAGAAAAGAAAGTGGTAGAGATAACTATATTAAAAATCTGTTAGGCATTTTCTTTAAAAGTAGGTTTTTTTTTTTTTTGCTTTTTTTTTTTTTTTTTTTTTTTAATATCTTGTCATTCTTGGCACTGTTTCTAAAGAAAAACTCCATTATCCCAAGCAAAAAGCACAGAAGGTGGAGTTTGGCTTCAAGAGATATAACTCGAAATCTTAGGCCTGGCAGAGAATCACCAAATTTATGGAGAGTTAACAGGGGTTTAACAGGAAGTAAGTCCCTTTAGTAAGTTCTCAAGCCCAGAGGCTGGAGGCAGCAGCTAAATCAGAGGACAGCATCCTCAGTGAAAGTGAGCCATTCCGGGTGGCACGTCACTCCAGGAATAAACACAACTTGGAAACAAATGCATGGGATAGCACAGTGACATGGTGCACTGTGAACCTGAGGCCACTGTGTCAAACTGTGCACTGGTTGTGAATAGGGAGAGCCAAAAATTATGTCCTACTGGTAATGAGCTTTCAATGGCTCGATCCTCTCACACTGAGGCTCTGTAGAGCAGCTCAGAGCCACAACCACTCCCAACATTGACCCTTCTGGGGGCAGCTGTCTGTGGCAGACCACAGGGAAGGAGCTGGAGATCCCCATTAGGACTGTCCACCCACACTTGAAACCACAAAACTGCAGGGATTGGGGCTCTCACAGGTTTGGTCGCCTAACTCCCGCCTAAAAGGCCACAAATTTCTGGAAAACAGGTAACAGACCAAAAACTAAAGTGCATCTGTAAAATGAACATTTATCTACTGCCCCGAATCTCTGGCTTGACACTACCTATTGGTGTCCAGTTGGGGACAGACTAAAATGCACTGACGGACTATTAGGATTGCTGCCTCCTAAGTTATCACAGCCCCGTTCTGTTGGTGTGAATGAGGAACTGCTTGGTTGTTAAAGGAGATTTTGCTCCCTGCTGCCCCAAACAGGTCTGGCAGGATTGGTTACAATGAGCTCCAGAGGCTCAACCATTCCCCTTCCCTATCCCTGCTTGGGACATTTAATCACAGCCACCTAGTAGAGGCCAGTCAGTAACGGGATAACCAACCAAAAAAACAAAAACAGGGCAAGTTTGGGAGAACCCTACGATGCTGTACCTTGATACACATAATCAGCCTTTTTAAAAATGCCTGACAAAATTAGTTTTTCCTTTGTGCTGAAGTCTTCCCACCCATGGATGGAAGCAGGCTGACTCCCTGAGGGTCAAAGGGTGGGAAAGGGAACACATTACTTTTGTGAAGGCAAAGCAGAAAGGTGTGTTTGCCAGACCAGCGTGAGCAGCTCAGAGGAAGCAAAGCATCCACCAGGAGAGGCTCTCCATTTTCTTTGCAGGGCCTGACGGTTCGGATATGAGGCTGAGTTAACAGTGGGACCACTGAACTTCTTTCCAATGGAAAACTCATGGCCCAGTCCCATAGGAACTGTGCGCATACCAAACAACCATGAGGAAGGAAGGGCCGGGTGGCTCTACCAAACAGTTCAGGTCCACTGGGTGAAGCCTGGTGGGAAAGTAGACTCCTGGTTGGCGCCCTCTGCTGGTGCCACTCCTCATCGTGGCGGGTCGACTGCCTGAGGAAGAGGCTACGGATGGGGTTGACAAAAAAGGGAGTCAGGGGAACCCCAGGAAGATGAAGCCAAACTCCAAACTATATTCTGCTAATCAGTTTTTTGATCAAAAAATTCAAAATAGAGGAAACCACAAAGTACAAAAGCTTTTCTGATGCTTTTCATTATCACAGAACACACCACCTGTAATGTATGCAAAAAGGAAATGAGGGGTGGAAGGAGAGGAAGTCAAATTGGGAAAGGCTGGATGGTCACTTCATTTCTTCTCTTTCTTCTTATCCTAGAAATGGAGAAAAATCACCCAATTAATTTTCGACATTTGACATTCAAGCTAAAACTCTTGAGTGAGCATTTAGTTAGGGACTAGAAGTGAGCCAGACAATTAAAAAGAAATGAGAAATGCTTCCTAAGCTCAGCAAGAACTGAATCTTAACCACGTCCTACTGGTGGTTCCCAAAGTTGCCGAAAGACCGACTGAGAATAAAGGTTAAGCAGCTGTCCCCGCCCCCACCCCAAGAGTGCCTAGGTGGGCTGCCTGACCACTCTAGGCTATTCACAGCCACTACAGCTCAGATCCCAACAGTGAAGGCTGCAGATGGCACTCTCCTCAAAGAGTGAAACTAGGGGCCAAGACCACCAACCATCCATTAGGCGCGAGAAATGCTGCACCCTGCAAAGTGAGCATGACTCTTTGGCATAAACTGACATTCAGAAATAAGTTGGTCCAGCAGAATTCTTCATTCAATCTTGGATGGAAGCCCAATGTATTAAGGAATGAAAATTGAGTTGCTTGTTCTGAAACTTGTACATCTGCTTAGTGCTCAGTCCAACCATGGCATAGCCCAGACAGAGCCAGCAATCCTATCTGGTCAGCTGCTCCCACTACCACTATGCTATCTCTAAGCTCCATAAGGTCTGTAAAGAAAAGCTCATTTCATTTGTTTCCCCCACTGCTGGACTCAACTATGTTGGATACTCATTAGCCCTATACAGAATGCTTCCTTGGAAAAAAAAATTAAGACTAACAAATGGGTAAAATTAGTCTACTTCTGAAATTTACAACGTCCTCCACAATACCTTTCTCTGAGTCACAACCATATAGTCTTTAAATTATTCATATAGTAGGTTGTGTTTACTGCCACTGAAGCTTTTTTCCCTTTCATACTAAGCTCAGGGATTAGTTAAAAAAAATTTTTTTTTTCCACTTGCTGCTTTTTCTCTATCAACTGAAGACTTCTGGTTTACCTCTTACTCAGCGGCCTGCCTTACAGTTACCCTGGACCTAACACAGTGTGTGAGCAAGTTTTCAAATCTGAAGTATACACATATGCCAAGCTCAGGAGCCAATTATTCTCTCATCTTTGGGTTGTAGGCTAACTAACCTTTTCATTCATGGCCAGGATCATCATGAGTTTTCTGAAGAGAGTAATGAAATCTAAGAAGAGATCAATGCAGTGCCTGAAAGGCAAGAACCAGATTAGGATCTGTACTTCAGACTTTCTTTTATCCACAAGCCCACAAAGATGCAGAATATAAACCCCACCCCCGCCCCCGCGAGCCAGCTTCTCCCACACTTTACCCCCAGCTAAGGAAGTAAAACTCTGGAGTCTGAGATCCTTTAGACTCATCGAAGTCATGCAGCATAAAGAGACTGGGCCGGGCACAGTGGCTCATGCCTGTAATCCCAACATCTTGGGAGGCTGAGGCAGGTGGACTGCTTGAGCCCAGGAGTTCGAGACCAACCTGGGTAACACAACAAAATCCCGTCTCTACAAAAATTAGCAGGGCATGGTGGCATGCACCTGTAATCCCAGCTACTGAGGAGGCTGAGGTGGGAGGAACACCTGAACCCAGGGAGGTTGAGTCTGCGGTGGGCCATGACAGTGCCACTCTCCTACTGTAGCTTGGGTGACAGAGCAAGCCCTGTCTCAAGCGCTTTGAACTCTGCAGAGGTCCAAGTCTGAACCCTTAACTACCACTAATTAGTCACGAGACTGAGAGAATCACTACATTTAAAAAAAAGTGCCGGGCACAGTGGCTCACACCTGTAATCCCAGCACTTTGGAAGGCCGAGGCGGGCAGATCACCTGAGTCAGGAGTTTGAGACCAGCCTGACCAACATGGAGAAACCCCATCTCAACTAAAAATACAAAATTAGCCAGGCATGGTGGCGCATGCCTGTAATTCCAGCTACTCAGGAGGTTAAGGCAGGAGAATCACCTGAACCCGGGAGATGGAGGTTGCGGTCAGCCAAGATCGCACCATTGCACTCTAGCCTGGGCAACAAGAGCGAAACTCCGTATCAAAAAAAAAAAAAAGTGAGCTGGGCATGGTGGCCCATGTCTGTAATCCCACCACTTTGGGAGGCTGAGGAAGGCAGATTGCTTGAGGCCAAGAGTTCAACACCATGTCCTCACGGGGCAACGTGGCAAAACCTCGTTCTACTAAAATTACAAAAATTAGCTGGACGTGGTGGAGAGCGCCTGTAATCCCAGCTACTAGGGAGGCTGAGGCACAAGAATCACTTGAACCCAGGAGGCGGAGGTTGCAGTGAGCTGAGACGTTGCCACTGCACTCCAGCCTGGGTGACAGAGCAAGACTGTCTCAAAAAAAAAAAAAAAAAAAAGTGGCTGGGCATGGTGGCTTAAGCCTGTAATCCCAACACTTTGGGAGACCAAGGCAAGAGGATTGCTTGAGACCAATCTGGGCATATGGTAAGACCCCATCTCTACAAAAAATAAATTAGCCTGGCATGGTCACATGTGCCTGTTGTCCCAGCTACTCAAGAGGGTGAGGCAGGAGGACTGCTTGAGCACAGGAAATTCAGGCTGCAGCGAGCTGTGTTCACGGCACCACACTACTGCTTACACAACAGAGCGAGACCCTGTCTCTAAAATAAGAGTGTACACTACTGCTTACACAACAGAGCGAGACCCTGTCTCTAAAATAAGAGTATATCTTCTACTCATTGTTTAAAGAATACAGAAGTATAAAAAGAAAAAGGAGAAAAATCTCTTTCCCTCACTTCTGCCTGGAGGTACCCACTATGGATATGTAAATATATAGCCACCCTGCAACACTTTTTCTTTTTTTTTTTTTTTTTTTTGAGATGGAGTCTCGCTCTGTAGTCCAGGCTGGAGTGCAGTGGTGCAATCTCCGCTCACCGCAAGCTCCGCCTCCTGGGTTCACGCCATTCTCCTGCCTCAGCCTCCCGAGTAGCTGGGACTACAGGTGCCCGCCACCACGCCTAGCTAATTTTTTGTATTTTTGGTAGAGACGGGGTTTCACCGTGTTAGCCAAGATGGTCTCGATCTCCTGACCTCGTGATCCACCTGCCTCGACCTCCCAAAGTGCTGGGATTACAGGCATGAGCCACTGTGTCTGGCCCCCACACTTTTTTTTTTTTTGAGACAGGGTCTTGCTCTGTTGCCAGGCTGGAGTGCAGTGGCGCAATCTTGGCTCACTTCAACCTCCACCTCCTAGGTTCAAATGATTCTTATGCCTTAGCCTCCTGAGTAGCTGGGATTATATACATGTGCCACCATGCCCAGCTAATTTTTTAATATTTTTAGTAGAGATGGGATTTCGCCATGTTGCCCAGGCTGGTCTCGAGCTTCTGAGCTCAAGCGATCCAGCGGCCTCAGCCTCCCAAAGTGCTGGGATTATAGGTGTGAGCCACCATGCCCAGCCTATTAGCCCAGATTTTTAAAAAACCTGAAGTCTTTCAGGAATTGAGGAAGATTATGGCACACAGTTCCAAAACCATGGGTTTCCTACCACATACACTCCCAAAGCTTGGCCACCTATGTTCAGCCAATGCCAACCTAAGTTCAGCTGTGCAACAGTATGCCTCAACCTTCATGCTCGTTAAAGACTAGTTCCCACACTCACCAGATATAATCTTGATCTCCATGTTCGGCCTTTTCAATAATGAGTTGAGTATCAAAAAGGACAAAGCCACACATGACCACCAGTCCCACATACAGGTTTGCCTAACAAATGTATGAGATTAAGTTACTATATAGCAGAAGTTGTAGAGAAAAAAAAAACAGCCATACTTTCTGGCTCATAGCCACTTGAAAGTACATCAAACGTGAACCCTATGAATATTACCATTCATGAGAACTGCAGCCTAGGGTGAAGACCACATTACTTCCCTAGGCACAATACTGCACTGGTCACTGGAAGAGTTTCAATCATTTAAACAATCAGCCACTGCCAGACTGGCCTTACACAAATGGTGTCTGAGCAAACCATTTTCTCTTAGCAATGCCCAACCTTGTGCAGCCTGTTTTCACTTGTGGCAGAAGGCTCCATACTATGAAGGATAATGGGAAGGCTTACAGAGCACTGCCCATAGTAGTACAGAAAGAAGTGCAAAAAAAAAAAAGAAAGAAAGAAAGAAGTGTGAGGCAAATGGCTGCTAGAAAGTTCTAGGCTAAGTCTTACCTGGAAAAGCCAAATGGATCCAAAGAAAACATTCCCCAGGGAAGACAAAAGCAACAGGCTCAGGGCTGACATCAAGATACCTATAAGACACAGCAAAAAGCTGTCTCGAGAGAAGCCAAAGCAAAGTAAAGCAATCCCATTAAAGCCATTCCTTAACTTCCCCCAGAATGAAGGTTAAGCTCAACTCAATAGTCACAAAGGAGTTAGGGATAAGGAAGGAGTACTAGTGAGAATTCTGGCTAAAAAGGAGCCCCCATTCCCTGTTTCCCAGTTCACACTTACCTCCCAGAAAGAGGTAGCTACGGCGCCTGGCATAGAGTGCACTGAGGGTGAAGCAGGTAAAGATCATTGCTGTGCCCATGAAAGCAGTGGGAAGGATGCTGTTAGAAAAAAGACCATTAGATTAAGGGCTACAGGTATACGGTCTACATTTAGAAGGCGTATTCATAAAGATAAAAGCACGTAAGACACTACCAAAAGAGTTACCTGGGGTTGACGGCAATACAAAACTCCAGGGCAGGGCCCAGGCCAACTCCTAGAAAACAAAAAACCCAGAACACAGTATTACCATCAATTCTTGAATAGGATCCTCATCCAAAAGCTGATCCCAAAATATAGGCATAGTCATGCTCTTAACAAACGTGGACTAAAGAATTAAATCTCTCTCCCCTCCGCTGTAATTGTTTTCAATAAATGTATACTTGACTGGGTTGGTTTTTTTTTTTATAGAAATAGCTGCAAAATTGTCCTCCTAGCTGAAAATCATGGATGACCTCAGGGAGGGTACAGAAATTAGAAGAAAATAAAGTAGGCATGCCAAACATTTCAGAGCTAGAGTGATGTGAGATGGTAATATAGGCCAAATCAGGAATTAGAAAAAAAGGATAAAGAGCAAAACAGTGCCTCCTGGCCAGCAACCTTATAGTCATATAGGACTGACTCCCCTTTGTAGCAAAGAAAGGCGAGACTGGTTCTGCAGGTGAACACCTGCCAACGGGAGGGCAACCTGTTCCAGCTCTAACATTTCTTTCATTCTAATTACTTTCCTCTTTCCTTCTGATAATTCCACCCCTTAATGCCTTCAAAAACTAGCTTGCCCTGATGCAAAAATCTTAATCCCTAAATCTCTTCCTTTCTAAAATTTCTCCTACATATATCAGACTGTCATTCAGAACAAGCTGTTCTAATTCAAATGTTGTCTTGCAAACATTTTTATTATATAGCTTGAGTCTTGTTTCCTTTATGACAATTCTAGAAGAGCTGCGCCTTTCTTTTTTTGAGAATCAGCAAAGTGTCCTGCACAACAGATCTCAATGTATAGCTTTAATGCACTGTCTATAAGACTCAGAACAGAAGCTCCTATGGTAATTGCCAGTGTGGGTGCAACTAAGTTGGATTCTCAGGTCTAGTTTATTAAAAGTTCTATGTCTCCTATTAATAGGTTATGCTACCTAAGCTCTTGAACCTCATTCATTCAAGTACACAATGGCTATTTTTGGATACAAAAGTATAGTCACAGTGGCTATTCACAGAGTTTCCCCTAATGGATGGGGAAACAAAATGAACCTATATGAAATTAGAAAGCAGGCCAGGAAGGCCAGGCACGGTGGCTCACGCCTATAATCCCAGCACTTTGGGAGGCTGAGGCAGGTAGATTACCTGAGGTCAGGAGTTCGAGACCAGTCTGACCAACATGGTCAAACCCCGTCTCTACTAAAATACAAAATTAGGGCCAGGGGCAGTGGCTCATGCCTGTAATCCCAGCACTTTGGGAGGCCGAGGTGGGCGGATCACGAGGTCAGGAATTCGAGACCAGCCTGGCCAACATAGTGAAACCCCATCTCTACTAAAAATACAAAAGATTAGCCGGCGTGGTGGTGGGTGCCTATAATCCCAGCTATTCGGGAGGCTGAGGCGGGAGAATCGCTTGAACCCGAGAAGTAGAGGCTGCAGTGAGCCAAGATTGTGCCACTGCACTCCAGCCTGGGCAACAAGAGTGAAACTCAGTCTCAAAAAAAAACAAACAAACACAAAAAAGCGCTGGGTGTGGTGGCTCACGCCTGTAATCCCAACATTTTGGGAGTCTGAGGCGAGCAGATCACGAGGTCAGGAGATCAAGACCATCCTGGCCAACATGGTGAAACCCCGTCTCTACTAAAATACAAAAAATTAGCCGCTTGTAGTCCCAGCTACTTGGGAAGCTGAGGAAGGGGAATCGCTTGAACCTGGGAGGCAAAGATTGCAGTGAGCTGAGATCTCGCCACTGCACTCCAGCCTGGCAACAGAGTGACACTCCATCTCAAAAAAAAGCCAGGAGGTAGGGTACTATGGCTCACGCCTGTAATCCCAACACTTTGGGAGGCTAAGGTGGGTGGATCACCAGGTCAAGAGATCAAGACCATCCTGGCCAACATGGTGAAACCCCATCTCTACTAAAAATACAAAAATTAGCCGAGCATGGTGGCACATGCCTGTAATCCCAGCTATTTGGGAGGCTGAGGCAGGAGAATCGCTTGAACCCGGGAGGCAGAGGTTGCAGTGAGCCGAGATCACACCACTGCACTCTCTAGCCTGGGTGACAGAGGGAGACACTGTCTCAATAAAAAAAAAAAAAAAAAGGGCCAGGCATGGTGGCTCACGCCTGTAATCCTAGCACTTTAGGAGGCCGAGGCGGGCGGATCATGAGGTCAGGAGATCGAGACCACCCTGGCTAACACGATGAAACCCCGTCTCTACTAAAAATGCAAAATATTAGCCGGGTGTGGTGGCAGGTGCCTGTGGTCCCAGCTACACGGGAGGCTGAGGCAGGAGAATGGTGTGAACCCGGGAGGCGGAGCTTGCAGTGAGCCGAGATCGAGCCACTGCACTCCGGCCTGGGCAGCAGAGCGAGACTCCATCTCAAAAAAAAAAAAAAGGGGGGGGGGTGGGGGATAACTAAGAGATACTGAAAATACAGCTCACCCCTCAAAATTAGACAAATCCCTTAACGTACCTGTAAGGAAAGCAAATCCAGCAAGAAGTCCCAGTCTTTTCTGTTCAGTTTCATGGCTATGAGGTGTTGCCATCAGCCAAATCATCAATATCAGGGAGCCCAAGGCAGACAGCAGGCCAGCCTATCAGAGTCAGAATCAATCGATCATTCAATCATTAAACACTTGAAAGTTTCAAATTTATTTTGCAAGAGACCTTTATTGGGTTCAAATACTCATCTGAACTTCCTAACATTTGCTTATAACCTGGAGGCAGGAGAAAAAGTAGTGTTTTCTCAGGGATGGGGCTGAGGAGAGAACCCAGAAGCCTTGAAGCACAGTTAGGACCATGGTGGATGCTGGAAGCTCTTCTGGCTTGCATAGTCCTTCAACTACAGTACAACTACCTAAGTCAAACTATGAGTGAGTCTTGCCCAAAAAATAGAAAGGATGAATGAAACGTGACAAGTGCTTAAAGTACACTCCATCTGTACAATAAATAGAAATGATCCCTTTTTGATCACTTAAAAAAAAACACGGTGGCTCACGCCTGTAATCCCAGCACTTTGGGAGGCCGAGGTGGGCAAATCACCTGAGATCAGGAGTTCGAGACCAGCCTGACCAACATGGAGAAACCCCGTTTCTAAAAATACAAAATTAGCCAGGCATGGTGGCACATGCCTGTAATCTCAGCTACTCAGGAGGCTGAGCCAAGAGAATTGCTTGAACCCAGGGAGGCAGAGGTTGCGGTGAGCCAAGATCGCGCCATTGCACTCCAGCCTGGGCAACAACAATGAAACTCCATCTCAAAAAAACAAAAACCAACAAACAAACAAAACCCCCAAAAACCAAAACACCAAGACACATACATATACAGAAGACTGCAAAGTACTAAAACGTTAATAGTAGTTACTTCTGGATGATGGGATTATGGAAGTTTTTAAAATACTTCCTTCTCATTGCTAATCTGTTTTCTGAATTTTCTAAAATGAACGCATATTAGCTTTGTAGTAAGAAAAAAGTGTTTCTGTTTTTAAAAACGCAAAGTGGGAAAAACTACAGGCATTAGAAAAAAGAGAAATCATTAAGGATGGACGTAGACACTGAAGTTCCTTCCTTCCTTTAAAGGAAGAAGTTGATTCTCATTATTCACAGTGTTTATGTTAGAAAGTCACAGTGGACAATGAATTAGTAAGCCCTTGTTCCTGAGGGAAATAAAAGGTAGGTAAGTTCCTGCAAGCCTAAGGTCACAACATTTTCATCAAATGATCAATAGATAACTTGTTTTTATGTGTGTTTCTGTTTAAGGACACCTCATTTGACATTATTTTTGATTCCTTAACATTGAACTCACAATCACAACAGCAGTACAACTCATGCCGGAATGAAGCTTATCTAATATACACATTTTCTTCATAAGGCACATTACGGTCTTTCTGCACTCAGGAATACTAGACAGCACTTCAGCACTATGCTGTTTGCAGTCTAACAGCAAAATTAAGCCAAGCATGGTGGCATGCGCTTGTATTCCCAGCTACTTGGGAGGCTGAGGTGCGAGGATCACTTGAGCCCAGGAGTTTGAGACCAGTCAGGACAACACCACAAGACCTCCACTCAAAAAAAGCAGCAAAATCACCAATTAAAAGCACAAAAATGCAAAGAAAGTGGCACTAAATGACCATGAAAAGAACATTTGTTTACAATATGAGAACTGAAACAAGAAGGCAGAGCACTGTCTTGTTCAACCTCAGCTGAAAACACTGCACAACAGGGTGACTCAACTTTTTCACCACTCTGTGCCTGTCTGCAAAAAGTGCCATGAGTAACAGAGCAAGACTCTGTCTCAAAAAAAAAAAAAAAAAAAAAAAAAAAGTGCCATGAGTATCGATTTTGGGGTTACAAATTTTAATGAGTAGGTGAATTCACAAATATAGAATCTGTGAATAACAAGGATTGACTGTATTTTACTAAATTATTTAAGGGCTAACCTTGCCTAAAACTCAAGTGATCAAAGCCCTATCCTTTGAGTGTCTAAAGTAATTTTTCACACAATCCCTACCGGGAGATGCCTGAACATAAGGATGGTTCTCAACAGTGGCAAATGCCAACAGAGGCCCCCACCTCTACATTTATGCTACAATACTCTACAAAGGGACAAGACTGTGTTAGGGAGTCTTCAAACTTTCTGGTTATTCCTCAAACTATACCTTCTACTCCTGCTGACCAAACCCAAATTCTCTCTCAATACAGGAAAACAAATTGCTGAAGGTGTTTACCCAACCATGCAGACAACAGTTATCAGAAAATAAAATGGGTCAATTCCTTAAAAAGATCTCAATCCTGCCTCTCCTGATAGTTAATCACACAATCGGAGTTTTGTAAAGGAAGAATGGAGGAAAAGATAAAAAGGCTTCTGTGGCAAAGAATCCCAGCATGCACGCCATGCGTCTACTCAGTGGGTGGGGGTCTTGTACGTCAGCAGCACACCATTCGGTGCCAAGGTTAAGGCATTCTGTTTTCGGTATCTAGAGGGAGCACAGTTGCCAGAAAATTAAAATGGCTTTACATGTCCTGATTTAATGGCTGAGTTTAAATCCTAAACTACCGATAAAGATTAAAGAGAGGAACAGGGTCCCTTGGACCACCTTGCTGAGCTGGTTTTTCCTAATGTAATTTGTACCACAGCAACCAGGAGAATCGTTCTTACCTGAATGAAATGAGTGACCACATGGACATAGGCCCCTGCAGCTGCCACAAACATACAAAGGGCAAAACTTGCATAGACCTTCTTCAGGTGCTGCTGCGTTGACGGGGTTCTAAGAAAAGAATGTGAATAAGAGCAATCACTCCCAGACCAATCTCATATTTAAGCTAAGAAGAATCATTTCTCTCTTTCCCTTCCTGGGAATATGTAAAAGTTCTGTTACAAATAGTTGAAATACTTTTAGGAAAGCATATTACAATAAAAAAGAATATTCTGAAAATAGGTTAACAGAATCTTAAATGCTGAGGAAGACCAAATGCCCAAAATTATGAATAATCAGTACCCAAACTAGAATAAATGCCTTTCCAATAACCACACAGCAACCCGTAGAATCTGGACATTTTCATCAGGTCCTCTGGATTCTGGCCAAGTCAATTTGTTAGCTTATACACACAAAAGTTATAAATGCAGAAAAGGGAAAAAGAGATATGAAAAGAAATGCAGTACAAAACCAGTCAAGGTCAAAACACTTACATATGAGAAAATTTAAAAAGCACATCAAAGTTGATCTTTCGATCAAATATGTTCATGGTTCCAGAGTCCGTGCAACAGTCTCCACTCTGCAGAATAAAGAAAGGTTAGAGTAATTAAGTCATACAGAATCACACGAACAGCTTATAAAAAAAAAAAAGCAACATATAAGTTCAGAAAGATGAAAACTTGCCTAAAATTCTACAGCCCTAACAAACCATTTTTATGTGTCCTACAATATATTTGCAATCATAACCATTTTAAAGACGACAGAGGCATTGAATGCATCTTCTCCCTCAAACTATTTTGTTACTATCATTTGATTTCTATTCTTTCAGAAGGTAATTTGCCCCTTTAAAAGGTAGTGAGTTTGTAAGAGAAATTCTCAATTAACAATCTAGTTAAAGGAACCCAGACACTGGCACATAAAGCAATTTTATGTCATTGTTTCAAGATGCTAAAGAATTCCCTTGGCTGGGCATAGTGGCTCACTGAGGCCTATAATCCCAGCACTTTTGAGAGGCTGAGGTTGGCGGATCACCTGAGGTCAGGAGTTCGAGACCAGCCTGGCCAACATGGTGAAACCCTGTCTCTACTAAAAATACAAAAATTAGCCGGGTGTGTTGGCACACACCTGTAATCTCAGCTACTCGGGAGGCTAAGACAGAAGAATTGCTTGAACCCGGGAGGCAGAGGCTGCAGGAAGCCAAGACATGCCACTGCACTCCAGCCTGGGCAACAGGGCAAGAGTCCGTCTCAAAAAAAAAGAAAAAAAAATTATCTCACTAGCAGCACCTCAAAGATAAAAAACAAAACTTTGACTAGTCTTAACAAAACAAAAACTATAAAGCTGTGTCTGGCATTAAGACCTGCATTTTAAATACATGCATATCAAATTTTCTTACCTAATACCTTTAAGAACTGAACTGAAAAGGATCCACAATTTAAAAAAAAAGAAAGGTTCCTACCTCCATAAAAAAGGAATTTATGCAGAAAGGAGGATTTTTTTGGGGGCATTTTTTTGACAGTTTCAGAACCTTTCCTACAGAAAGGCTGGAACAGTACAAAGAATTCCTGTACAACCTTCACCCAGATTTCCTAAATGCTAATATTTCACACATTTGCTTCATCCTCTTTCTATATAGCAATATACAGAGATGTAAAAATATCTTTTCCCTAACCACAAAGACACAGTACTCCTAAATACTTCAGTGTGTATATCCTGAAAGCAATGATCAAAATCAGGATATTAATACTGATGCAATGCTATTTCTAATCTGCAGACCTTATTCAGATTTTTGCCAACTGTCCCAATGTCAAAAAGGGCATTTTAAACTGAACTATATACAGATTAGATCATATCAATACCATAAAGTCAAGTTCTTAAGTTTTGCTCCCTCCCCTATTTCACATGCAATCCTAAGTGAACGTGTTCAATCTACAGTACTAAAGATCGAGTCAAGAACTTTCATCTTTTCTAAATATAAATCCTCCATACTCTTACCAGGGCCATAATGCCCATCCATTTTAAATCTACCAGAGAAGGAGGGGCAGGGAGGAAGGGATTCAAACACAAAAGTTGTGTGAAAGGCCACCTACTGAATGAAGCACTCTAATCAGCACCCAGCGCAACACTTAGAACAATTCATCTAGGTAATGAAAGTTACAGTCCCCAAACAAATTTCCTAAGGAATCCTGGGCCAGTGGAAAGATATAAACATCATTTGCTTCCTGAGGCTCTCTCCCACAAATGAAATAATCACAATGGCTGGCTTGCATTCTCTGGTTTCTCCTTTCCTTCTCTCATCAACATCACTACTCACCTCAGAACTTTTGTTAATTCTGTTCTTAAGGACCGACACAGTGAGAAGCTGCAGAACCTACTAAGGTTGTTGCTCTCTCCTCTGAGTCACAGGGATCTGGGCTCTCTTGATCTAGATGGTGCAATTATTGCAGGTTGTTACAAGGCCAACCACAGCCTTCCATAACCAAGATGAATATGAATATGTCCTCTAGAGAGCACTTACAGCATGGCAGAATTCAGCACCTGGAAAGTGTCTTTGTTTAAGGTTTCCCATTAACACCCCTAATGACATCCCTAGACAGCACTTACAATAATACTGAAGCAACCTTCAGAGCCAAGTTTCTCAGTATTCACAACGGCAACGCTGAAGAACCTCTTGCTTCCAATTACAAGAATTAAAGTAAGGGATGGAGGGGGTGGATCCTCAAACGCCCAGGGGATTCTAAGAAAGAGGCAACGCTCATGTAACCAGACCCTGCTTGGCGGAATCTGTCCGAGGGAAGAATGGCAGAAACTCCCCTTTCTCAGATACCTCTCTTGACATTTCCCAGGGGGTACTGACTGCCTCTTTCTGGTTCTCTCTTAACAACTGTTGATGGAAAAACCAAAACCATCAAAGGCTGTGCAGGTTGGGGCAGGGGGATGAGATGTCAAATGGCAATTTCACCTTGATTTAATAGAAGCTTGTGGTTTGAAATCATTAAAAAATAACTAAAACTTCTGTTTTTCAATATCAGTATTTCGAAATTTAAAAAAAAACATGTAACTACCAAATACTGGCCGGGCGCGGTGGCTCACACCTGTAATCCCAGCACTTTGAGAGGCCGAGGCGGGCGGATCACGAGGTCGGGAGATCGAGACCATCCTGGCTAACACGGTGAAACCCCGTCTCTGCTAAAAATACAAAAAATTAGCCGGGCGAGGTGGCGGGCGCCTGTAGTCCCAGCTACTCGGGAGGCTGAGGCAGGAGAATGGCGTGAACCCCAGGGGGCGGAGCCTGCAGTGAGCCGAGATCATGCCATTGCACTCCAGCCTGGGCGACAGCGAGACTCTGTTTCAAAAAAAAAAAAAAAAAAAATTGCCAAATATTATAGATGCAAAAGGGCACAGCAATTTTATTAGCTTTATGGAGAAAAAAAAGAAACCTGGTAAAGCACAGATGGTCCCTGACTTAACAGGGTTGACCTATCACTGGGAGAAATTGATACCCATTCAGTAGACTCCTTGATTTGCGATGGGTTACATCTGGATACACCCACTGTAAATTAAAAATATCGTCTAGACAAAAATGACTTACAGGTTGGGCACAGTGGCTCACGCCTGTAATCCCAGTACTTTGGGAGGCCGAGGCAGGTGGATCACTTTGACGTCAGGAGTTCGAGACCAGTCGGGCCAACATGGCGAAATGTCTCTACTAAAAATACAAAAATCATCTGGGCATGGAGGCACACCCCCGTAGTCCCAGCTACTTGGGAGGCTGAGGCAGGAGAATCACTTGAATCTGGGAGGTGGAGGTTGCAGTAAGCCGAGATCACACTACTGTACTCCAGCCTGGGCAACACAGCAAGACTCCGTTTCAAAAAAAACAAAAAAACAAAAATGACTTACAAAAAGAAAAGGACTTACATTTTCAACTTAAGGTATTTTCAACTTATGATGGGGTTTTTCCAGATGCAGCCCCGTCTTGAGCATCTGTATGCATTTAATGTGTATGACACAATGCACAGATGAGAATTTCAGAAATGTTAAAATGTGAGAGGGAATACGTAGGTCTTAGAATCAAAGAAATACGATAGTTTGCTCTAGATCTGTTCCAAATAGACAAGAATATACAGATAAGTAATGAGATCAAATTGTTCTGACAAGTTTTGCCAGATAAAATAAACTTACCAAATTTCAATCTTAGCTTCAACTAGCGAAGCTCAGAAAAGATACCTACATTTCAATGGCCGATATGCAAACTCAGCCAAACAAGATTAAGTTGCACTTAACTCAAAAATAGCAGCTCTCATATCAAGTATTTTCCATTCTAGGAGCAATCAGCTCTTAAGAGCTTGAAGTATTATATTCAATACCATTAACTAAGTAACTCGCTAACATTCCAGAGGAGCCCACAGTTAAATGAAAATCTTTGTTTTAAAAAAACACATTAAAATGTTATATTTTACCACAATAAAGAAAACAAGTACATTACAAGCTGCTAAAAAATTCAATACAGCAGTCCTTTCACACCTCTAAGCCTATTACTAATTCAACTCTAAAATAAAGAGGGGTTATTTACATAGAATGCGATGTGGATAGTGCCTCCTGGAGTTGTGGAAAATTTGCCTATACTGCATTTGTAACTGAGAAGTAAATGTTCAGGTGTTAATCATAACCAAATTCTTCTAATTTCATTCAGAGCCTCCTGTTATGCCTTCATCCCAGGAGAGGAAAATCTGTCAGAAGCTGTCAACATGTCATGCACATACTGCTAAAGCTTTGCTGAAGTGTCATCATTCTGTGGTATCCCTGACCAGTCTCCTCTGCCAGAGCCATACAAAAACAAAAAGCTAAGAGCTTAATACACAGCTCTCCCAAGAAAAAACTCAAGTAAACACAATTGTTTGAGTTAGATATTCCTGTGGTCTGCTTTTGCTTGGGAAGACAGGGACAGCAGGGGCTGGTAGGAGACAGGTATTCTTAGCAGTGGACATCTAGGTCATGTTAAATGCCTTGTTTTGTTCTAGGTATCTCCCTTACCCTTGTCCTAAAATGAAAGGGTCCAGCCTTAAATTAAAAAACAAAAACAAACAAACAAAAAAAACAGGCCGGGTGCGGTGGCTCATGCCTGTAATCCCAGCACTTTGGGAGGCCAAGGCGAGCAGATCACGAGGTCAGGAGTTCGAGACCAGCCTGACCAACATGGTGAAACCCTATCTCTACTAAAAATACAAAAATTAGCTGGGCGTGGTGGCGGGCACCTATAGTCCCAGCTACTCAGGAGGCTGAGGCAGGAGAATTGCTTGAGCCAGGGAAGCAGAGGTTGCAGTAACTGAGATCACGCCATTGCACTCCACCATGAGTGACAGTGCGAGACTACGTCTAAAAAATAAATAAATAAATAAATAAAACCATTCTCTTCAGTCCTATTCCCACACACCTAGGAACTACAGTGAATATGAAACATGCTGAAGTAGCCAAAAGCTATGCGAAACAAAACTATCATGGATTTAGTATGCATTCTATGCAATGCTGGAGCCAGGACAGACTTTGCCTCAGTGTGTACAGCAACATTAAAACAGCAAGTCAAAGAAACACTGTTCAAACATTTAATTAAATATCAGTTTGTTTTATTATGAAGACAATAAAATCTCAAGGTTATGTTCACTTCCAAAAAACAAAAAAGGAAAATTAGGCCATGCACAATGTCTCACACCTGTGAGCCCAGCACTTTGGGAAGCCAAGGTGGGAGGGTCGCTTGAGCTCAGGAGTTCCAGACCAGCCTGGGCAACACAGCAAGACCTCGTCTCTGCAAAAAATTAAAAAATTAGCTTGGTGTGGTGGTGTGCACCTGTTATCCCAACTACTTGGGAGACTGAGGAAGGAGAATTGCTTGAGCCCAGGAATTTCAGGCTGCAGTGAGCCATCATCATGTTGCTCCACTCCAGCCTGGGTAACAGAGCAAAAATGTGGAGTGCAGTGGCACGATCTCGGCTCACTGCAAGCTCCACCTCCCGGGTTGACGCCATTCTCCTGCCTCAGCCTCTCCGAGTAGCTGGGACTACAGGCGCCCGCCACCACGCCCGGCTAGTTTTTGGTATTTTTTAGTAGAGACAGGGTTTCACTGTGTTCTCGATCTCCTGACCTCGTGATCCGCCCGCCTCGGCCTCCCAAAGTGCTGGGATTACAAGCGTGAGCCACCGCGCCCGGCCTGTTTTATAAATTAAAACAACTAACTTAGTATGTCAATTACATGGTTCTTTCTTCCTGTTGTATTAATTCAACCATCCTGAACCTTGTTCCCACATATCTAGAAAGGACCAAATTGATACTTAGAAGAAAAATCCCATATGGTTTAAAAGAGGGCACGATGGCTCATGCCTGTAATCCCAGCACTTTGGGATGCCTAAGTGGGTGGATCACCTGAGGTCAGAAGATCGAGACCAACCTGACCAACATGGTGAAACCCAGTCTCTAGTAAAAAAAAAAAAAAAAAAAAAAACAAAAATCAGCCAGGTGTGGTGGTGGGCGCCTGTAATCCCAGCTACTCAGGAGGCTAGGGAAGGAAAATTGTTTGAACCCAGGAGGCAGAGTTTGCAGTGAGCCGAGATTGCGCTATTGCACTCCAGCCTGGGTGACAGAGCCAGACTCTGTCGCAAAAACAAAAACAAAAAAAAAAAAACAACAACAACAAAAAAAACAAAACAGGAGGGGGAAGAACTGTTTGTAATTTTTCAGTAGTATTTTTTCTTCTTCTTCTTCTGTGTTTTTGGCCAGGAAAGCTTTCCATTCATTAGTTTTTACTACTGAGTTATGTCCATACACTATATAACCATGTTCCCTGCATAGTGGTTAAGAGTGCCTGCTACTTCTGAATCCTAGTTATTTCCTTAGCAGTGGGACATGCAGCAAGCTTCTGGCACTTAATCTCACTGTACTTCAGTTTCGCCTACCATGTGTAAAATACTAATACATAACATTTCTTACTTCGTAAGGTTGAAGATTAGGTGAGATAATACAAATAAAGTTCTTAAAATAGCTCTTTGTACACAGGATGAGTTCAATACATGGTAACCATTGTTATTACTGGTGTACCAACATTGTTATTACTGGTGTACTCATTACTACAATGTCTTCAGTAGATTATTCTCTTTCAAAAGTCTAGTTTTAGCCTGTAATCCCAGCACTTTAGGAGGCTGAGGTAGGCGGATCACTTGAGGTCAGGAGTTCGAGACCAGCCTAGCCAACACAGTGAAACCCCATCTCTACTAAAAATACAAAAAATTAGCCAGGCGTGGTGGGCGCCTGTAATCCCAGCTACTTGGGAGGCTGAGGGAGGAGAATGGCTGGAACCCAGGAGGTGAAGGTTGCAGTGAGCCGAGATTGCACCACTGCACTCCAGCCTGGGCGACAGAGCGAGACTCTGTCTCAAAAAAAAAAAAAAAAAAGAAAATTATAAACTGAAACATAAACGCACTTGAAAAACCTCATTACTGGTTAAAAGTACAGATGCTCGATTTACAATGAAGTTACATCCCAATAATCCCATTGTACACTGAAACTATCGTGATTTATGCATTTACTACACATAACCTACCAAGACTAGCCTACCTTACCTTAAATGTGCCCAGAACGCTTACATTAGTCTGAAGTTGGACAAAACTATCTAACACAAAGCCTACTTTATAATAAAGTGTTGAATATTTCATGTGAAAGTATCATACCAGATATCCCTAGTCTGGGAAAAGATGGAAATTCAAAATGTGCAGGTTTTTTTTTTTTTTGAGACAGAGTCTCGCTCTGTTGCCCAGGCTGGAGTGCAGTGGCACAATCTCAGCTCACTGCAACCTCTGCCTCCCAGGCTCAAGTGATTATCATGCCTCAGCCTCCCGAGTAGCTGGGATTACAGGCGTGTGCCACCATGCCCAGCTAATTTTTGTATTTTAAGTAGAGACAGGGTTTTGCCATGTTGGCCAGACTGGTCTCGAACTCCTGACCTCAAGTGATCTGCCCACCTCGGCCTCCCAAAGTGTTGGGATTACAGGCATGAGCCACCATGCCCGGCCTGAAGTACAGTTTCTAACAAACAGGTAGCACTTTTGCATCATTATAAAGTAAAAAATCATTAAGTCCAATCATCATAAATTGGGGCCCGTCTGCACTTTTGTTGAAATGGCATACCTTTCCTCTAGCACATTTATACTCTCTCTCTTGTCCCACAGGGCCATGGGCATTTTGAGACAGCCTAATAGCCACTAAGTGATAATCTGATATGGTAAAGGATTTGATGAAGAAAATGCGCAAAAGCTTGATGCTTTCCCTGCCACTCCCAGGAGGTAGGTCAGTTCAGTTTTAGGAACCATCCAAGGAATTGTGTTTCATTCAACTAGGACCGAGCTTTGATCTTCCCAGGTGGACACCCTAGATGTCCCAGCCTCTCCCTTAACTTGGACCCAAATCCCTGGATTAGCTAATAGTGAATCCATCTCTCTAGGGGCTGCCTCAAAACCAAATCAGTAGCTGGAAATGAAATGCCTACTGCCTTCAGTAAACTATTTTTTGTACCAAACTTTGACACTACTGCATCTCTCTCTCTATAACAACTGTTTGACAGATACTGAATCCTAAGAAGGCCCCAAAATCCTAAACACATAATCTTCTTCCAGTATAAACCAGTAATCCCTCCCTAATAACACCATATTTATCCCAAATGGGGAGCACACACAGATTAGGACAAACAGCACACCCACTTCACCCTCACTCGTGAAGCTCCTTTTTCAAGTGTTTTGGATTCCAGTTAATTGTGCAGGAACTTCTCACCCTGAGGGCAGAGCTTGCATCTGGTTCAGCTCAGCTATCCCCAAGATTTAAGCACTACAAAGTCTCTAGAGCAAATTTAGACCCTATTATCAGATCAAGAGTGCTGTCACCTCAAATCAACATTCCCCAGCTGGCTCAGAGTGGAATCTACCTCAAGGGGTCACGCAGGTAACCTTTAAGTCAAGGAGACGGCCTTTCTCTCCTTGGTCTCGAACACCGTCTTTGGAAAACAAAATGTGTATAAAAACTACAAAAGGCTGCATGCAGTTTGGTTAGAAACTCTGGGGGAACAAAACAGTGGTAGAAGACATTTCTACCAGATTCTACAACCAGGTCAAAGTAGTAAAGGAAAAAAAATTACAAGTTAGAGCATCAGAATATTCAATGGTTTCCCTAGAGAAAACTAATACCCTTGGGCAGTTTACGAAATAAAATGAAACTCGTCAGGCCAGCAGTAGTAACTTCTATACTAATACTCCTGACTACATTTATATAAAATTTAGAACTTTTAAGGTGCTTTTATATATGTATCGCCTTTAATCCTCACACATCAACCCACGAGGAAAGGGAAAGATTAGGCCCACTTTAAATATACATCTTTTTTAAGTTCAAAAAGGCAATGTTAATAGTGGCAAGAGGACAGGATTTGGTGTCACAAGTGCTGCCACTTTCTACCATATAACCTAGGAAAAATCATTTTACCTAAGGTTATCTCAGCTTCCTCATCTGTAAGATAATGATGATGATCAATACCTGCTCTACTGAATGCCAATAAGAAAATATGTGTGAAATCAACGTAAAGTACTAAAACAAACATTAGTACTGATTTGACCAACATTAGAAAGTTAAATAGCAGAGCCAGAACCAGATTTGGGGTCTTCTGACCACTATAATCTAGTGCTCTTTTTACTATTCCATCCTACAGTAGAAAAATAAGCTTTCATTTATATAAGCTTTCAAAAGTTTCAGCCACAGATGAAAACAAATCTTTAAAAAAAAAAAAAAAAAACTCCCAAAACATAACTGATTCCTATGACATTTTTCTGCATTTTCAGCATTTGTATAAAGAGCATGAACTGTATCTATAACCAGGGAAAATAACTTGAAAATGCTAAGTATCTGGATTAATTTTACCTTTTCTTATTCTTCAGGAGAGATGACTCTTATTCTTTAGGAAAGGATTACACTGTAATCCCAGCATTTTGGGAGGTCAAGGCGGGCGAATCGCTTGAGGTCAGGCGTTCGAGACCAGGCTGGACAACATGGCAAAAGCCCGTCTCTACTAAAAATACAAAAATTAGCTGGACATGGTGGTGCGCGGCTGTCATCTCGGCTGCTTAGGAGGCTGAGGCATGAGAACTGCATGAACCAGGGAGGCGGAGGTTGCAGTGAGCCAAGATTGCACCACTGCACTCCAGCTTGGGTAAGGGAGTGAGACTGTCTCAAAAAAACATAATAATAATAATACATAAATCGCTTGAGTTCAAGAGTTGGTCAGCCTGGGCAACATGGTGAAACCCCATCTCCACAAAAAATACAAAAATTAGCTGCAGTTGGTGACGTCCACCTGTGGTCCTAGCTACTCAAGAGGCTGGGGTGGGAGGATCACCTAAGCCAGGGGAGGTCAAGGTTCAAGTAAGCCATGATTGTGCCACCGCACTCTAGCCTGGGCGACAGTGAGACTCTGCCTCAAAGAAAAAGAAAAAAAAAAAAAAAGAGGAGGAAGGTACTAAACCATGTTTCCACAATCAGATAAATGACGGAAGAAGGAAACTCTGGATCAAAAGTACAGACTGTATTTCTCAAGGGTTCAACTATTCTGTCCCTACTGGAGAAAAGTGGCAGAGAATCTAAATGTCAACATATTCTTTAGGCTAGAACAAAATATATTAGACAAAAAGGAATAAGAAAACACCAGAATGTAAATACAACAATTACAGAAAAAAGTGTGTATACGAAGGTCATAAGAAATGTGTTTATGCAATTCCCATATCTTTCCAGAATTAAATTCTTAAACCACGCATACAAAAGATAAACTGTAAATAAATATCAATAAGTAACTAGAAAAGTCCATTTGCCATTTATTTACCTTTGACCTTAAAATCCTTGTCCGTTTCAAGCACAGTCAGCCCTTCTACTGGGTTACACATTCACAAGTTGCTAGAACAGTCTCAAGTTCATAGTGATTTTTGTTGTGGGGGTGGTCAATGAAAGGCTGATGACCCCAAGCAGCCCGGGCTGGCACCGGGTAGTAATTCTACACTTGGTAAATATACAAAGATACCAAAGCCTACTTGTTACCACAGGTCCAGCAAGTAGGCCCAAGATAAAAACTGCCCAACGACGCCCTTGCTGAGCAGACTTAGACGCCCACAAAAGCTCAAGACCAAGCAAAGCAAAGCCACCTCACCTGCCCAAAGGTAACCAATCCGAACAGAGCGGGGCCGCCCCGTGGGCCTGGAAGGCAGCCCCAGCCCCAGCCTCCTCTCACTTCCCGCCTCTGCCGTCGGCTAAGGAGTAACTGAGGAGCCTCGCGTGTCACAGAGGTTGTGACATCACCCGCCCGCCAGGCCCTACCTCGAGTCTTGGCTCCGGGCCGCTCACCCAGGGTAAGCCCGACCAGAGGACCCGCCCGCAGCCGAACAGCAATCGGATGGGTGGAGTTTCGCTTTCCTTCACCCCGGAAGGACGTGCTCTGAATTCGAAAGATCGAAGCTAGGCCAAGGGGCCCTGAGTCTACACTTAGTGGAGGAGACGGAACGGGAGAAAGGAAAAGTCGGGCTGAGAAGAGGCCTTCGCCAGCGCTCTGGGGCAGAATAGAGGCCTCGACGCCCCCCAAAACCCCGCAGACTCGCCTCCGCCCCACCCCCGCGTCAGCACTGTTGCGCATGCGCAGCACTACCTCCCTAGCTTCCCTCCCCACCCAGTTTTCCCGAGTCTGGTCTCCGAGCAGGGCCTCGCTCCTTCAGGATGCCATCTGTCCGCAGAAGGAAGCTACTGCCACTCTTGCTCAGACAGTAACTGCTAACTCCCTTTCCATTTCTCACTCCCAGTTCGCCCAGTACTAGCTTCAGACTTACCTTCCTAACCCGCCTCTCCAAGGCCTACCAGCGCTTCTAACACCGGATGTGCTCTGACTCTCCCACTTCCGCTCCCGATACTTTACGCGGCGTCCGCCTCTGGAGGGAAACCCCGCCCTGTGGTCCGCTTAAGACCAGTCCTCATTGGCCGTTGGCCGCATTTCTGCCTTTCCATTGGCTGTACGTGCATAAAAAACGGCTTCTTAGGTCAGAGGCCTGAGCTTGTCGATCAAGACTCTGGCCACCAACCGCCGTCGAAGCAAAAGGTCTCCGCCTTCTTACTGTAGTAAGCCAGTCATAGTGCGCTGCTGCCTCTAGTGGAGAAAGTGAAAATAGGCAGGCCCCGCCCAGGACAGCCCCCACCACTTGTGAAGGGGTAGCGCTGCAGTCTCGGGATTCTGGCTTTAGTCTTGTCATGCAGTATTAAAGGGGGAAAGCGATTCAGAGAACACATTAAAAAAAAAAAAAGCGCCCTAACAGGGGGCGATTTACTGTGAAACTAGTGGAGCGTAAGCTTCAGAGCACCTTTGAAAGCACTTCGATTTCTCTAGAGTATGCGAGAAGGAAATAGCAGGATTCCAGGAGGAAAGCCAGAATTTAGGAAACTGCTTTCTGGAAAGATAGAACAGTTCTTTTCAGTAAAGGATACAAATATCCAGGGTATGATTCTCAGTACGCAAACCCAGGTATGCAAGTAATAGAAGTTAATTTTCGGCCAGGCGTGGTGGCTTACGCCTGTGATCCCAGCACTTTGGGAGGCTGAGGTGGGCAGATCACTTGAGGCCAGGAGTTAGAACAGCCTGGCCAACATGGTAAAACCCCGTCTCTATTAAAAATTTAAAAAATTAGCCGGGCGTGGTGGCGCATGCCTGTAATCCCAGCTACTCAGGAGGCTGAGGCAGGAGAATTACTTGAACCCTGGAGATGAAGGTTGCAGTGAGCTGAGATGGTGCCACTGCACTCCAGCCTGAGAGAGCGAGACCCCGTCTCAAAAAAACCCAAAAAAGTTAATTTTCTATAATACAACCTAATTTTTGCTATAGTGTAGCAGGACAAGCCACAGACAAAACCCCTCAGACACCGAGTTAAAGAAGGAAGCGGTTTATTCGGCCGGGAGCATCGGCAAAACTCCTGTCTCAAGAGCTGAGCTCCCTGAGTGAGCAATTCCTGTCCCTTTTAAGGCCTCACAACTCTAAGGGGATCTGCTTGAGAGGGTAGTGATCGATTGAGCAAGCATGCACTGGTAATTAGATCAGAACAGGACAGGGATTTTCACAGTGCTTTTCTATACAATGTCTGTAATCTATAGATAAACATAACCGATTAGGTCAGGGGTCGATGTTTAACCACCAGGCCCAGGGTGTGGTGCTGGGCTGTCTGCTTGTGGATTTCATTTCTGCCTTTTAGTTTTTACTTCTTCTTTTTTTGGAGGCAGAAATTGGGCATAAGACAATATGAGGGTTGGTCTCCTCCCTTATTCCCCCGCTTTGAGACTCTCACTCATTTTATTAGTGGGAGTTCTCACCTTCATCTTCACTACCTATGTCTTCCTGCATGACAGATCGATAGTGATTTATGTAGTACACTTGTGCTGAAGCATTCTGGTGAACTAGAGTAGTGATGAAACCTTTTACCATTTGAATGAGTACAGGTAGTAAATAAGGGATCAGTAAGCAGGTTCCTACTACTACTATAATTTTTATTATAAGAGTTTTAAATCCTCCTAGCGCTGGGAACCGTTTTTAAACATAGCTTTAGGGTCAAATCCGTGTCACACTTGTACAGGCACATGTGCCAGTTTCGTCATGTCTTTAACTATATCTTCGACTACTTGCCTCTGATCATCTATGTGCCGGCAGCAATTGGTAAGGTTAAATTTTCCACAGACTTCTCCTTGAACTAAGATATTTACGCAAGGATCCAGTCCGGCCCCGTCGATTCCCAAGGTCACATGCTCCCCTTTTTTTTCCAGCGAGGATCAAGGGGATTGGTTATTACTAGCTTTAAGGGGTTACATTGTCCCTTAGTACAGGAAGAGCCATTTTTTCCTTTCTGAAGGTGGACTGGATCCTTTTCATTTTTTATCCAAGTGGCCTAAATGACACAAGACCAGTATCCACATTCATTTTCACACAGTCCTAATTCATGACAAATGTACTTATTTTTGGTCATATAGCCTTCTTCCCAACTAAAAGAGCCACACCCCCTTCCTAACTTATTGCTATTAATGACAGCACAGGCATCAAACTTCAAGGTGACTTGTTTGGGGACCCCTTTTTCTTTTTGTTTTGGCTAACACTTTACTCGTATCGTTTATGAGTCCCCACCAGTCCTCAGTCCTTAATCTTATTTTAAAAACTGTGGTCATGGGAGGCTCAGATGGGTCATAACACACATCAGGTTGGTCATTTCCTGGGCTACATACCTTGTATAGAATAGCATTATACAAACAAGTTCTTTTTAGAGTCCCGGTACACTTATAATAACCATAAAATAATAGGACTGTAGCAACTTTTTGTCCTACCTCAGTGACTTGATGTATACACCGGGAACAGTCGTCAGTCTGAGGAAGGTCAGTTGAAGTCCTTACTGTACAAGTCCAAATTTTAAGGAAAATGAGTCCTGTGATGAGTTTTCTCATGCTTCGGCCGTGTGTGGACTAGTCAGCTTCTGGATGTGACTGGAGCAGGGCTTGTTGTCTTTTTCAGAGTCACTTTGCAGGGGCTGGCGAAGCTGCTCTTGTCCATGTACAGCTCACAGTCTACTGATATTCAAGGATGGTCTCGGAGCTTCGGCCCACTAGAATAAACTGAGTCCAATACCTCTACACAGTTATGTTCAACTGGGCTCTCTGATGCTGGGAGCAAGGTGGCAAGGTTTAGGGTGTTGTAAACTTCAATGGTTATGCAGGGATTTTCACATAGCAAGCTTTGGTACTTGGTTAATCTAGCATTTGTTAGCCAATGATGTCCTCTGGTAGTCATCAAAGTTACCACAGCATGGGTTAGTTTATCTGCTTCTTGTGCTAACAGGGCCATTGCTGCCAGGGCCCTTAGACATGGGGGCCAGCCTTTGGAAACCCCGTCCAGCTGTTTTGCGAGATAGGCCACTGGCCTTGGCCATGGCCCCACAGTCTGGGTTAAAACTCCAACTGCCATTTTTTCTTTTTCTGACACAGAGTGTTAAGGGTTTTGTCAGGTCAGGTAGCCCCAGGGCTGGGGCCGACATGACTTTTAACTCATGAAAAGCTTGTTGCTGTTGGTTATAATAGATATAGTTTATCCAATCTACATTTTTATTAACTGTCACCTACCAAACTATTGACTCAAATCCTGCCGCTATTTGATTTCAAGCTTTAAATTGATCTGGTATTCCCCGTGGGACTCCAATTGTGTCTAAATGGACGTGAGAGTCAGAAGACCAATAAGGGGCTTCTCTCGCTTTATGATGTCTTATTTTTTTCTCCCTCTGGTTGATGAAATGCCAGGGTGAAAGGGATAGCCAAATGGACCAAAGCACAAGTGCCACTCCACTTGTTCAGCAGAATGCTCAGTAAAGGTCCACCACAATACCACCACACATCTGCTCAGGGATGAACAAGGGCTGACTGACGGATAAGCTCTTGAAAATTCTTAAGCTCATTGCATCCTTTCAGGTCTCCAAGGAATGCCAGGGAGACACGAAGTGAACTTAGTGTTGAGAGACGGAAGCTGGATGGCCCTTGGGGGCTGACCCGCAGGGTGCTGGACTTCAGGATGTAGCAGAGAGAGCTTGGCATGACTTATTACTCCAGGCTGTAGAATCCTGGAAAAGAGCTACCATGCAGCCTACGCCTGGTCGACTGGAGGACCACCTTAGCGGAAGGGGGACAATCTGGGCCTCTGGCCTGCCATGTGCACAAGCATAACAATTGCTTTTGTTTAATGTGCAGATGAAATATTTGATTCATTTTAACCAGGCATTTGCATCTTGGTATCCTGTTTTAATTGCTAAAGTTTGTTTTAAGTCTTTAACTTCTATGATCCTCTAGTAAAATGAATGTATGATTTTAGGAAATTACAAAAACCAGTTAGGGCAGTCCATCCTTGCTCTTTAGTGGTCCACAGAACGTTGGACCAACTATAGCATAAAAGCTCTACATTGGGGGGCAAGACTCGTGGTTGACACTGGAATCTTTATTGAAATTTCCCCAGATTAAATGGTCCTAATATACTAACGCCCAGTCTGAGGAGAGTCAGGAGGGACAGAAGTACTTTTCTGAAGTAAAGAGTTGTCTTTGACTTGGCAAGTCCCCACAGGGTATAACAAGGCAAGCATTAAATGCAATAGTTTGAGGTGAAATTGACTTGGTTATGTTAATAACTAGATGATTAGCAATAGAGCGAGGAAAGAAGAAAGAGTAATAGAATAGATGAAAGAGTTAAATTTTTCTTAGCTTTAGTTTGGTAAGGTTTTCCCCTGGGACTATGGCCCACAACTCTAGAGGGGGTGGCGCTTTCTTGACTTGGTTGTGGTGAGTCCATCCCCTTTCCACTGTATGAATAGCAGTCTCAGTGGTTAGAAGCACAAGGTAGGGTCCTTCCCAGGCTGGCTCAAGTTTTTCTTCTTTCCACCCTTTGAAGAGAACGTGATCTTCAGGCTTGTGCTGGTTTACCGGAAATTCTAGGGGTGGTACATGTGCTAAAAGACTTTTAGTTTTTGAGGGAAAGGAAAGTGGAAGATAAACCAAGTATCTAATTTTTAAGAAATTGACCTTTTGTTTTAAATGTGGGGACTTTGGCAGTGGACTTAGTCCTTAGTGCCTTTTTACTGAGAAATTTTCTTTAGCACCTTTTTTTTTATTAGTTTTTAAACCAAAGAAAGCCAAATACCATTTTACATTTAACAATGCTTTTTGTATGATTTTTACACCAGATAAGCTAAATTTTACTTTTATATTAGTGCGTTATTAATGTTAAACCTAATTTTAACAAAACCTTGTAGACATATTTATTGAATTTTTAATGTTAGACCACAAGGTAAGATTTTATAGACTCTTTTTAACTTTTTATAATTTTTGCTAAAGAGCAGGTTGGTGCTTTAAGAAAAACCTGCTATGGTTTTATTTTAATGTCCAGTTTACAGAAAAACTGGATGATACCGCTTTAACTTTAGCCAATGTTTACACACAGAATTTTCTTTCCAATTAACACTTTAAAACTTGATTAAACCTTTAAAACAAAATATACATATTTTTAGCCTTTTAATGTAGGTAAAAATTTATATTCTTATGCCTCTTTATAATTCTTTTACCACAGGTATATTTTACTTTCCTTATACAGCTTGCACATAAACTGTTGTTTGTTTGTTTGTTTGTTTTTTACATTCAGGAGGCCTAGTTACTTTTAAATTATACAACATTTCTTGCATAAATTTTTTTTAATAACATTTTTCTCTTTCACGACTTTTGCAGACAATTCTTCGACATGCTTCAACTTTCTGACTTATTACAAATATTTCTTTCTTTAAACAACCAGTTAATTTAATTCACGACAAAAATTTACCATATAATACTCTTTTTACATAAATTCTGCCCCCCCCCTTTTTTTCCTTAGGATACTTCTGAACCGGTGAGGTGTGCTCACAATGAGGTT